>NW_024070200.1:48359724-48599134 GCF_014754425.2 Oryx dammah
GCTAGGCCTTTTAAAGGTTCCAGTGAACTTCCACCTTTTCTTGTCTACGAGGGCTCACAGGACATACAAACTTAGAGTGAAAGATGGAAAAAGGCAGTAACACGGCCATGTAGTGGTATTTGCTGGACCCCACGCTGTGTGCCTTTATATTACTGCTGACTTCCCCAACTGGGGAATGCAGACTCTGAAACACTGCCATCTTCCACAGGCCTCTCCTGAGCATCTCTGAGTGATCCACTAGGTGCAGGAGATTAACATAGTATGAAAATTAAACACAGAAGTCTGGCTCCTGTCCTTAAAAAGGGTGCGGTTTGGTAAATGTTCTTTTTGGAAAAGCCCAGCCAGCAAGTGCAGCCTGACTGGGACTGTCTCCCAACCTCTTCCCTCGACGCTGAGCTGTTACTCACTAGACAAGGAGCTTTAGGAAAGCAGGGGGCTTAGACTACCACCCGTATTCTCATCTCGGGGTCTGGCCTCATGAATGTCTGTAGGATGTGAGATTAAAAAAAAAAAAAAAATGGAGCTCAAACCAACCAGGCCTATTTCTGTGACTCTGAGAAGCTCTCGCTGTTGTTTTGCTTTAAATCTAAAATATATCTGACTGGGAACTATTTCCTTACTCCTTAGAAATATCGGCAGGATGTAGTTCCTTACACAGAAAGGCTGTGTGGGGACTTCCCTGGTGCTCCAGTGGTCAAGTGGTTAAGAATCCGCCTTCCAATGCAGGGAACGCAGTTTCGATCCCTGGTCGGGGAACTTAGATCCCACACGCCATGGAGCAACTGAGCCCTCTCGCTCAGGAATCTGAGCGCCACAACTAGAGAGAAGCCCATAGGCTGCAAGGAAGAGCCCATGTGCCACAGCTAAGACCTGACGCAACCAAAAATGAAATAAATAAAAAAATTTTTTTTTAAAGAAAGGCTGTTTAGCCTGTTGTTCAAAAGCATGAACTCCAAGGGACTTCCCTGGCTGTCCTGTAGTTAAGACTTTGCCTTTCAATGTTCAGTTCAGGGAGTGCAGGTTTCCTGGTTGGGGAGCTAAGATCCCACATGCCTTGTGGCCAAAAAATCAAAACATAAAACAGAAGCAATGTTGTAGCAAACAAACAAACAAACTATATATATATATATATATATATATATATATAAACACATAATGAAGCATAAAGCTTGAAAAAAAAAAAAGGTATGGACTCCAGGACTAGACTGCTGGAGAGGGAATCTTGGGTCACCCATTCATCAGTTTTGTGACCTGAAGCAAGTTACTCAACTTTGTTTTTTAAATTTTTATTGGAGTATCATTGATTTACCATGTTGTGTTAGTTTCTGCTGCCCAGCAAGGTGAATGAGTTATACATATACACATATATCCGCTCCTTTTTGGATTCTGTTCGCATATAGGCCATTACAGAGTACTGAGTAGAGGTCCCTGTCTCCTGAATTGCAGGCAGATTCTTTACCATCTGAGTCACCCGGGAAGCCCCTCACTCTAATAAGCAGTGTCTCAGATAGGAAATGAACACCATGACAGAGGTGGCGCTGAGCTGGGGTTAAGAGCCACGCAGTTTGAAGGCGGGTCCTGCCACTTTCTGCTTGTGTGAGCCCAGGCAAGGTACTTAACCTCCTTTAGCCTGGCAAGAGGGAAAACTAATGCCAACCTCCGAGGCATCAGGAGGATCAAGGGAAGTAACACCCATGGATGTCAGCGCATGTCTGGCACTGTTAATACGAGGTAAATGGTAACTGCTTCATGAGGGATTTTCCTTTAATGAATTTATGTTTTCAAAGGCAGCAGCAGGAAGGATTCCTGTGATTCTAAGTCACAAGAATATACGGTTATCCATTTAGGAAATTCTGTTCAAGAGAGATCTAGGGCCAACAATTTCTAATCACATCAGCAAGGATGCCCAATAACAAGGGAATAGTGCTTATGTGGTTTAGAACAAAGTCGGTAGGTAAGCAGGAAAAGGCTTCCTGCAATTTTCTCAGAGAGATCTGAGGTGGGTGGGACACAGGAAGTGCAGGGAAGGAGATTTGAAAGAGGTTTAAGGAACCTTTCAGCCAGCTGCAAGAAGCCCTTGTTAATGCCCTCTTTAGTTTGCCTCTGGTTGAACTCACAGTTTTGAAAGGCCAGAAGGGGCTCTCCGTGACAGGAGGGCCTGCCATCTGCTCCAGAGTGGCACAGTTTGCACAAGGGCAGGTCACACAACCACAAGACACACCTGTTTGAGACGTGCCCATCTGCATAACGTCACCTTCCACCCCTCAGCCCTCACTCGGGCGAGCACTTTCTAGGGGCCAAGCAGAGATGCCGGGCAGCCACAGCCGGAGAACAAAGGCCTCTGGTGCTTGTGGAGGGGGACTGGGGACGGAGAGACAGGAAACACACAGGTAGACAAGTACACGGTCTCACCAAATCATAAGTGCCTTGGCGGACGTAAAGAGGGGGATTAGATGAGAATGGTGGCTCGAGGGCAGTCTTGGAAGGGCTCTCCAGGAAGGTGGCATCTTGGTGGAGGCCTGAATGATAAGGAGCAACCCGGCGAGGGCTAGGGAAGGGCCTTCCGCACAGGACGTGGGCAGCCTGAGGTCAGCGGGGCCCTCGGGCCAGTGCCCCGGTGCCCGCGTATGTTCTGGGTGGGCTGTGGCATGTCTCAGAGATCAGGCGCCTCCTTCACGTCACAGCCAGTCACCCCACACGGAGGAGGCTGACGTGAGCGGAAGCCAAATACAAGTGCAGGGAAGGAGATTTGAAAGAGGTTTAGGGAACCTTTCAGCCAGCTGCAGTGTATGGGACCCGATTCCGACCCTGAACGGAGCAAATTTATAATTAAAAAGGAAAAACAAAACAAAGAAGTCAGCTGGGGAAACTGAACGGCTGTGACGGATACTGTTTCAGGTGTGATGGTGGTTTACGTTTATGGTATGGACTGACTTGCGTCCCCCCCAAATTCCTATATAGAAGTCCTAGGCCCCAGGACCTCAGAATGTCTCTGTTTGGAGACAGAGCTTCTAGAGAGAGGTAGTCAAGTAAAACTGGGGTCTTTTGGGTGAGCCCTAGCCCAACATGGTGGTGGCAGTGGTTCAGTTGCTCAGTCTTGTCTGTCTCTTTGTGATCCCATGGACTGTAGCCTGCCAGGCTCCTCTGTCCATCGAATTTTCCAGGCAAGAATACTGGAGTGGGTTGCTATTTCCCCTCCAGTGGATCTTCCTGACACAGGGATCAAACCAGAGTCTCTGGCGTCTCCTGCACTGGCAGGCGGATTCTTTACCACTAGCGCCACTTGGGAAGCCCAACTCGATCTGACTGGTATCCTGATAAGAAGAGATTAGGATATAGACAGAGATGTGGACACAGAGAGAGAGAGAGCGAGCCATCTCTAAACCAAGGAGAGAAGCCTTGGCAAACCTGCCAACAGCTTGAACTTGGACTTCTAGCCTTCAGAACCACGAGAAAATACATTTCTGTAGTTAAGCCACCAGACGGTGGTGTTTTGTTTTGGTAGCCCTAGCAGACTAAAACAAAGAGTGCGTGTACCTTAGCATCACACACTCAAACAGTCACAGATGACATGATAGGCTGCCTGGGATTTGCTCCAAAATAATCTTTGAAGGGGGACACAGGAAGGGGTGGTTAACAGATGGAATAAGACTGGCCCAAAGCTGAGAAATTGTTGAGATTGAGGGATGGGTTTATCCTGAGTTCATTTTACTATGCTCTCTACTTTTCTATAGTTTGAACAACTGTATAATAAAATGTTGAAAGGAAAAGCTGAACAGGAAACAAGCAATGTGAAAAAGCTACATCTATGGTTCTCCACCCTGGGCGGGCCTTGCATTCTTGGGGCCTGGCCCCTGGCGTTGGTATCTTTTAGAAGTTTCCCAGGGGAATTCTAATCTTGATAACCATGGACCTACACTAACAGCCAGAAGTTCTTTATGGGAAAAATAAAGAAAGACTTCAAGGGAAGTCCCATATGCCTGGATGAGAAAGTACTATGACAATAAACTTCTCCAAGTTAATTTATACAATAAAATTCCTATTCCAAAACTGTGATACAGGGGCTTCCCTGGTGGTCCAGTGGTTAAGACTCCACGCTTGCAGTGCAGGGGGTGCGTGTTCGATCCTTGGTCGGGGAGCTGGGATCCCACGTGCCTCACGGCCAAAAAAAACACAAACAGAAAACAGAAGAGATATTGTAACAAATTCAAAAAGACTTTAAAAAGTGGTCCATATCAAAAAGCCTTTAAAAAAAAATTGTAAAAAAAAAGTTAAAAAAAAAAAAAAATTGTAATACAGTGTGCTAGAATTCACCAAAATCTACTTTCCCTCTCTGGGGGGAATGCGCCTCCCCAACCATGCGAAGTTAGGCTTGCCCAGGTGGTGTGCTTTGGGTGTTGCTCTGGCTGGAAGCTGCTCAGTGAACCTGGGCCATTGAGTAAGGACGGGGATGTCGTTCAGTCGCTAAGCGTGTCTGATACTTTCCACCCCATGGAGTGCAGCATGCCAGGCCTCCTGTCCTCCACTGTCCCCCGGAATGAACAGCGCTTATGGAAGCACTAACACTTTCTCAAAGCTACCAAAGATGTTTCTGTTTGGATTTCAACAAAGTACTGAGGTTCTGGATTTTTGACCTAAGGTCACATTTGTTTGACCTTATTAACTGATGGTTAAACAATGCATCTGAAAAGGTCAAAGATGTACTGATAAACAAAAGAACTAACTAGCACAGCTAGAAAAATCATCCATATCTTCTAGGTCACCTGTCTTTCTGAAATACTACTAAAATATAATACACTATAGGAATTTACTTCTAAAATTCTGATGAAGCAAACGGTAACAACAACAAAGAAGGAAACAGTTAAATTTTTATGAAAAATGTGGGGGCTGAGTTGGCCCTACATGGACTCATCTAATCCCATGGCTCTTCCTTTCTGATGGCCAGCCTAGGTGTGTCATGCTCTTAAAAGCAGCTGTACCACTACTACTGGTTTGATTCCTGGGTTGGGAAGATCCCCTAGAGAGGGGAATGGCAAAACCCTCCTCCAGTATTCTTGCCTAGAGAATTCCACGACAGAGCCTGGCGGACTACAGTCCATGCGGTCGCATAGAGTTACTGTATGTTAGGCACATGCTGTTAACTGTATGTTAGGCATTCTAATCCCACGGCTCTTCCTTTCTGATGGCCAGCCTAGGTGTGAAATGCTCGTAAAAGCAGCTGTACTACTGTTTCCCCTACAGCTCTTCCCTCTATTTATGAGCTGCAACCATCCTCACCATTTAAAAAAAATATTTATTTATTTGGCTGTGCGACTAGACACAGTGCGACTCTGTTCGACTTCAGTCGCCGAACATGGGATCTAGTTCCCTGATCAGGGATTGAACCTGGGCCCCCTGCATTGGGAGCATGGAGTCTTAACCACTGGACCACCAGGGAAACCCCCCATCCTCACTTTGAGGAGCCAGTTCAAATGCTTTTTCCGGGAGAACACTTCCTTCCACGAATGACTCCTTGCCTACAGAGAAAGAGGCTGGTTTCCTCACACTGCGGTGGTGTGCCCACCAGACCCTCTCCAGTGGTTCACTTATCATACTGTACTGTAATTATTATTGATACTCCCATCTGCCCCTGGAGAACTTATTTATCTTGGCCACATAGAGCACTGCTAATCTCTCACTAGCATTAATGGATCTTTAAGTATCTGTGTAAGTCGAACATTTAATAAGCTGTTACTGTATGTTATGCACTCAATTGCCAGCTAAGTCCTTGGTAACCCACATTTAATTGTAAAATTGTAATCTTCACTTTGCCGGTGAAGAACCTGGAATTGAGGTTAAGCAAACTCAAGGACACATGGCCAGCCAGTGGCAGGGCCGGGGTGGCCGCTCTGTGACCACATGCCACACTGAGCAACACTTCTCTTCTCCTTTAGCCACTAGACTTCCGGATATGGGTGTGAATGCCCCCTAATCTAATCTCCTGTCCCTATGGCTCAGCACGCTGTGGGGCAGGGGCCTGGACCACACACACCCAGCTCTTCTCAGAGGATTCTGGAGGCTGGGGCGGCCAGATCCAGGCTCTCATCTTGCCTGTTTTACTTACTGCCTCTATCTCTCTGCCTGAATTACCTAGCCTCTCTGGGCTTCAGTCTTTCCATCACAGTTTTACTAACCGCCTCAAGGGCTGCTGCAGAAGTGGGAGGGATTCTGTCCAAGGGAAATGGATGTTTCCCTGTGTTGGGCCCGTGATCAGCGTTCTCGCAGTATTTCTTGTCTTCTTGGCACTTCATGCTTTTAGCATTTCATGCTCCCATCCCAGATCCTATGGCCAAGCAAGCCATACCTCCCCATTCTCTACTCGTGAAGTTGAATTTGTATATCCAAGTACAGGATCTTATTTTTTTTAAGATTTTTTTTTGGTTGTGGTCCAGTTTTAAAGTCTTTATTGAATTTGTTATAATATTGTTTCTGTTTTATGTTTTGGCTTTTTGGCTGCAAGGCATGTAGGATCTTGGCTCTGTGACCAGGGATTGAAACTCCACCCCTGCATTGGAAGGTGAAGTATTAACCACTGGACCACCAGGGAAGTCCCAGACCTTATCATCATTCCCCACTGTTTTAATTTTTGTTAGATTCTGTTTGTCTTTTGGACCCAAACCTGTCTCCCACTTACTCACTATTCCCCATGTGCCTGTTGTTCAGTTGCTAAGTCGTGTCCAATGCTGTGACCCCATGAACTGTAGCAGGCCAGGCTTCCCTGCCCTTCACTATCTCCCGGAGTTTGCTCACGTTCCTTGAGTCAGTGATGCAGCCATCTCATCCTCTGTCACGCCCTCTTCTGCTCCTGCCCTCATCTTTCCCAGCATCAGGGTCCCATGTTCCTGTCTTATGTGTAAATCTGGGGTTTCACCTATATCTTCAAGCCACTAAACAAACTGTTTTACAGAAGAGAGTCTGTAAAATGGGTGTCTTTAGGTGGGAGTGCACACCGAGGAGGAGTGGGATGGGGAGCCCCCAGCCAGGCACAGAGCAGGTGAACCTGCTCACGCTTCCCTACCTGCCCTTACATGCCACCAAAAGCAGAATAAACTGGAACAACCTTGCTGGAGGACAATCTGACAATATGTATAAACATGCATAAGAAATGCTGACTCCAAAATTCTACTCCTGGAAATTTACTCCCAAGAAGTCATTAAAGAGAAGAAAAAGATTCTATGTAAAATTATTCATAGCTTCATTATTTAAAATGCTGAAAAACTTTAAATAACCTAAATGACTACAAAAAGGAATGGTTAAATAAACTATAACGGGATAATCACAGCAAGGTGGCTCTTTAAAAAGATTAAATGACTATGCATCTTTATGTTAGTGAATATAAAATTATTTAAACTAAGTCACCATAGATATACACCCTATGACTGCACTCAAAAACTGTACATGTAGATCAAAGAATGGGAGGATGAAGAAATAGAAAATTAGTTATGGTGAGATTATAGATATAATTTTCATTTGTTTCCCATGAAAACACATTATAATTGATTTACTTATGAACACCCCACAGGTTGGTACATATATACAGACACATATTTTAAGAGTTTATTATTTATGAGTGTTCACAGTTAATCTGAAGGGAGAGTTAAGTAAGATTCAAGAATGAGCAGTCTATAACACAGAGCCTTACCTAACACAGGACTTCAATTAAAGGCAAGAAGCATGTATCTAAATATGAGATTTAATTCCTGTCCTCAAGCAGCCTGAAAGCCACTGGGTTGTTAAGCTACCAGATTCCCTTGCCACTGGCATCCACCAGCCTCATCACAATGCTCATAGGAGTCCTGAGGGATGAGTGAAGGGCATTACCTTACCAGCAGGGGGCGCTGTGCAAGACCTAAGCCTGTGAGTTTTAGCTCCTGCCCCTGAGATGGGATGAGAGGAGGGTGGTTCCAGGGCCCCACTGAGCTGCTGTTGGGAGGCATAGCTTCTTAAATGCCCTGCTGTTACAATTGTGTGCCCCACCAGCTCTTGCACATGGGCACAAACTCTAAACTCAGAAAAGTAAGGCAGAGGCAGAGGCAGACGCAGCAGCACACTTGCAGTGGGAACAGAAAAAATAAAAGGTTGGGGGGACTCCACTTGGCCCTGGCCCCAGCTTACCGTAGGTGAACATGCGTGGCGAGGTCAGTTCAATGTTGGGTAAGGCGCCCAGGTGGTTCAGCACAGCGCACCGATAGCCGTTTTTCTGGGCATAGTCGACAAAGGTGCGGATGTACTGCTTCTCGCTGTGATTGGCAATTCCAGGGCAGATGACCATGGTAATGTCATCTGCAGGGTGGAGAAGGAGATTCCGAGATAGCCAATAAATACTGACGTGATAAATGGACACAATTACACTTCACTGGCTTAGAAAACAGTAGGAGAAAATTTAACATTCATCTTTTCACTCTACTCTCTGAGACAGAGTAACTTTCCCTTCTAGCTGGAACTGTCTACTTCAGTGCTTCTCAAATTATTTACAGTGAAGGGTCAGTTTTTTAAAAGTCCAATCCATAAGGGCAGATGCTTTTGAAAAATAAAATACAATAAAAATTAATTACTAGAAAAATAAAATGAAGAAATACAAATCTCAATTTTTCAGTACTAGATTCAACAGATATAAAATTCCTGTCAAACCACCATACAAATTTCTGAGCATCACTCTTAGTTTCTATATGAAATTCTGTATGAAAGAGTCAATGAACAGAAAAAATAAAAAACTGTGTTTGCACAGACTTCTTTGATCCAACAATTTTACTTTCAGGTATTAATTCTACAGATATATGGTACATACACAAAGCAATACATCTGCAGTAATGGCAGAAATCTGAACATAATGTATATGTCCAGAAACAGGGGTCTGGTTAAATAAGTTTTTGCATATCCAAATGAAGAAATATTATGTAGTCCTTAAAAATAATGAGACATTTTTATATACACTGCTAAGGCAAGCTCTCCAATAAATATTAGGTGGAAAAGAGCAAGATGCAAAAAAAGGCTATGCTATGCTATCATCTGGGGGTGGGGGAAGACATCTATATTTATAAATGCATCCACTAGCTCTGGAATCATACACATGAGTCCTAACAGTTGGTACCACTGGGGTGTAAGGGTGGGTGGGAGAGAAATTTACACTTTTATTGTATGTCCTTTAGTAACTTTTGAATTTTCTACCATGAATATGAACTACCTACTTGAAAATATGATTATATATTTTTCTTTAAAAGAAAAGTGGTATTTAGGTCATTAAATTCAATCATAAATTTTCCTTCTAAAAGTTGAGACAATTTTTAAATTCTTATGCAATAATGTATAAAGAACATTAAAATTTTTAATAAATCTTGAAATTCCAATTTTTGGAATCCTACCTTAAATTTTATGAATAAGTATGCTTATCAAAGAATTACTTAAGAATAACAAAATTATAAGCAAGCTAAATGTTCAAAAATAGAATGATTAAATTATGTCATGACCACATGGTAGACTATTAAGCAATCATTAAACTTTTGTTATTAAAGACATTTTAGACTTTTAATGATATGGGAATATACTTATAATGTACAGTAATTGAAATTTTTCAGTTCTATTTTACATAGAACTGAAGGTAAATGGAACAAAATGTTAACAATGGTATGCAGGGTGTAGGATTATTGATGATTATTTTCTCATTTTAAAAAAAGTTTCTATGTTATCTACATTTTTTAAAGTGAATATTCCTTTTGTTGTCAGAAAAAAATCAAAAAAGTGGGGGGAAAGGGCTGCTTTCCTTAAAGCATTTCTTGGATGCAAATACTGCTTTCTAGAACTACCTTCATCAATTCTTTCTGGGCACAGGGGTGATAGAAAGATAGAGACAAGTTGGAAAAAAAAAAAAGAATAAAAGTTTTGTCTTTTTCAGCTTTCCACCTCTGTCCTAGAAGAGCAGACTGGTTAAATTTTGTGCTTCAATAGTAGAAGTCAGAGCGTTAGATACAAGGGGAAAAAATATTTAACTGGGTTTGGTAGAGAAGTAAATATTTGAAAGATCAGCTACAAGAATATAAACACATTGTAAACGCCCAACTTATTCATTTATTCATTCCTTCTGTGGCTGTTTATTGGACTCTGGAGGATTCCAACATTCTAGCAGACAGATAATAAACAACTACACAAATAAGTTTAGAGATGGGCAGGTACCGTGAAGAACCTGAGCAAGAAAGTGTGATGGATTTCCCGGGAAGGATCAGAGACCATCCCTATGAGGAGGTGATATTGGAGCACAGAGCTAAGTGACAAGAGAGCAGTCATGTGAAAGTCTGGGACAAGCATTCCTGACAGAGGGAATATAAGCTACGTTGTCACTAGCTACTCAGCAATTCTAAGTGCTTTAAATAACTGAGAGCTATAATAATATACTTACTGGAATTTACCCCTAAATATTTACTGAGCTCCTATTAAAAAAAAAAAAAAAAACCAGGTGCATTTGAATACTATAGAAATCAAAATATTGTTCTCTTCTGGTAGAAACAACATTCAGAGGATGCTGCCGTGTAACTCCACTTCCTCAAAAGTCCTCCTTGTGATTTTTAAATGCCTATTTATTGTGCAGCCTGGACGGAACAATGAGAGTTTTATCAGCAGTAGAAACTGCGGTTGTTTCTGAGAAATAGGTGTCCCAGACCCCTGAAAACCTAAGCAGAGGGTACCTGAGAGGCTTTGTTACCTGCTGTTGTCCAACAAAGACGACTAGCCACACTGCATCTATAAGCTTCGGTTTCCTCATCAGTAAAGCAGGGATAATAAGGCACTGACTTTTCAGGGTGGTTGTCAAGATTAAATGAGATAATAGTATATATGAAACACTTAGACCAGGCCAGCTTCTGTTGCCGTTATCAAACCAGAGATCTGATCCTGGGCTCCAAGTTCTTACACAAACCTTTCTATTTCACAAGAGGACTAAAAAACTGTATTCAACAATGCTCTCTGCAGAGCCCTACAAGGCACTCGGCCAGCCCATGCTGGAGCCAGTCCTTGCAGGCAGGAGCTGAGTGAAGCACCTCAGCTGCTCTCCTGTGGGCCCCCTGGATGCAACAGTGACAGTCAGTGGCTTGAGCATTCATACCGAGCTCCCTCAGGGATTAATGCTCACTCCCTGAGCGCTGGCCCAATCCCACAACCTGAACTAGCTCACCTCCCACACAGTGCTCAGCCAAGGGCTCGAAGAGGTCAAAGGTCGAAGTGGCTCCATCAGACATGGTGATGAACTTCCGGTGCCCATACGGGTGTGGCGACCTCACCCTTCCCATCTTCCCATACAAGGCTGTTTGGATGTGTCCACTTTTCCCCCAGATCAATGGTGGGATGTATCTGAGAAAGAAGGAGAGGAGAGGTCAATTTTCCCACACTCTTGGAATAACGCTCTAAAAAACTCTTGGAACAAAAGCTTTTCAACCTTTTTCCCCCACCCCTGGCAAATTCTGTCCACTAAGCACAAATAGGATATTTTTTTCAACCTTACATCCAGGCCATGATTTACTCCTTTTTCCCACTGATGCATCAGATTAGCTTTAGAAATCAACCAGGACATGCTTGTATAGACAGGATTTCAAATTGAAGGTGTTAATTAATTCAACATGGGTTATTTCCATAATGTAGAACAGAAAGAAAGCAACTAGTACATTTTGAACACATGCTACTTGACAGGGTTAGCCTCATTATCAACTGAGCTAATGTATATAAAATAGCTAGCAGGCGCCTACGCACACTAAATGCTCACTTCTTTGCCTTCCCCTAATAAGGCAGTCACAGCTGCAGGGGTGACCCCATGAACACAACCTGCTGCCTTTGTTAAACCGGCAAGGGCTGCAAAGCTCCCGAGAGTCTGTCGAGTGCCTTGTGCGTGTCTGTGTGTGTTGGGGGGGGGCAGCATTGTATGCTCCGGAGAATGTGCTGGAAGGGCAGAGCAATGTAAATATTTGTTGGATTAATGAAGGATAAAGTCTTGTTAGCACAAGCAAGGCACGACACCACCCTAACAACTGTCCTTCGTGAAAACACAGAGTGACTCTGGTCGTCAGAGGGAAGTGCAAAAACCACAAACTAGTTAATTACTGGGAAAAATAAGCTGCTCCAAGTTAAGAAACGATTACGGTTCACAATCACAGTTTGCAAGATGATCCCATCTCCTGAAACTGCTATCTGTTTCTCTTCTTCGGCTTTGAGCCCCAGCTTGATGGTCAAGCAGGATTTGGTACTGACGTCAATCCATCTCCGTAGCGTATCACAGTGGGAATATTTTGTTAAGAATTTACCTTAATGTTTGTTTGCCGATTCGAGATCATCTTTTTTATCAGACCAGATGATCCTAGATCCTCTCCTTAAACCAGATTTACTCTTTTTTTTCCCCTGGTAATTCATTAACTGTTAATTAATTCATCACAAGGTTTAAGAGAAGGGAAGTTATCACCTTAAGCAAGCCAGTTCCCAGACATGCTTCTTTTGTGGGGGCAGGGAGGATAAGAAAGAGTATTTTAAGACCTAAGGACATGAAATCACTTGCCAATGTCACACCACAGGTGTAAATCTCAGTGCAGAGGGCATGGCCTTTGGAAAGCAGGCAGAAGCATTTATAAGAGATGAGTGGATTATAACAGCAACAGAAAGCAAGCCTATAAAAATAATGTCAATTGGACAGTTGAATACTATACAAGATTTAGATAACAGAATTTATGAAGGGTTTCAGACTACTTAGGGGCTTCCCAGGTGACTCGGTGGTAAAGTATCCACCTGCAATGCAGGAGACCTGGGTTCAAACCCTGGGTTGGGAAGATCCCCTGAAGTAGGAAATGGCAACCCATTCCAGTATTCTTGCCTGGGAGAGAGATCCCGTGGACAGAGGAGACTGGCAGGGGGTTGCTAAATAGTCAGACATGACTAAGCAGCTAAACAATAAAAACCATAAGCAGCTAAACAATAAAAACCCTGTTGAAAAATGATGAGGATGACCATCAGACTACTAAATTGGACGATAAATTGTGCATCGGGGTGGGAGAGTGGTCCAAGAAACTGAACTTCCAATTGCTCCTGGAGGAAAAGTTGGGAAAAAAGTTTGTTTATAATGTAAATTAAAAATGGAAATGTTCTGAGGTTAAAAATGTCAGAAGAATGGGTTAAATTTCATCTACTTATTTTCTGATCTTGTTTGGAATAAAAAATCTTCTGATTTTGTTTGTAATATAATATAATCGTAGAGTAGATGACCAAAGAATAAAATTTCCATTTGGCTAGTCACAGATTTCGTGTATAATCATGACACATGTGATGACCCTGAGGCCATGCTCCAGATTCAATGTCCTGTCAGCACCTCTGGATCTTGGCATCTGCCTCCCTCAAGTGGCCTCTTAGCCTCTAGTCTTGTTCCCGCTGACTCTGGCATCCCCCAACCAGTGGAGGGATAACTAACACATAACCCTGGCCACAGTCCTCCATTGCTTGAGTCCCAGTAGCTTGGCTTAGGAGGCCCACCACACTCTGGTGCCTGCCTACCTTTTCTGCCTAAGCTCCAAAAAACCTGAACCACCAGCCCAGCTCCACCCAGGAGCTATTTTTATCCCAACTACCTTTGCTCAGGCTGTTTCTTCTGCCTGGAATGCTCTCTCCTTCTCTGTTTCTTTTAAATAATTATTCATTAAAAAATTTATATTTATTTATTTTTGGTTGCGAGGAGCTACCCCACGTCCGAGGTCAGGGGCAGCGGCCTAGAGTGCCAGGCTGTGACGGCACAGGAACGGCTGGGAGGAGCCACCCTGCGTCTGAGGTCAGGGGCGGTGGCCGGGAGGAGACACCCCGCGTCCGAGGTCAGGGGTGGTGACCTTGAGGAGACACCCCGAGCCCGAGGCCAGGGGTGGCAGCTGGGAGGAGCCACCCACGCCAGAGGCCAGGGCCGGCGGCCGGGAGGAGCAACCTGAGGAGCTGTGGCTGCGCAGGCACAGGAGGGCCTAGAGGAGCTATCCCACGTTGAAGGTCAACAAGGGCAGTGGTAAGGAGATACCCCTGCTCCAAGGTAAGGAATAGCGGCTGTGTTTTGCTGGAGCAGCCGTGAAGAGATACCCCACGCCAAGGTAAGAGAAACCCAAGTAAGATGGTAGGTGTTGCAAGAGGGCATCAGAGGCAGACACACTGAAACCATACTCACAGAAATCTAGTCAATCTAATCACACTAGGACCACAGCCTTGTCTAACTCAATGAAACCAAGCCATGCCTGCAGGGCAATCCAAGACGGGCGGGTCATGGTGGAGAGGCCTGACAGAATGTGGTCCACTGGAGAAGGGAATGGCAAGCCACTTCAGTATTCTTGCCTTGAGAACCCCATGAACAGTAGGAAAAGGCAAAATGATAGGATACCAAACGAGGAACTCCCCAGGTCATTAGGTGCCCAATATGCTACTGGAGATCAGTGGAGAAATAACTCCAGAAAGAAAGAAGGGATGGAGCCAAAGCAAAAACAATACCCAGTTGTGGATGTGACTGGTGATAGAAGCAAGATCCGATGCTGTAAAGAGCAATATTGCATAGGAACCTGGAATGTCAGGTCCATGAATCAAGGCAAATTGGAAGTGGTCAAACAGGAGATGGCAAGGGTGAACGTCGACATTCTAGGAATCAGCGAACTAAAATGGACTAGAATGGGTGAATTTAACTCAGATGACCATTACATCTACTACTGTGGGCAGGAATCCCTCAGAAGAAATGGAGTAGCCATCATGGTCAACAAAAGAGTCCGAAATGCAGTACTTGGATGCAATCTCAAAAACGACAGAATGATCTCTGTTCGTCTCCAAGGCAAACCATTCAATATCACAGTTATCTAAGTCTATGCCCCAACCTGTAATGCTGAAGAAACTGAAGCTAAATGGTTTTATGAAAAACTACAAGATCTTTTAGAACTAACACCCAAAAAAGATGTCCTTTTCATTATAGGGGACTGGAATGCAAAAGTAGGAAGTCAAGAAACACCTGGAGTAACAGGCAAATTTGGCCTTGGAATGCGGAATGAAGCAGGGCAAAGACTAATAGAGTTTTGCCAAGAAAATGCACTGGTCATAGCAAACACCCTCTTCCAACAACACAAGAGAAGACTCTACACATGGACATCACCAGATGGTCAACACCGAAATCAGATTGATTATATTCTTTGCAGCCAAAGATGGAGAAGCTCTATACAGTCAACAAAAACAAGACCGGGAGCTGACTGTGGCTCAGATCATGAACTCCTTATTGCCAAATTCAGACTTAATTTGAAGAAAGTAGGGAAAACCGCTAGACCATTCAGGTATGACCTAAATCAAATCCCTTATGATTATACAGTGGAAGTGAGAAAAAGATTTAAGGGCCTAGATCTGATAGATAGAGTGCCTGATGAACTATGGAATGAGGTTCGTGACATTGTACAGGAGACAGGAATCAAGACCATCCCCATGGAAAAGAAATACAAAAAAGCAAAATGGCTGTCTGGGGAGGCCTTACAAATAGCTGTGAAAAGAAGAGAGGCAAAAAGCCAAGGAGAAAAGGAAAGATATAAGCATCTGAATGCAGAGTTCCAAAGAATGGCAATAAGAGATAAGAATGCCTTCTTCAGCGATCAATGCAAAGAAACAGAAGAAAACAACAGAATGGGAAAGACTAGAGATATCTTCAAGAAAATTAGAGATACCAAGGGAACATTTCATGCAAAGATGGGCTCGATAAAGGACAGAAATGGTCTGGACCTAACAGAAGCAGAAGATATTAAGAAGAGGTGGCAAGAATACACGGAAGAACTGTCCAAAAAAGATCTTCACAACCCAGATAATCATGATGATGTGATCACTAATCTAGAGCCAGACATCTTGGAATGTGAAGTCAAGTGGGCCTTAGAAAGCATCACTACAAACAAAGCTAGTGGAGGTGATGGAATTCCAGTTGAGCTGTTTCAACCCTGAAAGCTGATGCTGTGAAAGTGCTGCACTCAATATGCCAGCAAGTTTGGAAAACTCAGCAGTGGCCACAGGACTGGAAAAGGTCAGTTTTCATTCCAATCCCAAAGAAAGGCAATGCCAAAGAATGCTCAAACTCTGCACAATTGCACTCATCTCACATGCTAGTAAAGTAATGCTCAAAATTCTCCAAGCCAGGCTTCAGCAATACGTGAACCCTGAACTCCCTCATGTTCAAGCTGGTTTTAGAAAAGGCAGAGGAACCAGAGATCAAATTGCCAACATCTGCTGGATCATAGAAAAAGCAAGAGAGTTCCAGAAAAACATCTATTTCTGCTTTATTGACTATGTCAAAGCCTTTGACTGTGTGGATCACAATAAACTGTGGAAAATTCTGAAAGAGATGGGAATACCAGACCACCTAACCTGCCTCTTGAGAAATCTGTATGCAGGCCAGGAAGCAACACTTAGAAGTGGACATGGAACAACAGACTGGTTCCACATAGGAAAAGGAGTACGTCAAGGCTGTATATTGTCACCCTACTTATTTAACTTATATGCAGAGAAACATCACGAGAAACGCTGGACTGGAAGAAACACAGCTGGAATCAAGATTGCCGGGAGAAATATCAATAACCTCAGATATGCAGATGACACCACCCGTATGGCAGAAAGTGAAGAGGAAGTAAAAAGCCTCTTGATGAAAGTGAAAGAAGAGAGTGAAAAAGTTGGCTTAAAGCTCAACATTCAGAAAATGAAGATCATGGCATCTGGTCCCATCACTTCATGGGAAATAGATGGGGAAACAGTGGAAACAGTGTCAGACTTTATTTTTGGGGGCTCCAAAATCACTGCAGATGGTGACTGCAGCCATGAAATTAAAAGATGCTTACTCCTTGGAAGAAAAGTTATGACCAACCTAGAGAGCATATTCAAAAGCAGAGATATTACTTTGCCGACTAAGGTCCGCCTGGTCATGGCTATGGTTTTTCCAGTGGTCATGTATGGATGTGAGAGTTGGACTGTGAAGAAGGCTTAGTGCCGAAGAATTGATGCTTTTGAATTGTGGTGTTCGAGAAGACTCTTGAGGGTCCCTTGGACTGCAAGGAGATCCAACCAGTCCATTCTGAAGGAGATCAGCCCTGGGATTTCTTTGGAAGGAATGATGCTAAAGCTGAAGCTCCAGTACTTTGGCCACCTCATGCGAAGAGTTGACTCATTGGAAAAGACTCTGATGCTGGGAGGGATTGGGGGCAGGAGAAGAGGACGACAGAAGATGAGATGGCTGGATGGCATGACGGACTCAATGGACGTGAGTCTGAGTGAACTCCGGGAGATGGTGATGGACAGGGAGGCCTGGCGTGCTGCGATTCATGGGGTCACAAAGAGTTGGACACGACTGAGCAACTGAACTGAACTGAACTGACTTTTGGCTGCGTTGGGTCTTAGTTGCCCCAAGCAGGCTCTTTGTTGTGGTGTTTGGGCTTCTCTCTAGTTGCGGTTTTTGTATTAGTTGTGGAACGTGGGCTTAGTCGCCCTTCTGGCGTGTGGGATCTTAGTTCCCTGACCAGGGACTGAACCCACGTCTCCTGCATTGGAAGTCCCTCCTTCTCTCTTTTAACATCTAATTTTTTCTCCTGCCCAGCTACTACCTGTCTCTCAAGAGTCACTTCCAATCAGATTGTTGGGGGAGCTGCCTCTTCTCTGTGCCTCCTGGCAAAGCACCCCGCAACATAACTCCATTCTGGCACTCCTGAGGCTTCATTAAAATACAGTCTTTTCAAGAACACTCCTCCCTGCCACCTGCAGGAGCCAGGCTCACTCTCCCCTGTGTCTGTCCTCATGGCACTAGACACACACTAAACATGTAGGTAGGACTTGCGGATGAGGAGTACAGACCCACTGGTGTGAAAAGTGAAAGTCGCTCAGTCGTGTCCGACTCTTTGCAACCCCCTGGACTATATAGTCCATGGAATTCTCTAGGCCAGAATACTGCAGTGAGTAGCCTTTCCGTTCTCCAGGGGAATCTTCCCAACCCAGGAATCAAACCGGGGTCTCCTGCACTGCAGGTGGATTCTTTACCAGCTGAGCCACAAGGTAAGCCCACTGAAAAGACAAAGATATGATTAAAATATCATAGGCATCATAATAACGTGAACTTGGCTGTGGCATGATTGGTTTGGCTGCTGAGCTCTTTCGAGGCTACTTAGCACTGTTCTCAGACTGGGCTGGGATGAAATTCTCAAGTCGTGTGTGCATATGTACATGCGTGTGTGTGTATGAGAATAAGCGACTGCCTCAGGGTCATCTGGAACCTTCAGTGTAAAGTCAGTTGTGCACAGAGGAGGTTTCATAATCTATCATTTTATGACACTACCACCTACTGATAAAACACTGTCTTTAATTAACTTCACAGTAACATAACACGAGGGCTTACAAAATTGAGTTTCTGCATAGCATTTACTGTAGTGGAGCTTTACTGTGTGTTTCTGTTTGTTTATATAACCAATCCACAGATCATAAGAAAAACATTAAGAAATTAAAAGCTAGAATAGGTGCCTCATTACATGGTTTAGCTCAGTGAAGAAATCTGGATCGAAACAGTGGAACATTTGAAATGTGTATGAATATGGAAACATTTAAGAAATGCTGCTGAAATAATACATGGAGGAATATGTTTTACTCTAACTACCTATGGGATAATTCATCCGAAAATATGGCTGCCAATAATTCTACCTATTCCTGTCCCCGAAAGCCACTCTTCCCATTAGGAGCTAGAAACGTCTGCACACGCTGTGAGTCCAGGCAGGCCTGTGATTTGTTTGGACCAGGAGAATGTGGTGGGAGGTCTTCTGCCCAGATCTGGGCCTGGCCCTTAAGGAATCTGGGAGCTTCTTCTTGTACCTCCTTGGAAGCCTAGTGCTATGCAATAAAGAGGGGCTTCCCTGGTGGCTCAGACAGTAAAGAATTCACCTGCAATTCAGGAGACACAGGTTCGATCCCTGGGTCAGGAGGGTCCCTGGGAGAAGGGAATGGCAACCCACTCCAGCACTCTTGCTTGGAGAATTCCATGGACAGAGGAGCCTGGCAGGCTACAGTCCACCGGGTCACAAAGAGTCAGATATCACTAAGCGACTAAGCACAGCATATGCAATAACGAAGCCGGGCCTTGACTACACAGTGATGTGGGAAATATGGAGGGGGCCGAGAGGATGAGAAGTAAAACCTAGAGCTTGGGACTTCACTGGTGGCACAGTGGCTAAGACTCAACTTTCCAGTGCAGTGGCCTTGGGTTCTATCCTCAGTTGGGCAACAGAGATACCACGAGCCACAGGGCAGCTAAGCCTGAGAGCCACAACTAGGATCCATGGAAGCCAGAAATAAATAAAAATTTAAAAAAATGAAAAAACCACACACACAAGAGCTACGTGCATTTTAAATGCTACTGTATCACCAAACTGCCTCCCCAAAAAGAGGGACAAATTTACATTCCCACCAAGTGTGTATGAAAGTACCTGTCTTCTTCACTCTCATCAATAACTGGTGTTATCAATCTTTCACATTTTGGCTACTTTTATAGGCAAAAAATGGATATTTCACTTCAATTTGTGTTTCTTAAGGTTGATCCAATCTATGGCCAAAAGTTTCTTATTTGAACTTGCATTTCCTTGATTAATATGCTTATTCGCAATTTGTATTTCTTTTCTGTGAACTGTCCATATCCTTCATCCATTTTCTATCATACTTTTCTTTTTTCCTTTTTATCATCCCTACATTAAGTCATTATATATATTATATTTTACAAAGGTTTTCTCCCAGTCTGTCCCGTTTATGTGTGTGTGTGTGTGTGAATTAACTTCACAAGCATGTGCTGAGCACCTACTGCAGTCATCATGAGGTGACTGTCACTGCCATGGTTTGGGATGAGCAGAGGCAGAAAGGAGAGCTGTAAGGCCCAAGCCCCACCACCCCACCCACTGCCCCGCCCTTTATGGAAGGGTTGGGGGAGGAGAGCTAGTGTGGAAGTGGGAAAGGACTAGTCTGGGATCTTAACACCTGAAAACATCTCCTTTTTTCTTTTAACTACCAAGGTACTGTATTGCATATTTTAATTTTGTCTTTCACCTTATATAAATTTTATGTGTTGTGGTTAAATCTGTTAATTTTCTTTGTTAAAACCTTTGTGTTTTGCATTTTGTTTAGAAAGAAACTATTCCAACACCCAATTATAAGTATATTCCCAATACTTCTTTCTGTTATTCCTATAGTTTTTGAAAATGTATTACTCTTTTAAATCCACTTATTTTTAAAATGTGAAGATGTCATTATCTTTTTCCTGACAGTTAATTGTTCTTCCACCATAAATGGCCCATCCTTTCCCTACTGTTTTTGACCATCATTTTAAATATATACCAAGTTCTCAATGAAATATTTGGATTTGTTTCTGCATTTTCTATTCTGGTTCATCAATTTCTTTGTCTATTCTTGTGCCAATATGGTATCCTTTTAATTAACATAGCTTTATGGAGTATTTTGAGAGTTGATAGTACAGGCCTACCTCACTCAACATTTTCTTGGCAGACTTCTGGCATTTTAGTTTCCAGATGAACTATAGGATTAGCTTGCTCTATGAAAAATTTAGGATTTTTAAACTGAAAACACACCAAACACATACTACTTTGGGAAGAATTGACATCTGTACAGTTTGACTGGTCCCATTCAAAAACATGGTGTATCTCTCCATTATTCAGGTATTTATTGTCTTATAGTAAAACTTTTATAGCTTGCTTCATGTTTCAATACTGAGTTTTCACTATACAAATTTGCATTCATATCTACATTTTTAAAAGTTACTCTCAAGACTTAGCATCTGGGCATGTTTTACTCCTGACTCCCAGGAAGGTGAAGATGTCTTCTACTTCTTTACTTATCTAGATGGTATTTTGTCCAATGTCGTGCTGTGGTCAGTGGTTAATGAATCCTGTTGCTAAGAAAGAAGCTGGAAGACCACAATAAAATCTAGAGGCCAGTATGTCTTTATCTTCTGAACATACTTATAATCAACATCTGGCTATACTAACAGAATTGCCCAAAGGAAAAGCCCTCAAGGGAAAATGTAGACCTCTTTCCCACCCACATCCCTCCTGACAGGCACACACACACACACACACACCACCTTTGGGCAGATGGAGTTCACATGAACAAGGACAGATGGTTGCTGGGCTGTTTATAAGACAGTTGGAAAAAAAGCTGACTAATGCTCATCTTTGCCCTAAATCTGTGGGTGACCGATTCTTCCCTATGGGACTTGGGTCCCTTGGATGTATTAATAGATCAAACCACTTTATAGCTATGGGACCTAGACTTAGCTATTATTCCCTCTGATTCTCTCCAGCACCTCTCTACCAAGTTGGCTCCAGGCTTGGCACACAACAGATGTTCAGGATATGTTGTCTGAGATTAATTCCCCCACCAAGTCTTTCCCAGTGAACCAAATGCCCATTAGCAGTTACTTCTTGGCATTTTATTTTTGTATCAAACAGGATACTTTGGTTAAAGCAACAACCCAGCCCTGACTAACTTAACTCCTCTTATATTAGAGGGATGCTGGGATGTTCCCCAAATGGACAAGAGGCCGGAGCAGGCTTGAAGAGCGCAGATCCAGGAAGGAAACCAGGGGGCTGCTCTAGCACGGAATTTCAGAGTGGGTGGGTAGGGCACCTTGAATTGCTACTTATGTGCATTGTGAGAGAAGAACGTCCCCCAAAGGAAATGTGTGTGCCCTTGGAGAGGAGGAATGGACGCTGGGCGGCAGAAAAGTGACAAACATCATTTTCAAGGCTTTTAGCTGGACTTGTCTTTGCTTCAAGAGCTTTTTTTCAGGGACTTCCCTGGTGGTCGAGTGGTTAAGATTTTGCTTTCCAATGTAGGGGACATAGGTTCCATCCCTGGTTGGGGAACTAAGATCCCACATGCCATGGGGCAACTAAGCCCATGTGCCACAACTACTGAGCCTGCCTGCTCTGGAGCCCACACACCACAACAAGAGACACAACCAAATAAATAATATTAAAAAGGAGGCTTTTTCAGTGCCCCTGACACCCCGCAGCCCCCGTCAAACAACAATGCTTCTTCTAGTTCTCCCAAAGTCTCCTCTTTCTTTTTGTTCCTGTTCCCCAAACCTGGTCCCAACTCAGTATTTTCCCATTATTTTCAAATGTATCTACTTTGAAGTATCTGCTTCACTTGTGACATAGCATAGGTCAGAAACAGGCAACTTGCTCAAGTGTGTTTTTTTCCCACACACACCTGTCTTTATAAAAGCAAGTATCATACATATATATATAAAGTTTGTGTTGTTTTCTTTAAAGGAGACATCAAGTAGAGTTTTTATGACTCCTGGTCAGTGATTTTACTGACCTTAAATTAACACATGTTACATAACCCGTCATTTTGCCCCCACTATCTTTTACCGGGATTCCCTAGTAGCTCAGCTGGTAAAGAATCCGCCTGCAATGCAGGAGACCCCGGTTCAATTCCTGGGTGGGGAAGATATGTTGGAGAAGGGATAGGCTATCCACTCCAGTATTCTTGGGCTTCACTTGTGATTCAGCTGGTAAAGACACTGCTTGCAATGCGGAAGACCTGGGTTCAATCCCTGGGTTGGGAAGATCCTCTGGAGAAAGGACCAGCTACCCACTCCAGTATTGTGGCTTAGAGAATGCCATGGACTGTATAGTCCATGGGGTCCCAAAGAGTTGGACACAACTGAGCGACTTTCACTTTCATCTTTTTGACATAAAATTCACACAACATGGGATTAACCATCTAAGTCTATAATTCAGTGGCATTTAATACATTCACAACATTGTGGAATTATCACCTTTACCTAGTTTCAGAACATTTCACCACTCCATAAGGAAATGCTATACCCATTACATAATCACTTTCTCCCCTCCCCCTGCCCCTGGCAACCACTCATCTATCTGCTTTCTGTCTCTATGGTTTTGTATAGTCTGGATATTTCACATAAATGGAACCATACAATATGTGATTTTTTGTCTTGTGAATTTTCACCTACATTTTATTTTCAAGGCTAATTCATGTTGTAGTATGTGTCAGCACTTCATTCCTTTTTATGGCTGAATAATATTTCATTGCATGGATATATCACACTTATCCATTCATCTGTTGATGTATACTTGGATTATTTCCACTTGTGTCTATTATGAACAGTGCTGATATGAATATTTGTGTACCAGTTTTTGACTGAATACTTGTTTCTAATTCTTTGGGGAAATTCCAAGGAGTGGTATTTCTGGGTCATCTGGTAATTGCATGCTTAACTTTCTGAGGAACCACCAAACTGTTTTCCATGGCACTGAAACTTTTACATACCCATCAACAACATACAAGGGTTCCAATTTCTCCACATCCTTGCCAACACCTGTTATTTTCCATGAGAAAAATTATTACAGCTGCCCTAGTGGGTATGAAGTGGCATCTCCTGTGGTCTGATTTGCATTTCCCTAATGATTAATGTAATGGCACTGAAAAGCCCTACCATTTTGACTCCAGGCTATTTCCTTCCATTCTATCTCTGCTTCTATCTCTATCTCTAATATTAATCATAATTTGGCTACTACCAGTAGAAAGAATCAAATCAGAGTAAAATTGGTAACAGTTAAAATGGCATGTGGTATAATTTAGTATTATGTTGGATACTACATTATGCTGAAGCTGAAACTCTAATACTTTGGCCACCTGATGTGAAGAGCTGACTCACTGGAAAAGATTCTGATGCTGGGAAAGACTGAGGGTAGGAGGGGGCGAAAGAGGATGAGATGGTTAGATAGCATCACCTACTCAATGGACATTAATTTGAGCAAACTCTGGGAGACAGTGGAGGACACAGAAGCCTGATGTGCTGTAGTCCACAGAGTCGCAGAGTGGGACATGACTTAGTGACTAAACAACAACAATAATTTAGCATTGTCTAAATTTTGACAAAAGAACCCATTTTCATAAAAGCATTTAGACTTGCAAAATTTAACCTAGAGAATTGGTCTTGATGGAAAGAAAAGCCACAAGAGAGCTTTCTATAGAAGAAGCTATGGTCAGTAACACATAATATGAACAAAAAACCGAATCCAAGCTTTGTAGTAAAAGCTAAATGGAAAATAAACCTGATGGAGATAAAATTCAATTGTATTATATTTTTAAAAATCAACATGAAACCAAACTGGTTCAGTAGAATTTGTTCCTAAAGATAGTTTCTCTAAAATTCTTTCATGGTAACGTAACTCTGATGAAAGTACTTGCATTTAAAATGTCCTTGGGTTCAACCTCTCCTGAGCCTTCTCCCTGCGGCAGTGCAGGTGGTTAGAACCCAACTAGAGGTCCTTCTTCCCAGCTCGATCCAGACAAGACCAGAACCAACAAAGTAGATGATATGAACTGAAAAGTAAGGAGGCAGTGAAGACAAGATCCCCAATGCAGGGTCCACTTGGGGGCCGTGGAGATCCGTGGGAGTCATGGGAGAAGTCTTGCTTCTCCACCATCATAAGGAAGTAGGAGGGCCAGTGATTTCACAGAGAAAAAGGAAGCGGGAGGGAAGAGTCACCAGACTCTAATTATCTGCAAGAATGAGATGCCTGTGGAGACAAAGGTCTGGAAGCTTACTAGAGCAAAGAAACATCACCAGGACTGAAACCCTCCATGACTTCAGGCACATTAAGGATCCTCCCCCAAGGCTTTTCCAAAGGAGTCAGGAATATCTGTGGTTCCACCAACACATTTATTTCCTGCTTTCAACCCAGAACATTTCATTTACTTACAGCACTTCACAATTTGTCAAACTCTTTTCTGTACAGGATTTCACTTGCCTTTTAAAATTTTATTCTTAAGAATAATTGTAGCTGTTTTTTTAATTTATGTTATCACAGGGCTGTTTGTTATTTTTAAAAAAAAGTTGTTTTTTTTTTTTTGGTCATGCGGTATGTGGGATTTTTTTCTTCCCTGACCAGGGACTGAATCCATGCCGCTTGCATTGAAAGCACCACAAGACTGCCAGAGAAGTCCCAAATTAAATAATTTTAAAAAATTAAAGTATAGTTGATTTACAATGTTGTGTTAGTTTAGGCTGTACAGCAAAGTGATTCAGTTACACACATATATGTGTATTATTTTTCATATTCCTTTCCATTATGCTTTATTACAGGATATTGAATAGAGTTCCCTGTGCTGCACAGTCCGATGTTGTTTTCATTTGCCTTTGATACCAAGTTTGTGCAATGGGTCGCTGTTGTCAACCATGGGGACCCTGACGCCCAGAGTTTAGCTGTGGTCACTGTGCTAATCAAGGGCAGAGTCGGGACTTCGACTGAGACCTTGACCCACTGTGTCTAGTGCTTATCTGGATGATAAAACAGGCATGATGATGAAAAAGAGATATTTTCATTCCAGATACTCCTATGGTTCTATTAGTCATCCTTTAAAAATATTACAGTTATCGAGAACTAGTGCAAATGAACCTTAACATATCTTAGTCAACAGGCACTCTCTAGCTTTAAAAATACATCAAATTAGCACATGCATATTCCAGAGTTGTCGGTTTTTAGGCTATGGCCAATCAGGGGCTTCTTAGAAACACGGGGAGCCCTGGTCGCTACTCCTGATATAAATCCACTTATTGAGTCAGAAGCTGGTGACACCCAGGAGAAAGGACAAAGGCTCAGACCACATCCTGGGTCTTCGGTGAGTGCAACAGTCATGGCAAAGGGGTCATTCAGAAGTGATCCCTTCTGTTTCAACACTGCTCTCTCCTCCGCAGGGTCATTCTATTAGTGTAGTGGGGTCACGTCTCACTCGTAGTCTGATTTTCAAATTAAAAGTTCAAAGCACCAGCTAACGTCAAATCACCTTCTGAACACCCTACAGGCAGGAATACACTGCTTATCCATGAAGTCCAAGCAGCTCTCGTCCAGTGCCGGGCGGGTGGCTGGGACGCCATTAACACAGACGGCCCTGGTGACCTGAGTTTAGGGTTGTGTTCTGAAACCAGGAAATCCCAAATGTTTAAACGCAAGGACATAGCACGATGCTCCTCCCTTGCAGGAGCAGCACACAGGCCCTGGCGCTGCTGGTGGGGGTGTGAGGCTCCCAACCTACACCAGATGGGGCTGAGTGCGTCTGAGTCAAGAAGCTGGCTGCGGGACCAGCACAAAGGAAGAGTGTGTGTGTGTGTGTGTGTGTGAGAGTGTCTGTCGTTCTTGACATAAAGAGCTGAATCTACGCAAGTTGAATTATTGGGCTGGCCAAAAAGTTTTCAGTTTTAAGTAAAAAGAAAATACATACTTTTTCATATACACCAAGAACTGTATTGAACAACATATTCACTACCTGAATGAATTTTTTTGCCAACCCAATATATATGACACAGCTCCAACTGAAGAATAGAAAGCATATTGGAGTAATAATTTACATATTGCAAAGAACTTTTTTTTTTTAAAGTAGTAATTCTGTTTGAGCACACTCAGTCGCTAGGTCATGTCTGACTCTGTCAGCCCATGGACTGTAGCCTGCCAGGGGACTACACTGTCCATGGGGTTCTCCAGGCAAGAATAGTGGAGTGGGTTTCCATTTCCTCCTCCAGGGGATCTTCCCGACCCAGGGAAAGAACCTGTATCTCCTGTATTGCAGGCAGATTCTCTACCACTGAGCTACCTGGGAAGCAGTAATTTAGTTTACTCCCTGCCTAAGTTCCAGACACTGAGCAGATCTGTCTGCAGGATTCTCCCAGGCATCCACGGTCACCTCGGGGATTCACCTAGAACTTGCTCTTTAGGTTTAAAGGGTCATCTGTGATGACCTAGAGGGGTGGAATGGGATGGGGGTAGGTGGGAGGTAGCTCAAGAGGGAAGGGATTATACGTATACATAAAGCTGATTTATTTTATTGTATAGCAGAAACTAGCACAGCATTTTAAAGCAATTATACTCCAATTAAAAAAAAAAAAAAGGTCATTTGGTAAAATGAACAACACCTTCTCAAGGGTTGGTGACTTTTGAACGTCAGCATCTGTGAACACAGCACTTGGCTGGAGGCCCAACCCGTCCACAGCCCTAACTGCGTTCCCAACCCAGTGGCTCACTCCACAGACTCCAGTCTGCCCTCAGCTTCGCTCTCCTTCTGCAGAGCCCAATCCCGGGGAATGCCTCAGTGACAGGGGCAGAAAGGGAGGGGTCATGGTGTCTTGGGAGACCCTCCCAAGGGACGAGCTCCCCTCACATCAGGCCCACAGGGCACTGCCTCACAGCTGCTCCTGTTTCTCTCTTGGGAACCTCTCATTCGAGTGGTTGATAATGTCCTTCCTTGGCCCTGAGCCAAGATGCTGGCCAGGAGTTGGGGCAGGTGCTGGGGCCCTTTGCTCAGCCTCTGCAGAGAGTGCTCTTCTCAACAGGCCCTCAGAGCACAGCCTCAGGTAAAGAAAAACAAATTTTCCATTTCAGCAAAAACATTTGACCACTGAGAAGAGAGATGACCTCTATTCTGACCAAGAGATTTGTTTGGAGAGTGAGCACATGGACCAGAAATGGCTCTAGGAGCGCGTGGCTGGTACTTGGGACCCAACCAGAGACGTCATCGAAACTGAGCCGGCCGCGCCCTACTTTTTTTTTTTTGGCTCTTACATGTTGAGTCAATACAGTTCAGAGATTAGCGAGACACAGTGCCTGACCTTAGAAGGCTCACATCCTGGGGGTGGAAGCACATGAGGGAAACATAGACAACTACTCACAGAGAGGAGGCGTGGGCACCGGGGTCAGAAAGGCAGGATGGGGGATGTTTGGGCAGACTGAGTCACATGACTGAGAAGTACCAATTTAACTCAGTACCTGATGGGGAGTGTTAAGGACTGAATGTTTCCCCCCCCCGCCCTCCTGCAACATTCACATACTGAAGCCCTACCTGGCTCTCCTACCACCTGTGTTGGTATTTGGAAGTGGAATATTTAGGATGTAACTGGGCTTAGACAAAGTCATGAGGGTGGAGCCCTATGATGGGATTGGTGTCCTTATAAGTAGAGGATGAGAGACCAGAGCTCTCTCTCTCTCTCTCTCTGCCATGCAAGGACACAGTGAGAAGGGGCCACCTGCAAGCCAGGAAGAGAGCCCTGGAAACAAACCAGGAAACAAACCAAGAAACAAACCTGCTGGCACCTTGATCACAGGCCTTCCAGCCCCTGGAACTTTGAAAAGTAACTATCTGTTGTTTAAGCATCCCAGTCTGTGTATTATGTTACAGCAGCCTGAGCCAAGACAGGGAGTCTAAGGTTCCCAGAGAGTGGGCAAGTTTCTGAGCATCCAACCTCTGGTCGAGGACTGGGCTGGTCATGTCTTACAGTGTTTACAGCATCTCTGAGTGATGGTATCGCCCCCACTTTACAGATGAGAAAAATAGAGTCTTGACCTGCTTGGTATCAGGAAGTCAGGATTAGAGCACAGACCTCTGCTTTCTGTCCAGAGCTGTTCTTAACATGCCACACTCCAAAAGCATCAACTCCCTCAGTTCAGTTCAGTTCAGTCGCTCAGTCATGTCCGACTCTTTGAGACCCCATGAATCGCAGCACGCCAGGCCTCCCTGTCCATCACCAACTCCCAGAGTTCATCCAAACTCATGTCCATCGAGTCGGTGATGCCATCCAGCCATCTCATCCTCTGTCGTCCCCTCCTCCTCCGGCCCCCAATCCCTCCCAGCATCAGGGTCTTTTCCAATGAATCAACTCTTCGCATGAGGTGGCCAAAGTATTGGAGTTTCAGCCTCAGCATCAGTCCTTCCAATGAACACCCAGGACTGATTTCCTTTGGAATGGACTGGTTGGATCTCCTTGCAGTCCAAGGGATTCTCAAGAGTCTTCTCCAACACCACAGTTCAAAAGCATCAATTCTTCGGCACTCAGCTTTCTTCATAGTCCAACTCTCACATCCATACATGACCACTGGAAAAACCATAGCCTTGACTAGATGGACCTTTGTTGGCAAAGTAATGTCTTTGCTTTTCAATATGCTATCTAGGTTGGTCATAACCTTCCCTCCAAGGAGTAAGTGTCTTTTAATTTCATGGCTGCAATCACCATCTGCAGTGTTTCCACTGTTTCCCCGTCTATTTCCCATGAAGTGATGGGACCAGATGCCATGATCTTAGTTTTCTGAATGTTGAGCTTTCTCAACTTCCTCAACTATGAGTTAAAACAACAAACAATTTTGTGTCAGCTCTTTTCTCTCTGATCAACTGGCAGAATGTTAGGTTAAATCATGTTTTTCCAATCTGATAACTGAATTTGTTGGGACTTCTCTTTGGTGTTCTAAGCACACATTAAACAAAAGAAATTTCTTTGATTTTACATGTTTTTCACAACTGTAACCAACTATGTCAGGTTAGTGAAGCTTTTTTTTTTTTTTTTTTCCTGCAGGAGATTCATCTGGAGGGTAATTAACTTGAATACTCACATGGATTATTTCAAGATGGGGCCAGAGTGTTAATAAACTCATACTGATTATCTCCCCCGAAGATAGTGAGACCCAGGAGAGGGATGGTAGAGCAAGAGGCTGGAGGTACTTCTGGAAAGGTGAGAGGTGTCTGGTTTGGGAAATCATTTTTACCTGCTTTAACTGAGTGAGGATAAATTAATCAAGACAAGGATCACTGGGGCACGCGTGGGTGGGGTGGGGGGAGGACATGGGGAGTGAAGGTTTGTGGCAGCTCCAGACGTCAGAACATTGATGTCAGGCCTTTGTGTGTATGCGCCTGTGTGTGTGCACAAGCCTGTGTCCACACAGAGGAGGAGGGAAGGGGCAGAGCCCTTTAGAGTTTAGGGGAACATCCTATAGACACTTGCTCTGGATCCTGAACTACCAGAGCCTCTCCTTCACAGACCCTGAACACAGAACTGCTGCTGCTCCTACCGCAGAGCCCTTGGGTCCCCTCTCTCTTTCTGCATCCTGCCTGGCTGGCCCGAAGCCAGCAGGTCTTCTGTGTTCTCCCCACACTGGACCTCCCCCTTTTCCGCTAGGACACAGCCCCTTGGAGGGCCCTTCTTTGCAGGAGGCCCAGACGTGGAGGAGACCCTGCCCCACGTGACACCAGTCCTGCTGGGGACGCGAGGCTGAGGCTGGGAAGGGACTTCATCACTGGCCTTGGAAACCAACATCTTGGGCATTTTATCTCAAAACGGCACATTCAGCTTTCCCCAAGTCCCATTAATAGGCTCATCAGCAGTATGCTTGGAACACGGCATTTTCCCCCACTGGAAGCGAATTCCTCCTCACAGCTGTCACACGCTACATTTTTGAAATGGTTGTTGCTCTGTTCCTGAATTACAGGATGGTGCGCAGAAAAATCCCAGTGCAGAGAGGGCTGTTTTTGCCTGAAGTGACCAAAAGTGGCTGAAGGAAACAAGAGAGAAATCGGCTTCCGTTCCTAGGCCTGGTTTCTAAATATATACCGGACGTTGGCACATCTCTGAACCACTATGTATCTTGTGCAAGCCACGAGGAACGAATGTTAGCAGGAAGCAGCACACGAGTGACAATGTGTGTGCTCGTGCGCTCAGTCGCTCAGTCTTGTCCAACTCTTTGCGACCCCATGGACCGCAGCCCACCAGGTTCCTCTGTTCACGGGATTTTCTAGGCAAGAATACTGGAGTGGGTTGCCATTTCCTCCTCCAGGGACTCTTCCCAACCCAGGGATTGAACCCAAGTCTCCTGCGTTGCAGATGGATTCTTTACCACTGGGCCACTGGGGAAGCTCATGAGTGACCAAAAAACCACTTAAAAAGAAACCACACATTTTTTTTACTCTGAGGAAAAATAAACTCAATTTTAAAGTTCAAAGAAAACCAATTAAAACCCCTCTGAATTGTACTCACATGTTAAATGTCTCTGGTCCCATTATCTTCCTGCACATTTAGCTCGGGTCACCAGCCTCTGTACATAGAAGGGAGGAAGCTCAGCCCTCCCTCCTCATGTATATCTTGACCTGGTTTGGACACTAAGTGGGCTTTTACTTTATCAGGAGGCTTTGGGGTTCCACCAACAAATATCACCTATTAAATAACTAGTCCTGCAAAGACCCAGTCAAATATTAGTTACTTTCCTGATGGCTCAAATGGAAAAGAATCTGCCTGCAATGCAGGAGACCTGGGTTCAATCCCTAGGTTGGGAAGATCCCCTAGAGGAGGGCATGACAACCTATTCCAGTATTCTTTCCTGGAGAATCCCATGGACAGAGAAGCCTGGCCGGCTACAGTCCACGGGGCCGCAAGAGTCGGACATGACTGAGCAACTAACACTTCCACTTTTCTGCTGGGAGACTACATCACAGCTCCTGGAGTCTGGCACCCAAGATGCTAAACTGTTCCCCCACCTCACCTTCCTTATTACTAAATCGTGGATTTGAAAAAAACTGCCTCTGGGAATTCCATAGCGATCCAGTGGTTAGGACTCCACACTTTCACTACTGAGGGCCCAGGTTCAATCTCTGGTGGGAGAACTAAGATCACATAACCCATGCGACGTGGCCAAAAGGGAAAAACGAATAAATGGCTCTGGAAAAGCCGCCTCTGCTGACCACACTGGACCTATAGTGACATGCAGCACACGGAACGCTTTCCTTTTGCCCCTGACTTCCCCGGTCACCCGTCATCTGTCTGAAGGACAGGCACAGAGATAGCAATAGTCTGTTCTTTGCCCAACCTCTTTGTTCACGTCTCAGGCCAAGGTCACCTCAAAATTTATGCCAGGGCTAGACAGGAGGGAAGATAAGAGCTGAAATGTCACATCGTATCTGCTACTATTCCTAGTGTGGGGGGAACTGGAATACCGAAATGTGAAATTCCTGGATTATCTACATGGAGTGCCCTTTTAAGAGCACTTTAATCAAGAGATTACTGTAAGAATTAAAAGTATCAGCATTCAACAACAGCATGTATTTTGCCTTTCCTTGATATGTAGAAAATAATTCACAAAATGGCAAACCGACATTAGAAGAAGACAGGTTCTTAAACTGGTTAATTAAAAATATGCTTTTTTTTGGTCAGCAATATATATATCATTGTTACTACCCTACACTCAAAATCTGGCTCCGTTCTTGTTCCCAGGAAGTTCACAGACATGAAAAGGAGATAATAAGGAAAGTGCATGAAGCTCTTTAGGGCTTAGGAAACAAGAACAAATGCACTTGCATGGGAAAGCTCAGCATCACAAATATGCCAGTTCTCTCTAAATTATCTATAAATGTCATAGACACACAGTAAAAATAGCAGGATTTTTATATTCGGAATTAAACAAGCATTCTAAAGTTCATATGGAAAAAAAGAACCAGCTGTAATAGTCAAGGGAATTATGAAACAGAAGAGTGGTGATGAGGCACTAGTACCAACCCCTCTGCCCACAGCAAAACGTATCTAAAAGCTACAAATCTGCTAATGATGTATATTCAGGATTATCAACAGAGTGGAACAGACTGGAAATATGCCTAAATGCATGCAGGAAATTTAGTAGGAGAGGAAGATGGCATTTCAATAAATGGGGTAAAGATGGCTTGTTCAATAAGGGGCTATGGGCAAAGGGTAGCCATCTAGAAAAAAATTAAGTTGGGGTCACCCTTCATACCAGGAGAAATCCCAGAGAGATCAAACACTTTAAAATAGGAAATGAAAGAATACATGTGCCCAAAGAAAGATTAGTGAAAGAAAAGAAATTGTTAGTTGCTCAGTCATGTCCGACTCTTTGCAATGCCCTGGACTGTAGCCCACCAGGTTCCTCTGTTCATGGGATTTCCCAGGCAAGAATACTGGAGTGGATTGCCCATGCCTTTCTCCAAGGGATCTTCCTGACCCAGGGATCAAACTCAGGTCTCCTACATTGCAGGCAGATTCCTTATCGTCTGAGCCACCAGGAAAACCCCAAAGAAAGTTTGGCGGTTTTTAAAATCATCACAATGAAGAAGATCTTTCAAAGGAAAACAGAAATCCCAGAAGCCAAAAGAAACGATCCAAAGATTTGACTATGCAAATATTAAGAAAAAAAATCTGCATGGCAAATACCTCCATGGGCAAAGTCACAAAAACAAATGACAGACTGAGAACAAATATTTGCAACCCATACCACAAAGGGCTAATCTCCATCATACATAAAGGATCCATTACAGAACTAGGTTCCATTACCCCACCCAAAGATCTCTGGGCTAAAGTAATACAGAGAAAACTAACTGGAGTTAAAAAATATACTTTAAGTGATATTATAGGAGACAGAGGTGTCCCTTCCCCCCTAAAATAAAAGGATGCATGATTAGACTACGGAAGGAAAATATTTAACTATACATTCTAAAAGAAAAGGAAGAAAAAATATATTTTTTCAAAACAGGAGCCTGTCTAGGAGATTTGATAATTGAAAAAGGTATGATCATCAACTGTCTTCTAGACTGAGGAATTTATACCAAAGGTAACTACAATCACAGTTAAGAACTTGTTTCCACTGTTTTGTATTCTATTTGCAGATTTTTTAAAAATGTTATAAGTACCATTGGTATAACCATCATTGGTATCACCAATAATTTGAAAATAAAAATCTTGCCCAAGTAAAAACAAAACAAAAATCATCTTTTCAGATGATTCTGAAGAAACCAATGACCATTGGAAGACTGGGCAGTGGCTACCAATAGAAGGTCAGCAGAAAAGGAAATAAAATAGTTCTTAGATATTAAAAAAAAAATGCACAGCCTCTTTGACAGGAGGAATACAAATTAAAACACACAGTGAGAAAACACTTTTTTACTCATCAGATTGGCAATACTAATGGAATACTGAGCAGCTGAGCCATACACGGAGGAAGTTCTTCCTACATTCATATGGAAGAAGCTCTCGGTGGTATTTCATGAAGAAAAACCAATTGTAGAAGAGTATATAGCGTACTACTAGTTGTGCAATAAGAGGAAAAGAAGTGTGTGTATGTGTAACTGTTTTTGCTTAAAATATGTCTGGATGAATTGAGCAAGTAGTACTGACAAATATACAGTACCATGTGTAAACAGAGAGCTAGAGGGAAGTGCCATATAGCACAGGGAACTCAGCTTGGTGTTTTCTGTGATGACCTAGAGGGGTGGGCATCAGGGGTTGGGAAGGAGGCACAAGAGGGAGGGGATATATGAATACTTAGAGCTGATCCACATTGCTGTGCAGCAGAAACTATTAATAATACAACATTGTAAAGCAACTATGCTCCAATTAAAAAATAAATTTTAAAATTATGTCTGGAAAAACAGTCAAGAAACTGGAAACATCGGTTGAAGGTAACTGGATGATGTCTGTGGGAGTCTCTTCATGGGGATGTAACCTGTCTTTTAAAAACAAAGATAAGCTACCCAGGAGTTAAGGATGTTTATGATACGCGTGACTATTATAACTTTACCCTGATGAACCCCAGAGCCTACCGATGGCCAGGGAAACACTGAAGGACAGAGCGAGGTCATGGATGCTCCTGGTGATGAGAAATCGACTGGGAAATGCAGACACTGCTTCTTGAGCAGAAATGTAAAAGGAAGGAAATGATGCAGCTGCCCTGGAGCTTTCTGTAAGAGGAACGCAGTTCCAAAAAGCTGAAAGAGGCCTGTGTTGAGGGCTGCGGTTTAGCCCTAATGAAATGGCAGCTCTTTCCTATGACATGAGAACAGAAAAATATTTCCTCGGCTAGTCAACAACCCCACCCTTGTGAAAACTCACGGCAGCTTAGGCACTGAACCTTCATTCTTGCCCGCGTGACAAGAGAGCATCACAAAACTGTACAGATAAGCATATTCTAGAAAGTTCTGCTAAAGCAAAGCACATCTCTACACATGAAGGACAGATTCAAAAGACAGTGGCTGGCATCCCTGCCTATCCTTATTATTAGCAAATGAACTACAAACGACTTTCAAAACTATGGAGGATGAAATGTATACTCACAGTCCCTTCATTTTATTTCATATCAATTTGAAACAGAAGAAACCAAAAGTTAAAAAAAAAAAAAATCCATATCCTCACAACCCTTACAGAACTATTTCTATTTTTTTCATTTCCTTTCTACTTGTATCTGTTTGAAGAGTATTTATATAATTATAATATTGGTCTCTTGATATATAATTTTATTAATATCTTCTGCTTTCTTCACTTAATCCCTGTTTGTACATATAGTTATAATACTAAGTTCTGAATGGCTGCATACTGTTTTAACCTGTTTATTAGCTGTAGTTTAGGGAGCAAACATTTATCCTGTACCTTCTATGGGCACATTTACATAATACAAGTTATCCTTCACAGCAACACTTATTATCAGGACCTCTCCTTGTAGTCCAGGAAACAGGGTCCAAAGATACAGTAGGCAGCAGACCTTGCATTTGAACTCTATGTCTCTTAACCTGATACCCCACGTTCTTAACCCTGCATTATAGTGCTTCTGCTTCCACTGAGGATGCCTTTTAAAAGACTATTTATTTATTTGACTGTGTTGGGTCTTAGTTGCAGTATGGCGGGGGTAGGGGGGTTGTCTTTGATCTTCATTGTGGCATGTGGGATCTAGTTCCCTGACCACCGGACAAAGATATCAGACATCACCAGTGTTGCTTTCTCCTGGAGACCCTGTTCAAGGAGCTCTCTGCCCCCACACCCCTTTGAAAGGGCCTCCCTTTCCTCCATCCTGTGAGGCCTCTTGGCCTCTTTCCTGCAGTAGGGGTGCCATGGCTACTCTGCCTTCGTTTACTTCCTTCTTTTGATGGAGGTCAGCTTCTACTAACAGCTTCTATTAATCTAGTCAATCCTAAAGGAAATCAACCTTGAATATTCATTGGAAGGACTGATGCTGAAGCTCCAATACTTTGGCTACCTGATGCGAAGAGCCAACTCATTGGAAAAGACCCTGATGCTAGGAAAGACTGAGGGCAGGAAGAGAAGGGGGCGACAGAGGATGAGACGGTTGGATGGCATCACCGACTCAATGGACGTGAGTTTGAGCAAACTCCAGGAGACAGTGGAGGACAGGGTATCTGGCGTCTGTAGTCCATGGGGTCGAAAAGAGTTGGATGCAATTTAGAGACTAAACAACAATAGCTTCGACTAGTTTCTTGCAAAAAAGTAAGTTGGGGAGAAAAAAAAAAAAACCTTTCGAGACCAACTCACCATATCTGAAAATACTTAAAAAAAAAAAATTATTTGACTGTGCTGGGTCTTAGTTGCAGCGTGTGGGATCTAGTTTCCTGACCAGGGATTGAACCTGGGCCCTTTGCTTTGGCAGCACAGGGTCTTAGCCACAGGACCACCAGGGAAGTCCCTGAAAATGTCTTATTTTTACCTTCACAGTAGGTTTAGTTTGGCAGGTACAGAAGTCTAAGTTAAAAGCCATTTTATTAACACCTCAGGATTTTGAAGCCTCGATCCTCTGTCCTCCAGCTTCTGATCCGCCACTGAGATCTGGCGTCATGCTGATGCCTGGTCCTTACGGGCGCCCTGTTTCTTTTGTCATTATTGCTCAGTCGCTCAGTCATGTCCGACTCTTTTCAACCCCATGGACTGCAGCACGCCAGGCTGCCCTGTCCTTCACTGTCTCCCAGAGTTTGCTCAAACTCATGTCCACTGAGTCGATGATGCCATCCAACCATCTCATCCTCTGTTGGCCCCTTCTCCTCCTGTCCTCAATCTTTCCCAGCATCAGGGTCTTTTCCAATGAGTCGGCTCTTTGAATCAGGAGGCCAAAGTATCTAATTCTTTACTCTCTGCAAATTTTGGGGATCTTGCTTTAGTGTTTCAAAATTTTACAAAGAACCTTGATTAGGTCTTTTTCTCTGAGCTAGAATTTTAGAGGCTCTTTTGATTAAGAGTTTTTAGGTCCTTCCCTGGCAGTTCAGATGGTAAAGCATCTGCCTACAATGCAGGTAGACCCAGGTTCGATCCCTGGGTCAGGAAGATTCCTTGGAGAAGGAAACAGCAACCCACTCCAGTATTCATGCCTGGAAAATCCTATGGATTTTGGGAGCCTGGTGGGCTACAACCATGGGGTCGCAAAGAGTCGGACACAACTGAGTGACTTCACTTCATACTTATAGGATATTGGGATATTTCTTTGATAATTTCTTCCCCTCCACTTTTTCTCGCCTCTTTCTGGAACTACTATTATTTGGATATTAGATTTCTTGGACTGATCCTCTAATATCTCTTCCACTTTCCATCTTTTGTCTTCTTATTCTACCTTCTGTGAGAGATCTTCCTTTAATCTTCTAATTCTTTTATTAATCTTCATTTGTGCTCCCAAAGCTCTTCCTGTTCCCTGATGTTGCAATTCTTCCTGCCACAAGGATATATATTTTCTCTTCCCTCTGAGTATGCTCCTTATAGGTTTTCTCAAGTTTATTTTGGTTTCTTCCCATTGTGTTTCTTCCCTAGCCTTTCATCTGCTTGCTTTATATCTTTGGCTTTCATGTTCAAGATTTTCTTTGAATGTCCAGGGACTCTTGGTTGTGTCTGCTCCTGTGGCAGGAAAATTGATACCCAGCTATCTGTTTACTTAAGCAGGGCCTGTCAATCTGTGGGTGCCAGCTCCTTTGTCAGAGGACCCCCAGATAAAGGTCTTTTGGACTTATCTTTTGGGCAGGTCAGTTTCCCCAGAGGGCAGTCCTCCCAACTCCTTGGGGAACCTAGGCACGGCTGGGACTTTCTGTGGGCAGATGCTATGACCTGGCACCTCACTCCCGCTCTCAGTCTGCCAGTCTCCCAACAGGCAGAGGCAGGGTGCTCACTTGGTTGTGTGGGATAGGAGGAGCCTTCATGGTTTCAGACATATTTCACACCCCAACCTCAGAGGTGCCTCGAGTTCTTGAGCTTTCAAATAAGCCTGACTCTTGTAGAGTTCCCAGTCTGCAGGCTTGTGCTTCAGCTTTCTCTGCTTCTCTAACTTAGTGTCCACCACTTGTCTGTCTCCTTTCCACTCGTCTGCCCACATCTCCCCTCCTAGACTCTATGTTCTTGAAAGTTCGTGCCTTGTTTTCCTTTACTGTCATTTTAGTGGGGATTCGAGAAGAGATGAAGGTAAATATGTGTTCAATCTGCCACTTTTAATCAAGTCTTTCAGCATTTCTCTTTGTTTATCTTATTTTTAAATATTTATTTGGTGGTGTTGGGTCTTAGTTGTGGCAGGTGGGACAGGTGGGCTCAGTTGCCCTGAGGCATGGGGGATCTTAGTTCCCTGGCCAGGGATGGAACCCACGTCCCTTGCATTGAAAGGTAGACTCTTAATCACTGGACCACCAGGGAAGTTCTCTCTTTGTTTAAATGATTTCTTTGTGTTAGATTCATAGGCAGTGGAATTAATATTTTTGCTCCTTTATTTGTGATCTGTGTATTCTTGTTTTCACTCAGTAAATATTTGTGGAGCACCTACTATGTGTTGGACACAATACTGGGCAGTCATGACACATGGCAGAGAGAAAACAACAAGAACCAGGTTGTCAAAGAGACCAGGGTCCAATCTCATTGGACCCTGACAGCTCTGCAACTTTGCTCAAGTCAATTACCTTGTTGGGTTGCACTTACTTATGAGTTAAAAACTGGAGGATAGAGGTAGAGAATAAAAACACTCATAGCAATATATGCTTATTGACTTCTTACACATGCTAAACAGACTATAAACCATTTCACATGCTGTTTCTCATACTGAACCTATGAGACAAGTGCTAGTTAACAAATGAGGAAACAGAGACTCAGCGAGGGGAAGTGGCCCAGCCAGGAGGGGGAAGAGCTGGCATGAGAACCCAGGTAGTCTTGCCACAGAGCTGGGCTCCAGAGCTCCATGAGCAATAGCTGTTAACTTCTCCCTCTGCCTGGCACCGTAGCACCCACCTTCCTGATCTTGGGGAAGACCTTCATCCAGTTTGGCTTTCTCCTCTAGCTTCCTAGGATTAACCTAGTGGCTCAGATGGTAAAGAATGTGCCTGCAATGTGGGAGACCCGGGCTCAGTACCTGGATGGGGAAGATCCCCTGGCACAGGAAATGGCAACCCACTCCAGTATTCTTGCCTGGAGAATCCCATGGACAGAGGAGCCTGGTGGGCTGCAGTCCATGGGGTCGAAAAGAGTTGGAGACAACTCTTTTCACTTTTTAGCTTTCACTTGAAAGCTAAAAGTGAAAGAGTGACTTTACTTTCACTTTAGCTTCCTATTTTCCCCCCTTTCTCTCTCAGCTTTGGTTACCACACTTATTTTTGTTGTTGTTGTTTCTCCTGCAGTTTCTATGAACTGACTTCATTTCTGACCCTACTACTGAAAACTCAGCCTTGCGCTATGCGGTCTGTTCTAAATGGGAAGGAAACCCAAAACAGAGGAGATACATGTGTATGTATAGCTGACTCACTTTGCTGTGCACCAGAAACCAACACAACATTGTAAAGCACCTATGTTGTTCAGTCGCTAAATCCTGTAGACTCTTGGGACCCCATGGACTATAGCCTGCCAGGCTCCTCTGCCCATGGGATTTCCCAGGCAAGGATATTGGAGTGGGTTGCCATTTCCTCCTCCGGGTCAATTGCGGACCCAGGAATTGAACCTGAATCTCCTGCATTGGCAGGCAGATTCTTTACTGCTGAGCCACCAGGGAAACCCAAAAGCAACTATACTCAAATTAAAAACAAACAAACAAACAAAACAACCCCAAAGAAAGAAAACTCGTCCTCAAAAATCCCTGCTTCTTTCTGGCTGAGCCCCAAGGTCTTTGGTCAGCCCTCCCTTTTCCTGCCTTTCTGTGGCTTCTGACACGGTCTGCTTCAAAGTCTTCCTTCTCTGGCTTCTATGACACCTGGGGCTGCCGGTTCTCCTCAAGAACTGCCCATCTCTGGTTCACTCACTGGCTCTTCCTCCCACCCTCACCTGCCCCGGCCATCAGTCCTCAGCTCTCTCCACATCTGCCTTTCTCTCCCCTGTTGATAGCTGCTCTGGACTTTGCACATCTGGCCTTAAAGTGTTAGTTGCTCAGTCGTGTCTGACTCTTTACGACCCCAAGGAGTGTAGCTCGCCAGGCTTCTCTGTCCATGGGATTCTCCAGGCAAGAATACTAGAGTGGGTTGCCATTCCCTTCTCCAGGGGATCTGTCCAACCCAGAGATCGAACCCACGTCTCCAGCACTGCAGGTGGATTCTTTACCATCTGAACCACTTGGCCTTAAGCTCACACCTAAATTTCGTTGCCCAGGCATGTCCCATAGACTGTCCCAAACTAAACAACTTTCCCTGAGAAAGCATCTTCCCCATTGGACTCCTTTATTTCTGTCAATGGCTCTATTCTTCTCTCAACTGCTCGGTAATCTTGGCATTTTCTGTTACTCAGCCCTTCCCTCCAACCATTCAAGGCTATTCCATTATCTACCAGCACCTATTGATTCTACCTTGAAAGGCCTCCTCTGGCGCTTGTCCCATCCTTCCCTTTGCTCCCTCCCTAGCGCTCATGGGATCAAGTGCAAACACTTCCTTTCTGGGAATCTGAGACTCCTCTTTCTCCCCTGGTGACCTGGGGCTGTCTGCTGTAATCAGACAGCTCTCGTCACACTGGATCACAGCATAGGGATCCAGCAAGGAGCTTGCCAGGAAGCAGATATGGAGATGAGGCCAGTGATGGGGCCAAAGCACATTAGCAAACAAAATCCAGGGCACAGAGAACAAAGGGCAGAGACAGCAGCAGGTCCGAATGCTACACAGAGAGCATCAAAGAAATGTTTGGGAATCACAAGACAGATGGTCCAAGTCTAGCCAAATAAAGATCCTGGAACATGGGCGACAGGAGAAGAGAGGCTGTGGGGGCAGGGCAAAAGTGACAGTGAGGAAACAGGCCAAGTCGGTGGCGCGTCCATCATCTCCTTACGCAGGCAGGCTGGCTGGAAGGCCAACAGGACCAAGGAACAAATGCGGGTGGGTGAAGAGCGTTGGCCTGGGGAGCAAAGGCAGTCTTCTACCGGAAGTACCTGCTTAAATGATGGATTTCACTGGCTCATGATCATGCCAACCGCTCTGTCTTCTTCTTTCCAAACCAACTCATCTTTCAGGATCCCACAAAACTTCATCCAAGCCGCCACAGCACCATCTCCCTCTTCCTCTACACTCCTTAATCACTTATCTGAATTACTCATTCTGACCCTTAATCACCTGGGTTCCTACCAAAACGACCTATACGTGTCAGAGTGCACTGACTCTATGCAAAGCAGTGGCCGTAGAGAATACAGAAAATGTTAAGATGGCTTCTGCCTTTAAGCCTCTCAGAACACAGTTGAGGGTGAAGAGAGATACACACAGGAAAAGATATCATTTATAGTCCTGCTGATAATTAGGAGCCAGAGACAGAAGACGATTAAAAGTTAGAGAATGCTGGAAGAGCTAGGAAGTGAGGAGGCCTTGAGAGATGAAGAGGATTTTGATAGACAGAGGAGACAGAAATACGAGCAGAAGGATTCTGCGTGTAAGGGAAGGGGTGAGTGTGGTGTGCACACAAAAGAACAGACTGGAAGAGCATGTTATTCTATATTAATTGACTAACTTAAAAAATATATATATCTTTGTTTATCCACTGAGAAGAAGAATTGTCCTTTATGGAAATACTAAGGAAGGAAAAGTCTGCATTGTTATGGCTTGGTGGATTTCAAGTTTAAAATATTCCCTGGTGGTCCAGTCATTAAGACTCGGCTCTTTCACTTCTGGGCGCTAAGGTCCATCCCTGGTCAGGGAACTAAGATCCCACTTGCCTTGGAGCAACTAAGTCCAGGAGCTGCAACTACTTAAGCCCATGCACCCTACAGCCCGTTCTCCACAGCAAGAGAAGCCGGAGTGCCACAACTGGAGAGCAGCCCCTGCTCGTCACAACTAGAGAAAGCCTACACAGCAGCGAAGACTCAGCGCAGCCAAAAATAAATAAATCAATAAAATTGTTTTTAAAATCTTAAAAAAAAAAAAAAGGAATTACTGTTCAAGCTTTTGCTATCTGGCTGAAGATGCCAGTGTTGGAGAATTTGGTACCACGGTTCAACAAGGAAGTGGGGTTGGCTGGCAATGGCTTTAGTACCCAGTGGAAAAGATGGAAAACACACAACCTGCCACCTCTCATGGACCTCTCCCTTCCTGGGAGGGATCAACTGCTGACCTCCGGGCGAGGTTTCCCAAATGCTCCGGCTTACAGACTCTTACTGGCCACGTCACATGTTAAGCCGTCCAACTTGCACCCACGCAGACTGGGTCCTCACTCTATGATTAGAGACGGCACAGGGTGGAGACTTAGGCTGGTTCACAAGCTGCCAGGAGGGCTGACTCATTTCCGAGGCTCATGGAGACGCAGTACCACTGGGAGTCACCTTTGGCAGAGGACGCACTCCCAGAAAGACATGGCCCATGGGGGATGGCGCTGCTCAGTCTGGCAGACCGTCACTTGGGAGTGGTGACAGGATTGGCATCTTATCCAACCATCTGAAACATCGATTAGTCAAGGACTACAGTTTTCTGTAGGAGTAAAAGCTTCACTTCTCAGAATTTCACAGAGGGATAGGTTTCCTTAAAAACCCTGGAAGATGGTTACCTTGAATTAATATTATACCACTTAGCAGATTCTGATCCTAAAACCCCATCCCCCCAACAGACTCCATTTGCACGGAAGGCATCCTCGAGGTGGCTGAAGAGGACTGGGCTTTCAAAATTGGTTGCTTCACTTCCTGCTGCTTTGTATGAAGATGAAGTAAAATGGCAGTCAGTTCTTTACCCTCCGCACCACTGAATGTTGATGAGGGCAGTTAGAGTTTAGAAACCATATTTATTAACCCTCCAGAGGAGGCTTCCCTGGAGGTGGCTCAGATAGTAAAGAAACTGCCTGCAATTCAGGAGACCCTGGTTCGATCCTTAACTTGAACCCTCTAGAACATGTTTTTAAGACTTTTTAAAAGTCTTTATTGAATTTGTTACAATATTGCTTCTGTTTTATGTTTTGATTTTTGGGCCACGAGGCATGTGGCATCTTAGCTCCCCAACCAGGGATCAAACCCGCACCTCTTGCATTGGAAGGTGAAGTCTTAACCACTGGACCACCAGGGAAGTCCCTAGAACACACATTCAAAATCAAGTTGCTGTCTTAATTATACTTTATTAATAAAGCGTATGTAGGAAATGGCAACCCACTTCAGTACTCTTGCCTAGAGAATCCCAGGGATGGGGGAGCCTGGTGGGCTGCCGTCTATGGGGTCGCACAGAGTTGGACTCGACTGAAGCGACTTAGCAGCAGCAGCAGTATCGAGTGCACTGTCACAGTGAGGGGAGCTGTGCCAGGGAGCTGGCAGAGAAAAGGAATAGTCTGAGACCAAAATTCGTAAGCAATAAATTTACAGGATCAATAGAACAAGAAAAACTGACAAAAGCTGGCTACGCTTGGAAATTTTACAGTTTCTAGAAAATGAAGCCTGTTCCTGCTCCTGGATGTTGGACCTGTTTTCAGTCAAGTACATATTGAGAAGGACCACAAAAGTAGATCTAATGCCAGGCAAATCCTATAGAGGAAATTAGGTTTAAAGTAGTTTAAATAAAATTAAGGCTGACTGATGGACAAAGATTGACCCTGGAGCCTAGTCTGGGAAAAAACTGAAAGAGAAAGTGACTTGGCAATGCAGCCAGCCTTGCACAAAGCAGAGGCCCACCGGCCCATCCAGATGTGCTGGGTCTGACACCATGTGATAGAATCAGCTGTAGCACGTGCTTCTAGAGCATGGTAGAGCCCCGAAGGATAAACTCAAGCATGATGAACAGGGGAATAGGTAGGTAATACATTCTTAGAAACTGAAAATGAATGCTTTAGGGAGTGCATGGCACATAGAAGATGTTCTTTCCATCTGAACCAAATCAAGAGTTTCAAATATTCTAGATTCTGAACCTTTTAGAGCTTTTAGCAATTCCTCCATGAAGGCACAGAGTCTCTAACAAGAGGCTACAACCTGTCCTGAGGTTAGAGGAAGGCGGACGAATCTCTCCATGGTCTCACAGTTTTCTCATCTTAAGTCAATACAAGAGGCCTCAGAGGCGGCAGTACTTTCCTCCTGGTCTCTTGAACTGAGCTGCTAGGGCAGAGACAGTACAGGTAGGCAATATCCAAGGGTTAAATTACACCTGACCACTGGCGGACTAAACACTTACCCCTAATTGCACCCACTTACGAAAACCTCACCATCTGATCACAGAAGACAGTGACAAACAGACAGTGACCGATGCATCCCTGTTTATCTGGTACTTTCCCAGGGTTTAGTGGGAAAGTTCCAGACTCTGGGAACCCTATCAAGTCGCAGGAAAATCGGGATGTTTGGTCAGCCTAGTGACGGGACAGTAACCCAGCTTTAGTAATTCAACTTTCTCACCTTGACAGTTTGGGTTTGAGCCACTGTCATCAAAAACACAAGCCATTTTAAGATGAAGGCCCTTGAAACGGCGACCTCACGGGAGCTAACCACCAATCATCAGTCTCAACAGAGATGCTTTATGAGTCTTTCATCTTTCAAGGACTCTCTTGCAATGTAAGTTTCTCAACAAATGTGCCCTGAAGGTCTGGTGTGTACATAATAAGCCCATTAGAGCGCGCCAGATCCACTTATCAATTGTTAATGGTTTACCACAAGCATCTAAGGAAATATTTGCACAGTTCTTAAAATGGGTAAAATCAGGTCAATAGAATTTAAGGCTCCTGGCAATTAGGAGATTATCCTATAAAAAGGACAAAGCTTGAGTGTGCAGCCAAGAAGGAAAGGATCTAAATCTGATTTGGAATGTCTCTGTGAACAAGAAGGAATTAAGAATTTAAGTCCAAGATAATGAAATTCTTTTCATCTTTAACTCACTATAAATAAGCCATGCTGGCTCCGGAATTTCTACCCAGGAGGGGCCCAGGGATGGCAACGTGACCGGAAGGGAACGTGTGGAGCTGCTTTTGCATGATTTCCTTTAAGACTGAGAAAACACCAATTGTTCACATCCAAGATTCTGGTCCTAGCTTCCCCTGTGACACCACCACTAAGAAGAGACGGTAAAATGAAAAGGAGGCAAGGCAGGAGACGGAAAGGGGAGTAGGAGTTTACACACTGAGTCCTTTACTCTTTAGATCTGGAAAATAATTTCGTATATTGCAATATCAGACTGATCTGAATTAGTGCTTTTCTGTTGAGTACTTGTAATTTTTTAATATGTCCTTGGTATACTAGGAGATATATATATACACACACAGATATATACATGTGTGAATGGCTTCCTTGGTGGATCAGTGGTAAAGAATCCATCTGAAAAAAAAAAAAAAAGAATCCATCTGACAATGCAGGAGATAGATGCAGGTTCAATCCCTAGGCTGGGAAGATCCCCTGGAGTGGGAAACGGCAACCCACTCCAGTTCTTGCCTGGAAAATCCCATGGATGGCTACAGTCCATGTGGTCGAAAAAGAGTTGGACATGACTTAGCGACTAAACAACAGCAACAACAAATATATATATATTTTATATATATATATGGTATTTTTATGTATAGAAAAAGGCCTTTATTTGGGATAAATAAAAGAAAAGTGAATATTACTGATAGAAAGGGAGTGGGGATGCCTGTGTAGAGAAGGAACTGGTATTGCCTCTGAGAAGAAATAATTAAGCACAGGTGTGCAGAAACCAATAAAATTTTTTGTTTCTGTTTTCTGACCATACCACGTGTCATATGGGATTTTAGTTCCTAGACCAGGGATGCAACCCATACTCTGCAGGAAGAACAGAGTCCTAACTACTGGACTGCCAGGGAAGTCCCTAAAAATTTTATTTCCCACTATGAAATGGCTTTAAAATAAATGATCTTTTGAAATACCTCCCAACAACAGAGCCTCAGAGAAGTAAATCTTCCGATATTCATTAACCCAGACTAATGAATGACCACTGGCAGGAAACTAAAGATAGAGACTAATTACGGTGAGAACAAAATTTCCATGGGATTCTTGTTTGCGGTCTACTCTCGTGAATGAGGAGAGAAATAGAAAAAAAAAACAAAAACAAAAACACAGAAGACGAACCCACTACAATCCATGGAAAGGTCACAGGGTTTCTGCTGTTGTTTGATGAGTGTCTGAAGCAGCTTCAAAGAGGAAGTGCTCAGAAAGGGCACCATTGGCAGAGATGAGTCAGCTAGTACTTTTGGCTTGGTGCTGGAATGGGTGTGACCCTCTACTCCAAGTTTCAGGAGTCTCTCAAACCCATGGAGAATAATAAAATCCAGATCTTATTAATACAGGCAGCAGTGGGTTACAGAAGGAAACTATTACCTTTTTTGCCTCTGGGGAAGAAAGGACCCGCAAGCATATGGTTGATGATTTGATCTCACTGTGTCCCTTCACTGGACTGTGTACGGCTTCACAGATGTCTCTTGCATCTAATAAAAACACCTCAGTCGTCTGTTTTTAGGCTTGCCTACTAGCTAAGTGCTCCATCACATTCTTCTGAAAAGCCTTCATCTGTAGCCCACTAATGAGGGAAAAAGTAGAAGCTGGCTTCTCACAGGGAACGTGTGCATTTTAATAACAGCTTCCAGAGACAGGGCACCTGCTTCCTGTCTTCACTTTCTAAACCAGGGCTGGTGGTGGGAACGACAAGGGGAGGGCGGAGGCTGCAAACCGCCTTTCTGGATATACCTGGGTGTGCCCTGACTTAAGACCAAACAACCAATCCATCCTCTTTCAGAGACAGCACAGTGACTTCCTAATAAGCAAAACTTGGTCAGACCTGAGAAAGTGTTAGTCACTTAGTCATGCCCCACTCTGCAACCCCATGGACTGCAGCCCACCAGGTTCCTCTGTCCAGGGGATTTTCCAGGCTAGGATACTGGAGTGGGTTGCCACTTCCTTCTCCAGGGGATCTCCCCAACCCAGGGACTGAACCTGGGTCTCCTGCACTGCAGGTAGATTCTTTACTGACTGAACCACGAGGGAAGCCCTAAGCTCGGAGCTGAAGGTACACTTGATTCCCTGAAGCGCCCCTGAGCAGCACTGATTGCTTAAGCTGGAGTGGGAAACCAAATCAAACCAAAATGGGAACATCCCTCAACTACACCTGTCTATGGAAAACAAGTGGCAAGGTCAACAAGCAGCATTATATTTAAGACTTGGAATGGCTAGGAATCCTGTTCTGTCTGGTCAAGACTATGGATCCTGATTTGGGGTACATATATTCCACTGGTGAATAAAAGAGACAGGTACAAACCTCTACAGAACAAGACTGTTGTTGTTTATCACTAAGTCATGTCCAACCCATTGCCCATTTCTTTTTCGACCCCATGGACTGTAGCCCGTCAGGCTCCTCTGTCCATGGGATTCTCCAGGCAAGAGTACTGGAGTGGGCTGCCATTCCCTTCTCCAGGGGATTTTCCCGACCCAGGGATCAAACTCACATCGCCTGCATTGGCAGGCAGATTCTTTCCCACTGAGCCCCGAGGGAAGCCTACAGAAAAAGATGAAATATGCTGAATGGACACAGAAGCTACATGCTGGGGAAACTCGGCAGGAAGAAGGAAAGGAGTTGTTCGGAGTCTACTCTCTCCTCATTCACGAGAGTAGACTCCAAACAAGAATCCCATGGAAATGTTGTTCTCATTCTGATTGAAGAGGAGCTGGGGGTAGACAGGCAAAGTTTCTCAGAATAGAAGCTATTTAAGTTTTTTCTTTTTTTATGACATACTCAAAAAAGAATAATGTATTTATTTGGTTGCACCAGTTCTTAGTTGCAGTGTGTGGGATCTAGTTCCCCAAACAGGGAATTTGGCCCCCTGAATTTGGAGCTCAGAGTCTTAGCCACTGGACCGCCAGGGAAGTCGTGCTAGTTAAGTTTTTCTTGCAGGGTAAGGGGGCATCTTGGTGGAGAGAAAGAAGAGACTTGGGGGAGCCAGGGACGAGTGCCCAAGGGGCAGGCACTTAATGGGCAATGCAAAATGCCATGGGTGGTGAGGCTGGGATAGGCTAGGGTCACAGTGTTGCACTCTGGGTGCTGGCCTGCTTAAAGAACCCAGCTCAAGTGGTAGAGTGACAAAGTGGCTCAGAGGCAAGAGGTGACTTGGGACATTCCTGTAAAGCACAGGGAGGTGTCAGTTACAGAGGTAAATATATATGCAAAAGGCCCTGAGCTGTATACTTAGGGTTTGTGTATTTTACTATATGTAAATTATAGCTCAACAAAGTCCTTAAAAAAACAAAGGTCCAAGGGGTCCAGTGTCCCCTTGTCCTAGAGCAAAGGGGGTGAAAATGGTTAGGAGTGGGCAGATACCCAAGAAAACCCTTCTCTTTGGGTTCCTGTCCTTACCTGGTCGCTAGGGCTCGCAACCCAGGGTCCTTCTAAGAAACTCTTTCAATGCTTGGTGATGATGCAGGGCTCCTAGACTCAGAGGATGTTGGTACTGAAAGGGTACCGCAGGAGAACGGCCAGTTTCATTTTACTCATTTATTTTTACTTAATTTATCTTTTCGGCTTAACTAACAGAAATCATTTCTCACAATTTTAGATGATGAAAGACCAGGATCAAGGTGTCAGCCAATTTGATTCCTGGTGAGAGCGCCTTTCCTGGCTTGTGGAAGGCCAGTCTTGCTGCGTCTTTATATGGTACAGACAGACCACTGGTGCTCTTCCTTCCCTTATAAGGGCACTAATCCTATCATACAAGTCCCAACCATACGACCTTATCTAGACCATACAGTCTCCTAGAGACCCCATCTCCAAATATCATCATATAAGGAGTTAGGTCCTCAATATATGAATTTTGGGGTGACACAATTCAGTCCACAGCACAACTCATTTTCCAAGCCACACTGGGATGCTTCAATCCGAGTCAGGATGGGAGAAAGGGCAAGAAACACAGCTAGAATGATGGGGTCAATTGGCCCTGTTTTTTCTCATGCATTATAATTAAAGAACTACCATCAGAAACATTCAGCCTTTTCTTCACAGCTTAAAACTAGAGATACATGTAAAGCAGAACTCTACAATGTTTATCTCTTCACACCCTCTGTGACTTCTAGTTATTGAGTCATTCATCCCAACAAAAAGCTGGGGCATTAGAAGTCTATGTACTGTGTGCCACATGTATAAATTTAAAAAAATTGATGCTTTATTGGATAGTACTGTCTGGTCATACCTTCATGATGAGAAGGGGCTTTGTAAGACTGTTTCATTTCACACACAAGGAAACCAAGGACCAGAGGGCCTGTCATATGGTCCAGGGGTCCACCTTGTTTAGAAGAAGACCTCAGTTTGCATCCTAATCCACATTTCAGATCAAGGCTTTTTCTCTGCACTACTGCGGCCAACAGCCATTAGGAAATTTGAACAGTTGACAGAATTCTGAAGCTGCTAAAAATCAAATGTTAGAAGATATGTAGTAGTGTGGATAAATGTCCATGGCTTACTGTTTTGTTTTTTGTTTGTTTTTAAATTTTTTGGCTGCACCATGTGGCCTATGGAATCTAAGTTCTCCCGCCGGGGATCGAACCCTCGGGTCTTGTGTCGAAAGGGCAGATTCTTAACCACTGGACCGCCAGGGAAGTCCCCATGGTATGCTACGTGTTAAAGCAGGTTACCAAATGCTACATATGCCCCTGATTTTGTTGGGGGAAATGATCTGCAGCAGCAAAACCCCTGCAGGCGTGATGACCAATATAGTAGTGATATGTGTCCCCAAGGAGGAGACTCACAGATGATTTTTGTGTTTCACCTTATTCTCCGTTTAAAAAAAAACAAACGTGCTTTAAATTTTTTATTTGAGAAAAAAATGGAGGTTTGTATCACCATCTGAATTTTCTCTTAATCCTGATTCAAGCTTTTTAGTCTGCCTGTTTCTCTGAAATCGAACACTTTTTGAGAACAAAAATTGAACCACTAGGTAAATATTGACCTGTTGCTAAGTGAACAAGAGACCTATCACCTCATCTTAGAAAAGTTTCCCTTGAGACATTGAAAAATTCATTTCTGATGTATCTTTGGGTAGGTGATCTCAAGAAAGACTTAAAAACTGACTTTAATGCTGAAAAGAGGGGAAAAAAATCCCTGTTCTCCTAACATGTTTTCACTGTTCACCTTTCACTGACTTTTTTTTTTCCTACACCAGAACATCAATCCAAAGGCTATGTCCGTGATTTCGCACGTAAGTTATAATTAACTGGCTGCTTTCCGTCAGGGTTACTGAATAACCCCATCAGCTTGTTTTAAATCAGTTAAGTGAAATTTTTACCCGAGACAGTTGTTGTGAAGGCCGTAGACAGGTTTCCTGTAGGAAAAAAAAAATCTTCAAAGTCCCGGGAGAAGCACTTTTACCCATAATAGATAAGCTTCCTGAGCTCAGCTTCAAATACACGGAAGGCTGTTGCCAGAAAGGCCACACAGAGAAAAAACATCAAGGCCACCAGCTTCCGACAGTGATTAAAATAGCAAGAGGGTCATGCAGAAATCGGAAGGCCACTCCAGGGCTAGCCCAGCTAAAGATTTTTGTCTCAAACTGGCCCCTTACTGCTCTCTGCCTCCCATCCCTCGCCTGCACCCCGAAAAAGGTCACTGTTCCCCCTCCCTTTGGACAAGAAAGGAGCCAGCTGTGGGGTCACAGACTTGGGTCCAGGCTCCCCCTCTACTACTCCTCATCTCCCCATCTTTAAAATGAGAGGAAAACAAATCCAACCTTGAAGTTCCATAGGTTCATCAAGAAAGTGTACAGGAAGAAGAAAAAGCAAAGAGAAACCGTTGGACTTATGTCTCCAGGCTGTTTTTCAAAGGAAACCAAGAAACCAGGTTAGGAAAAACCTTGCCAAAAATCAGTTTTTTTGTTTTTTAATGCTTTGAACAATTAGTGTGAAATCAAACCTAGGAGACTCAAGAGACTCAGGTTTGATCCCTGGCTCGAGAAGATCCCCTGGAGTAGGAAATGGCTACCCACTCCAGTGTTCTTGCCTCATGGACAGAGGAGCCTGGTGGGCTAGAGTCCATGGGGTTGCAAAAGCTCAGACACGACTGAGCGACTGACTAACTGAAACCTTACGTGATGTTTTCCAAAGAGCCTAGAGGGGAGAAGCTTTCCCAGGGCTTCCTCTAATTACTCGGGAACTGATGCTGGGTGGAAATTTGTACTCATCTGCCTATAATCTCATAGGGCTTTTAACACCTTGGTTTTTCAAAAGCTCTCTACAAACAGAGACCCAGGAACTGGATCCAGCTGCATCCCACCCCATCTGAAAGTAGGGGGTGCAAATGTTCCTTGCCAGTTCAGATGAGTGAATTATCTAAATTAAACATGGAAGAAAAACGCTGGATGATTTTGAAAACACACCAATGCTGCACACACTCCTCAGAGAGGAGAGTTCCCATGGCAAACACTGCTTACTAAGAACACCACGCCCTTGATCATAGTTGTGGAGCCCACCCACTATGACGCAGAATCCCCTCAGCAGGGGCGGGTCCAAGTTCACCACGATTTATATTGTACTTGGCAGTTCACAGGTGTTAGGCAATATAACCGAGCTATAACTTTTAACTTGATTACAACTTTTAGGGTCATGGCATTACAACTAACAAGCAAACTGTACACAGATACCCAAAATACCCGTAGCCCACAGCTCTTTACCCTCGGCTGTGGAAATGAACTAAACAACCAAAGAGGACAAAGCAAGAGCCCAGACTCTCAGGTGTCTCTGCTGCCCATCTGCTCTTCAAAGAGAATCATTCAGGGACTTCCCTGGTGTTCCAGTGGCTAAGACTCCATGCTCCCAATACAGAAGACCCAGGTTTGATTCCTGGTCAGGGAACTAGATTCCACGTGCCTCAGTGAAGATCCTGTCAAATCCGTCTCCTGGAAATAAACAGCACGTGTGGTGTGGAACACAGATTCTGTCTCTTTCACAACTACTGTTTTACTTCTGTCAGAAGCTGTGCTCACCCCTGTCACCTCCAAAACACAGAGCTGGGGCTTCTGCAGGGAAATCTGGTTCACTTGGAATGAAAAGACGCTTACTCCTTGGAAGGAAAGTTACGACCAACCTAGACAGCATATTAAAAAGCAGAAACATTACTTTGTCAATAAAGGTCCATCTAGTCAAGGCTATGGTTTTTCCACTGGTCATGTATGGATGTGAGAGTTGGACTGTAAAGAAAGCTGAACACCGAAGAATTGATGCTTTTGAACTGTGGTGTTGGAGAAGACTCTTGAGAGTCCCTTGGACTGCAAGGAGATCCAACCAGTCTATCCTAAAGGAGATCAGTCCTGGGTGTTCATTGGAAGGACTGATGTTGAAGCTGAAACTCCAGTACTTTGGCCACCTGATGCAAAGAGCTGACTCATTAGAAAAGACCCTGATGCTGGGAAAGATTGAGAGCAGGAGGAGAAGGGGATGACAGAGGATGAGATGGTTGGATGGCATCACCAACTCGATGGACATGGGTTTGGGTGGACTCCGGGAGTTGGTGATGGACAGGGAGGCCTGGAGTGCTGCAGTTCATGGGGTCGTAAAGAATCGGACACGACTGAGAGACTGAACTGAACTGAACTGGAATGAAAACCTTCTCTTAGAGTGGATTCTCTTAGCTAATGTATATTTTTCAATAGGGCAGACCAGAGGTACCCAAGAAACCTATGCTTTTTTTTTCTCATTAATTATTTGGGGTCAGGAAGACTTCCATCTTAGAACTGGCCTCAGGTGGTAAAGAATCTGCCTGTAATGCAGGAGACCTGGGTTCGATTTCTGGGTTGGGAAGATCCCCTGGAGAAGGAAGGGGCAACACACTCCAGTATTCTTGCCTGGAAAATTCCACAGACAGAGGACCCTAGTGGGCTACAGTCAATGGGGTCACACAGAGTCGAACATGACTGAGTATGCACACACGCAAAATACTGTCCAAGTTTTCTGCATCCACCTAAAAACGACAACAGTTTTATGCAAAGTCCTTGACATGGTTGATGACACCACACTGTGGAAGAAAGGATGACTTCGGGCAACAAAGATCTGAGTCCGTCCCCTACCCACCAGGATTCAAGCACCAGACTCCTACAGAGATGGTGGCTATTTTACCATCAGTGACACTTGAGGACCCATGGGGAGAAGGTTCTTCTTTGAACAGTGTAATGATAGACAGATCAGCAGGCAGGTGTACAGGTGGGTTTGAGGTCTACTCACTCTTTGGTCAGGAGAGGACAGGACTTGAGCAGGAAGCGCGAGAGCCCCGAGTCCTGGAAGTAGAGGTCGGGCGGAGCTGTGGGGCTCTTCAGGTTCAAACACCGGACGATCACGTACAGCACGGCAGCCACCGCGGCCAGCTTCACCCCGTCAAATACGGCCGGGAGCTCGGAGGTCTCCATCATGGCGTTCATCTTGATCTGGGGAGCAGGGGCACAGGTGGGTTTAGAAGCATGCGTAGAGGGAAGACCTCACCACACAGAGACAAAGCCAGTGGGGAACGGCGACAATCCAGAAGGGCCCACAGAACCCACCCTGACTGATTCCTATCGGTGCCCTTATAGCCGCCAATGAACTGGCAACAACCCAGGTCACAAAAATCCTGAGCACTGATAAACTGGGCTGGGTGTTGGCTTTCAAACTGTGGTGCCAAAGAAGACTCTTGAGAGTCCCGTGGACTACAAGGAAATCAAACCAGTCAATCCTAAAGGAAATCAACCCTGAATGTTCATTGGAAGGACTGATGCTAAAGCTGAAGCTCCAATTCTTTGGCCGACTCATTGAAAAAGACCCTGATGCTGGGAAAGATTGAGGGCAGGAGGAGAAGGGGGTGACAGAGGATGAAATGGTTGGATAGTGTCATGGACTCAATGGACATGAATTTGAGCAAACTCTGTGAGATAGTGAAGGATAGGGAAGCCTGGGTTCTGCAGTCCATGGGGTTGCAAAGAGTCAGACACAACTTAGCAACTGAAAACAACAAATGAACGTTTATTTCTAAGATGGGCAAACTGGAAAATGCTGAGAATAGCGTCCTGCTGAGCGTAGGAGAGGACTTCCCTGGTGGCCCAATGGTTAGGAATCCACCTTCCAACGTAGGCAGTACAGGTCTGACGTCCCTGGTCTCAGAACTAAGATCCCACATGCAGTGTGGCAGGACCAAAAGTTTAAAAAAGAAATAAAACCTGATGAGAGCAGGAGAAAGAAGTCCAGCTGGAAAGGCACAAGAGGGGCCAGGAGACTAGCTTTGATTTCTGTTACCAGGCAGCCTTGACTTTCCTCAGACTTCACCTGCACCTGGTGCCCCGGCCGTGCATCAGGTGTCGTGCTTACAGCCTTGGACAGACGTGAGATGGGACTGCGTGGCCACCAGGTGTGGCTGTCATGCCTGTGGGCCCCACCTTTGTTTTCAGAGCAGGAAGAGCCTGATTCAGCCACCTGCTCCCTTATGAGGCAGTCCTGGCGATGGAGTCAAGTTCAGACTAAGCCGAGCTCCCAGAGGTCTTTACTCCTGGGAGTCGCAGGCGGTGTGAAATGGAACTCAGTCACCTTTTCCCCCTACTGAAGGCAACTGCCTACAGTCATTAGTCTCCAAAACTGGGCTAAAAGTGGACCACCATTCAACTGCTAGACCAAAATTAAAAACTGGAGTATGGAAAATATACACGCATATCTAGTTTTTCATCTTTTCAGGTAGCTTTATCTTGTACACAAAACACACACACACACTCACATACATCCCTCCAAACTTTAAAAAAAAACAAACATCAACAACAATAACTAAAATCCAGTCTTTTCCTCGCTGCACTGCAGGAAATCAGAACATCAGCTGTTACCTTCAAAATCAGGGAAACCACAAGCTAACAAAAAGAAGAAACGGTAACTCCTGGCAGCCAAGGTTGCTGTGGCAACAGCGTCCCCTGGAATGGTTTCAAGTAGCCTCTGCTGAAAACAGCAGGACAAGCCCAGTGGCCAGCGGTACAGAGAAAAGAGGCAGGACGAAATGATCTCTCAAAAATGTGTTTGGGGCAGAACCAAACGAACTCATCTGAGACCCACGGGCAGGCCAGAGAGGTCTTGGAAGCCCTTTGCTAAAATGAAGGCGACTGTGGTAAATACAGGTCAGATCATCTCTGGCAGGGGTTCCAACTGAGTGAGGAAAGGCAATCAAAGATCCCACAAATATCTTATGATATCACTCATACATGGGATCTAATTTTTAAAAAGAAACAGATAAACTTATTTACAAAAGAGAAGCAGACTTACAGCTATTGAAAACAAACTGATGGTTACCAAACGGGAAATGTGAGTGGGGGAGGGATAAATCAGGAACTTGGGATAAACACACACACACAGACACACACTACTATATATAAGATAACCAACAAGGACCTACTTTATAGCTCAGGGAACACGACAACATTCTGTGACAACCTATATGAGAAAAGAATCTAAAAAAGAATGAATGTATGTATATGTATAAGGGAATCACTTTGCTGTACACGGGAAACTAACACAACGCTGTAAATCAACTATAGTCCAGTTGAAAAAAAAAAAAAGAACTGAGTTCCTTAACTCACCATCAGGGCAAGAAAATAGTTTTTTAAAATTTATCTGGCATGGTTTAGAATCAAGGCTGGACCTCAGAATATACTTTTCAGCTGCATCAACCTTTGACTTTTTATGAGCTAATGGTTTCCTTAAAACTTAACTTCTGGGGTCATGTCTCTCAAAGGCTGTTCCCCAAACTTTTAAAACAAGGATTCTTTTAACTTGGGGTCCATAGGTCCCCTATTGGTTTCTGGGAACTTCCTGAAATTATGTGTGAAAGTGTGTGTGTTTGCACAGTTTTCTGGGAAGAAGGCTTGCAGATATGATCAGATTCTCCAGGGGGCCAGTGACCTAAGCAAGCACGCAGCACCACACTCAAAGATGCTCTAGTGGCCCCCCCGTGTGCTTGCCCCTCATATCTCCAAAACCCGGCCACCTGCCAGTCGAACCAACTCGAAACAAATATCCAAGATGACACAGCTTGCTATTTACTGAAGTATAGTTGATTGAAATAGTGTCTTAATTTTAAGTGTAGTGAGTGGAGGGCCAAAACCAAAACCTAGGAGGACTTCCAGTTTTTCTGGCAGGATGCTGGTGATATGAAACTGAAATAGACATCCTCCTTGTCCTCTTAATTGCAAAGAGAGGAGAAGGTGGCACTGGGTGGCTTGACCAGTTTTCTGGCTGATCTAGAGTAGACACATTGAATTAAAAACATAAAATAAGTCCCTCCACCCCCACTTTCACTCACCACTTACGAATGCTGGGAAGGTAGGGAGAAGAAGCAAAAATAAGAGTTTCGCCAATACGTACCTATGTCACCAGTTCTTCTCTGCTGCGAATACAAACTGATCTTGAAGAAAAGCTGAACAGCTGGGCTGGTCAGGTCGGAGCTCTTATTCGATTTAACCTAAAAGCTGAAAAGATTGGATAGTGATATTTCACAGGTTGAGAAAGAAGCAATTTAATTGAAATATAAGCATAGTCTAAGTTTTTCTGCATTTAAAGTCATTAAGGAAAAAAAAAAGCCCCAAACGATTTCTTTAATTAACATATGTGACGCATTCTTGGCCAGACCTGCTGGGGGAAATCTTGGTGAATCCACAGACTGGCGGGCTCTGTGGTTTCCAGGACGAGTTATCTGCTGCGTTCACAACTCTGGCTAATGTAAACTCATGCTGCTCTGCTTTTGTCCTTTATCTCATAACATCATTTCCAGAGATACCCGACGACGACAAGGATCATCTCTGTGTGACTAATGAAATAATTTAGCCGGGTTTAGGTCGAGATAGCAGACAGCTGACTTGTTTCATCTCTTCCAAATATACAGACACGACAGAAAAAATAGGAGCTGAGAAAAGTAAAAGGGCACAGATGGGCTCAAAAACGCAGTTCCAGAAATGGAACAGAACTGAAAAGTAATGAGTGGGGAGCCATAACACCTGCCAGATCTGGGCCTTACTGTGGGCTGGAGGCTGGCTGTGCTGGGCCATCCAGGGCTGAAAGCGCTCACCGTCAGATGGGGAACCAGAGCCGGGCCCTCTGGGTTAAAGACCCGCGGCTTCCAAAGCAGCAGAGGAAACAAAAAGAGAAACGGGGAAGGGGAGAGACAGCAGTGTTTACAGAGCACCATCTAGGTGGCGAGCTCCCCTTATATTTCATGTAAAACGCGTCCTGATGCTTTTAAGAGTACCTCTGAGGTAGGTACTATTATTATTCCATTTTACAGATGAGAAGACTCTTGAGAGACCCTTGGACTGCAAGGAGATCAAACCAGTCAGTCCTAAAGGAAATCAACCCTGAATATTCACTGGAAGACTGATGCTGAAGCTGAAGCTCCGATACTTTGGCCACCTGACGGGAAGAGCTGACTCACTGGAAAAGACCCTGATGCTGGGAAAGACTGAAGGCAGGAGGAGAAGGGGGCAACAGAGGAGGAGATGGTTGGATGGCTTCACCGACTCAATGGACATGAGTTCGAGCAAGCTCTGGGAGATGGTAAAAGACAGGGAAGCCTGGCATGCTACAGTCCATGAGGTTGCAAAGAGTCGGACATGACTGAGTGACTGAACGACGACAACCGATGAGGAAACTGAGCCGTAGAAAACTCGAGTGACTTGCCCAAGGTCACACAGGTAGCAGGTAGAGAAACTAAGATACACATCAGGCTTCAAAGAGCGCGTTTTTAACCACCACGCTGTGCTCCTTGAAAAGAGGAAAAGTAAGAAAAAGAGAAACAAGAACGAAAGTGGATGGTAGAGGAAAACACAAATGAGACACCAAGAGCTTGCAAAACATCATGAAGCTGTAACATAGTAGAGCTGGGATTCAAGCCCAGTTTTTTTCTGATTCCATCAAACCGAAATGATTTAAAAAGAAAATGAAAGCCAGTTGGAGGGGAGATTCAATTAACCTTCAGAGTAGCCTTGCTCAAATTCAAATATTTATTATTTTTTCCTATTCTGAGACAAATTAGACACAGAGGACCAGGCTTTGTTGGGGGGCAGGGGCAGGGTACTAAGGAGCATGTCTCCAGCCACATCACAAGCCACCTGACCTTTCTAGGGCTTGGCTGTCCACTAAAAAACAAGGGATATGCCAGATCAGAGATCTTAAACTGGCAACCCATGGGATGGCACTGCATTTGGTTGGCATTTTTTTTTAATTGAATTTATTAGCTGCTAAGTTGGTCCCATCACTTCATGGGAAATAGATGGGGAAACAGTGGAAACAGTGTCAGACTTTATTTTGGGGGGCTCCAAAATCACTGCAGATGGTAACTGCAGCCATGAAATTAAAAGACACTTTCTCCTTGGAAGAAAAGTTATGACCAACCTAGATAGCATATTGAAAAGCAAAAACATTACTTTGCCAACAAAGGTCCGTCTAGTCAAGGCTATGGTTTTTCCAGTAGTCATGTATGGATGTGAGAGTTGGACTATGAAAAAAGCTGAGCGCCGAAGAATTGATGCTTTTGAACTGTGATGTTAGAGAAGACTCTTGAGAGTCCCTTGGACTGCAAGGAGATCCAACCAGTCCATTCTGAAGGAGATCAGCCCTGGGATTTCTTTGGAAGGAATGATGCTAAAGTTGAAACTCCAGTACTTTGGCCACCTCATGCGAAGAGTTGACTCATTGGAAAAGACTCTGATGCTGGGAGGGATTGGGGGCAGGAGGAAAAGGGGACGACAGAGGATGAGATGGCTGGAAGGCATCACTGACTTGATGGACATGAGTCTGAGTGAACTCCGGGAGTTGGTGATGGACAGGGAGACCTGGTGTGCTGCGATTCATGGGGTCTCAAAGAGTCGGACATGACTGAGTGACTGAACTGAACTGAACAAAGTTATAAACACCAGGAGTTTGCAGATAAAAATCTGAATCTCTGGTTTCTCTTGAGAAGAAAAAAAAAATCCAAAGGTTTGGGAAACTGATGCAGCATTCTCACATGGCAGCAATGAGTAGAGTTGAGTGGGGCTGACCCTCTAGACAGAGTGTGCTCTCTCCAGGTGGCCACCGCTCCCACATGGTCCTCAACAATGATCTCTGACCTCCTTAATCACTGATGGTACCTGAATGGTTGCTACAGGCATCCGAATGTGCAACCCTTGGGGAAAGGGTTGTTGTTGTTTAGTAACTGAGTCATGTCCAGTTCTTTGCGATGGTAAGGACGGTAGCCCTCACCAGGCTCCTCTGTCCATGGGATTCTCTAGGCAAGAATATTGGAGTAGGTTGCCATTTCCTTCTCCAGGAGATCTTCCTCATCCAAGGATTAAACTCTCATTTCTTGCACTAGCAGGCAGATTCTTTACCATTGAGCCACCAGGGAAGACCAAGGTCCCTACTAGCCCTGAATAAGTCTATGTTGATTGAATATTCAAAACATACACTATCAGTATATGTATAAATGATAAGTTAATACTAAAGAATTATGGAAAGGCAAAGTAGCAAATAAGATGCAATACGTCTTATTTATTGATATTTACACTGATGTTTATTTATACCTTTACTCTTTTTTATTTTTTTAGTTTTAGAAGTCATCTATCAACTTCCTACTAATTTTTTAGTATTTTATTTTTATTTATTTATTTGGCTATGCTAGGTTTTAGTTGTGGCATGTGGGATTTTTTTTTTTTTTAAATGTAGGATCTTTAGTTAAGACAAAAGAACCCTTAGTTGGGACATGTGAACTGTTAGTTGTAGTATGTGGGATCTAGTTCCCTTATCGGGGATTGAACCCAAGCCTCCTGCATCAGGAGCACAGAGTCTTAGTCGTTTGGCCACCAGGGAAGCCTCCCGCAGTTTTACTCTTTCCACAAAGTATTTGAGATAGCTTCAAGTGAACACTGGATGGACGTGCACAGAGAAAGATTCAGAAATGCAGTTAACTGCTGAGTGCTTCCCAGTAAGAAGTCCCAGGACTTCCCTGTCATGTCAGTCCAGTGGTTAAAACTCCATGCTTCTAAAGCAGGGGACACAGGTTCGATCCCTGGTCAAGGAACTAAGATCCCATATGCCCTGTGGAGTGCCCGGAAGGAAAAACAACAAAAGAAGTCTCTGCTTTCTTCGGAACAGAAACCTAGAAAATGTGCCTAGCTAGGAAAAAACAACTACAGATCCCAGCTTATGTTGCAGGTGGGAGAGTCCACGTGACTAAATGTGGGCCTGTTCTGAAGGGGCTGGTCTGCTTTCTGGGGAGCGGCCTAGAAAGGCAGGGCATTAACTGTTCTGCCCTTTTCCCTCCCTGCCTCCCTGGAATGCAGGCAAGAGGGCTGCAACTCCGACAGCCCCCCTGGGCCATGAAGGGACCATGAGGTCACTCCAGGAGCCACACTGAGGGGACAGCAGAGGAGAAAGACAGAGGCCGGGGGTCCCTGATGATCGCAAGGAGCCACCACATCAGACCTAGACTGCCTATCTCAGGATTTCTTTTCTGTGAGAAAATAAACCCTTGCACGTTTCAACCACTGTTATTTCTAGACTCTCTCAGTCTGTAATTTCTAATTACACAGGAGGAACTACTATCTCCCTAAATCTTCATGGATGTTACCCTGGCTGGGTGATTATTAAAGCATAGGCAAACTTTTCTTTCTCTTTTCCAAAACTCATAATGACTACAATTTCTTTTATTACCAAAAATAGCTTCAAAATGGCAATGAACAAAATCTAAAAACAAAAGAAATTCTGAACAAGGAAAATACCTACGTCAAGATATATAAAACTAAGCATGTGACTAAGTCTAGACTGTATCTGAGCTTTCTGACTGCCAGGGGGAAAAGGGAAACCTAGCTAGACTTGAGAGTCTCCAAAATGCACATATGTTACACTCTTCTTATCTCCCAAGAAGACACTCAGAGAAAAGAGGGATTTTTCTGGCACAAATTTATTAAAAAAAAAAAAAATTCTTCGAGACTTTACATAAGGGGACCTTGAGTAATGTGACAGGCAATGTCCTCCTACAAGATTTTTTAATAGCAAATGCAGTAGAGAATTAATTTCCTCAACCCTTGAAAAACACCAAGGGTTTAAAATTGGATTTAATTTCTGAAGGCAATCCTATGAGAGGTTTCTAATTATTATGGTCCAAATGCGGAGCCTTGAGCCGAAGCTCCGAGAAGCAGGGTGGTTCTACTATACATGCCTAGGGCCACCTTCCTTGAACTTTAGGGGACTTAAAGACCTGATGACCTATGTACGGTGTGCCTGGAACTGTGCTAAGCATTGTTTAGAACCACAATTAAATACAATTCTCATTTTAGCTGGGGGGAAAAGAAGTTTGTGTTAGGGCTACACTGACTTTAGAAACTTGGGGACAAGAATAAGTAGTCCAGGAAAAAAAATTCCGTGGGGAAAGGACTTATGATGCAGCTAGAATTAGAATTGGGCGTTAGTGAAGTGTAGATTTAGAAGAAGTGTGTGTGTAAGTCTGTGTGAGGGAGATTCTTTATGTGTGCGTATGCGTACATGTGCACTGTATACATTAAACCGGGAATTAACTGGCAGTTGTGGACTAACTCTTTGATATTCATGTTCATTTCTCTCACTGCATTTTATTTTATGGGCTTCTTTCTAAGTTCGACCTGCCACTAAAAATTAATATTCTGCACTTGTCGCAGCCGTAACAAACTCAGCTTCTAGTGAACTTTCGGTGGCTTCCCCAATGGCTCAGGGGGTAAAGAATTGGCCGGCAATGCAGGAGACACAGGAGACACGGGTTCGATCTCTGGGTTGGGAAGATCCCCTGGAGGAGGAAATGGCAACCTACTGCAGTATTCTTGCCTGGGAAATCCCATGGACAGAGGAGCCTGGTGGGCTGCAGCCCAAGGGCTCGCAAAGAGTAGGAGACAACTAAGCACATACGTACTTTTTGTGTGTCCCCTCTCCCTTTCTGGGCAAGTGAAATTCAGTTACCATGGACCTCTGGCAGCCTAGGGCTGAGTATGCATTAGACGGAAAGCAGACATTTTCCCTTCCCCACCCCACCTACGGTGCACCTGATCAGTGCTTCCTTCACTCCAAGCCCCACATTTCTCTGCTCCCACCACAGTCTTTTTTTTCTCCTATTTTTTCTGGCTGTGCCACACATCATCTAGGATCTTAGTTTCTTGACCAGGGATGGAGCCCATGCCCCCTGCAGTGAAAGCTTGGTGTCCTAACCACTGGACTGTTAGGGAGGTCCCCTAACACAGTCTTTTTATGAGTGGCATTTTGGTGCTGTAAATGATAGTTAAAATTCCACCTGTCGTCTTGACATTTAAAAAGTAATCCAAGGTTTTGCCAAAGGCTCAACAGTAAAAGAACTTTCAGTATCGTCCTTGGTCTCTAAGACACGCTTGGGGACCTCCATCATCACCGGTGCGAGGGCCTGGGCTTCTCACTGCTCCCCCATGATGAAGGGCCTTATTTTCAGATGGAGGCACAGATTCCAGGAGAGATGTCCCAGTCTGGGACCTGGGTCTTTGTGCTTGCTCTGCCCCTTCTTAGCTGGTGACCTTGAAGAAGTCACTTAACCTTGCTGGGCCCTAAAGAACTCATTTGTAAAAGGAGAGGACTAGATTAGAAGTTGATGGTGCCAACGGTCTCTCTCAGCTCAAAATTTCTGAGATTCTGAGGGATAGAGTTGCAGTCCTTGGCTTCAGAGCACAGGAAACTCTCTGTGCTCGGTAACAGGAGACAGCCCTGTTTTCCAGTCTACTTTGTGGACCATTAAACAATAAAACTCATAAGAACTAACAACCCTCAGGGCCTCTGTTCTTCCTGCAAAAAAGTTAAACAGTAATATATTTTCAGCTGTGCCATTTACGCCAATAATTCCATCCTATTCATTCCAACTCCATGAGTGGGGTTTCAGCCTTGGAATACTAATGTTTACTGAAAACCTAAAACTTACACTGAAGAAAAGGAGAAAAACACCAAGCAGAGACTGCACACGTACAAGACTCAATGGCTGGTAATAATGGGGTGAACACTGTTCCCCCAAAATCCACGGCCACCAGGAAACTGTGAATGCGACCTTATTTGAATATAGGGTCTGCAGATATGATCAAGTTAAGGTGCAGTCACACTGGTTCAGGTGACCCTTAACCCCACAACTGGTGCCCATGAAAGAAGAGAGACACCTGGACACAGGACACAGAGGACAGGCCATGTGAATGAAGATGGATGTAGACACTAGGGTCATGCCTCTCTGAACCAAGGACACCAAGGATTGCCAGCAATTCCCAGAAGCTAGGAGAGGGGCAGAGGGAACAGATTTCCCTCAGAGCTCTCAAGAAAAACCTGGCCGGCTCTCAGAACCTTGCAACAGGGAAGTGGTTGTCCAGTGGTTAGGACTCCACACTTCCAATGCAGTGGCCACAGGTTCGATTCCTGGTCAGGGAACTAAGATCCCACTTGCTGCATGGGGCTAAAAAAATAAAAACTCATTTAAAAAAGAACCTTGCTGACACCTGATTTAAGACATCTAACCTCCAGAACTATGACAGAACAGGTCCAAAGCACCTCTCATGACTCAGCTGTTCCACACCCTTGTCCTCAAGAGGTGGACGAGAACCATTGCCACATTCTTTCCAAAGTCACCCAGACAAGTTCTAACTGATACAAACCATAATAACAACACGATACTCCCAGGCTACTTGCATAACAAACGACAAATTGTACTCTGGGCCCAAGTGTTCACTGGCTTGGCCTCATTGCCTCTGAGATTCAGCTGTTAGGACCATCCTTTCCCCTCCTGTTCTAGGGAAGTGAAGTGAGGGAGCCCAGAGATGAAATATCACAGGCTGGGAACGGAGGGCCCGCTTTTCCTTGTCATCCAAAGGACCTGACAAGCAAACTTCAACACAGACGTGGGTCCCGAGTCAAATACACCTCAAGGAGAACGAAACCAAACTCTTAAAGGATTTCTCTCTTTCAAATCCAGTCTGGTTGAAGTAGATAATGCTTAGGTTCATTCCCTGGAGTAAGGTGACCCAGTGTCAAACACTGACCCTCCCCGGTCTGGTGTTTGTCTTGGGCCACATTTTTTACCTCCTATGGGCCTTGTCTGCAAACCAAAGCTGTTAATTTTAAATCAGTCCCTGACACACAGTAAGTTAAGTGTCAGTCATGTCCAACTCTTTGCAACTCCTCTGTCCATGGGATTTCCCAGGCAAGAATACTGGAGTGAGTTGCCATTTCCTTCTCCGGGGGATTTTGCAGACCCAGGGATTGAACCTGGGTCTCCTGCATGGGCAGGTGGATTCTTTACCCACTGAACCACCAGGAAAGTCAGTATACAGTCAATGAACCCCAAATATTAGCTACCCCATCACCACCATTAAACTCTCCTCCATCTTGCCTTAGTAAACGCTAATCTGACAGGTAGCAAGTACCACGAAAGATGCTCTTTTCCCAACTGACACAGAGGCCTCATCAACAATGAAATAACTAGTGGATCCACTGCCTGGGCTCTTCCAACAAGTTTCAAATTAATCCCAGGACACACTTTCGATTCTTCTAATGCAGAATCATGTTACACACTTAATAAATCGCTGGCTAATAAATGTTCATCATCAAGGTTCATGAACAGTTCCAAGGTGCATTTTCGTTTATGCTGAAAGGGTCTGGCAGTCCACAGCCTGGACCTCTGCTTCTGACACATACACCCTCTCTCCTGCCAAGGGATCCCTCCTTTCCCACGGAGACCATTCCTCCAACTGCACCTCCTTCCTGCCTGTAAATCTACTCTTGCTCGGCTTTCACAGCAGACCTCATCAACGCCTTGAAATAAAACCCCACGCCAGCACAGTAAGCCTAGGGCAGGCTTCCTTCCTCCAGAAGGCCCTGTGAGTAGTATATGAGAAGGCAAGGGCCATATCACATGATGGTCAGGTCATTCTAATCTTTGTCCACCTTTTGGTGACAACTTAGAAAAAAAGTTGTTCAGTCGCTATGTCGTGTCCAACTCTTTGTGACCCCAAGGACTGGAGCCCGCCAGGCTCCTCTGTCCATGGGATTTCCCAGGCAAGAATACTGGAGTGCATTGCCATTTCCTTCTCCAGAGGATCTTCCTGGATCAGGGATCAAACCATGTCTCCTGCATTGGCAGGCAGATTCTTTACCACTGAGCCACCTGGGAAGCTCTTAGATAAAAGTAGTCAACTCTAAATGGAGGCAATATGACATATTTGGGGAGAAAGCAGGGAGGAAAAGGGCCAGTTTCTCCCTACTTTATCTGCCATTTAACTAAGGAAATTGGGGCTGTTGTACACACCACACACAATCACACAGAAGGGGTGAAACATGCACAGAGCAGATTTGCTGGGACAAAGCCTGGCCACCCCTTGGGAGCTGTTTCTCTGCAATTGTTAAGTGCTCAGTGACTCAGGGCTGAGACGGAAGGTTCTGAAGTGTGTCCTAGTCAACCCAGAGGTGTGCACGCTTGATAACCCGAGCTGATTTCGGCCCCATTCTGATCTCACAGTGAGATTTCAATTCTCTGGGTCAGTGCCTCGGCCAGCAGCTCAGAGAATCGCCTCTCAGCACAGCCAGGCTGTTCCAATCCTGTGTGTCCTCCTCCCAGGGAGACTTCTGTGGGCTGAGTCTTCAGGGTAACCCGGTTTTGAAATTCCACCTCTCACCACTGCCACCACCTCAAGCCCCAAATTGATGGAGAACCCTGGCAATGACAGGGGTAACTGTATTTTCCAGATATGCCAAGACACATTGATTAATTAATTGATTGATTTCTGAACACTAAGCATTGAGTACCCAGGCCCTTTCCTCCAGCAGATCAAACCAGGCACCAGCTCTGGCAGCCTGGGACCAGGTTACGGTGCTGGGGTGTGGGTGGTGGCAGGAAGATCCAATTGCTAGTTCCTCACATATCAGGTCCTATGAGGGGAAGGGAATGCTCTGAGTCACACGCAATTTGGTAAAGAGAAGGGGATTTCCAAATGATTAAATACATTTAGGTTAACCTCACTCTCAGTTGCGTTCAAAATGGAGAGCTTGAAATTGCCTTTTTGTGAAAACTCACCCAAGTGGTAGGTTTCGTTTAACCATACTCTTCCACAAAGTCCTAAGCTCATGCATTCATCCTGCTGCAATTTCAGAAGGTGTCCTACAAGTGTCTAGTAAGAGCAAAGTCATCCTATGAGAGAAAGTGTGAACCTTGTGCTTAAGTATCAGGAGTGACTACTAACCCACAGGTTTCACAAAAGAAAGTACGTCAAGGCTGTATATTGTCACCCTGCTTATTTAACTTATATGCAAAGTACATCATGAGAAACGCTGGACTGGAAGAAACACAAGCTGGAATCAAGATTGCCGGGAGAAATATCAATAACCTCAGATATGCAGATGACACCACCCGTATGGCAGAAAGTGAAGAGGAACTAAAAAGCCTCTTGATGAAAGTGAAAGAGGAGAGTGAAAAAGTTGGCTTAAAGCTCAACATTCAGAAAACGAAGATCATGGCATCCGGTCCATTACTTCATGGGAAATAGATGGGGAAACAGTGGAAACAGTGTCAGACTTTATTTTGAGGGGCTCCAAAATCACTGCAGATGGCGACTGCAGCCATTAAATTAAAAGACGCTTACTCCTTGGAAGGAAGGTTATGACCAACCTAGATAGCATATTCAAAAGCAGAGACATTACTTTGCCGACTAAGGTCCGTCTAGTCAAGGCTATGGTTTTTCCAGTGGTCATGTATGGATGTGAGAGTTGGACTGTGAAGAAGGCTGAGTGCCGAAGAATTGATGCTTTTGAACTGTGGTGTTGGAGAAGACTCTTGAAAGTCCCTTGGACTACAAGAAGATCCAACCAGTCCATTCTGAAGGAGATCAGCCCTGGGATTTCTTTGGAAGGAATGATGCTAAAGCTGAAACTCCAGTACTTTGGCCACCTCATGCGAAGAGTTGACTCACTGGAAAAGACTCTGATGCTGGGAGGGATTGGGGGCAGGAGGAAAAGGGGACGACCGAGGATGAGATGGCTGGATGGCATCACTGACTCGATGGACGTGAAATCTGAGTGAGCTCCGGGAGTTGGTGATGGACAGGGAGGCCTGGCGTGCTGCGATTCATGGGGTCTCAAAGAGTCAGACATGACTGAGCGACTGAACTGAACTGAACTGAAACCAAAAATAGCTGGAGACTGTGTCACCAGTTAAGCAGGCACATTGATTCGAGCCCTTTTACATGCATTTACTAAATTACCGAAAGGGAGCTGCCCTCTCCCATTAGCAAATAGCCTTCCTCAAAGAGTACTTTCTATTGGAAGACAATGAGTAAAGCACTTAATGGAACTGCAGGAAAATTGTTTTCTCTACAGTCAAGAAATCATTCAATGCTAACTTGAGGACAAACCCCAAATTCTAAGCCAGGGGTTTCCTCTATGGAGATCCAATAATTTTCTAATATGACAGGCATTTTAATGGAGAGATTTGGTAACTCCAACATTGTACTTAAAAACATATACTGTGGGACGTCATTGGTGGTCCAGTGGTTAAGAATCTGCCTGCCAATGCAAGCGACACAGGTTCGATCTCTGGTCCAGGAAGATCCCTCATGCCATGGGGCAACTAAGCCCATATGCCATAACGACTAAAGCCTGAGAGTCCTAGAGACCGTGACAAGAGAAGTCACTGCAATGAGAAGCCTCACATTGCAACTAGAGAAAACCTATGCACAGCAACGTAGAGCCAGTGCAGCCTAAATAAATAAATAATTTTAAAAACACTTAAAAAAAGCATACACTGTAATTAAAGTCTGTAATATCAAAAAAAATCTGTTTATCAGAAACCAACAAACCCAACTGCCTAGTACACTGGAATTTTTTTGAAGTGAACAATTTTTAAAGTCTTTATTGACTTTGTTGTAACACTGTTTTTATTTTATGTTTTGGCCAGGAAGCATGTAGGATATTAGATCCCTGACCTGGGATCGACCCCTGCTTTGGAGGGTGAAGTCTTAACCACTGGACCACCAGGGAAGCCCCTGGAATTTTTAAGAGATAGGTACAACTGAAGACAAGGGCATCTCCAGATTTATTAAACAGAAGAAACTTCCAGGGCATGTGATGGGAACAGCAAAGATCCCACCCAGCAAACAAGCTTCTAGATGGAGGAAACTAGGGATGGGGTGGGAGGGCAAGACCTAGTGCCTGGCACAGCCCTTGGCTGAACAGTGACTGACCCTGGGGCTTCCCTGGTGGTCCAGTGGTTAAGAATCTGCCCCTGCAATGCAGGGAACGTGGGTTCGTTCCCTGGTCAAGGGACTAAGACCCCGCATGCTACGGAACAGGTAAACCTGTGTGCCGCAGTTGGAGAATCTGTGTGCTGCCAAAGAAAGATCCCACGTGCTGCAACTAAGACCCAACGCAGCCAAATAAATAAATATTCATTTAAAAAGAAACTCTAGGTTCTAACTTATTAAAAAAAAAAGAAGAAGAATCATTGACCCCAGGGAACTCACTAAAACAGAGAAGAAAGTTTCACCCAGACCTGCAATACAAAGCACTTACAGCCACCTTCAGTTAATGAGAAAATAAAAATAATCGGGAGTCCCCATTTCTGAGCATTCTGTCCCAAAGGCCCCAGAGCCAGATTGGTGCACAGTACTTGGCTAAGACACACACTTTGAACCTGTAATAGGAACATGACCACGACGTGCGGCCCTTTATAATCCTCACGCTTGCCTGTCACCAGGCAGGCAGCAAGAAGTAGGTCTGTGAGGAGAACCAACCCACAGGTCAAGCCCCTTGCCCCTCCCCTGGGATGAGACACTTCTGCCCACTCGCATGGCCACAGGGCCAGGCTGGGCTCATGCACTCCTGGCCTCTCCCAGCTCTGGGCTCTGATGATGAATTCTGCCCATTGTTGTTGTTCAGTCGCTCGGTCTTTGCGACTCCAAGGACTGCAGCACGCCAGGCTTCCCTGTCCTTCACCATCTCCCAGCGTTTGCTCAAACTCATGTCCACTGAGTCGGTGATGCCATCCAACCATGTCACCCTCGGTCGCCCCTTCTCCTCCTGCCCTCAATCTTTCCCAGCATCAGGGTCTTTTCCAGTGAGTCACTTCTTCGCATTAGTTGGCCAAAGTACTGGAGCTTCAGCTTCAGCATCAGTCCTTCCAATGAATATTCAGGGTTGATTTCCTTTAGGATTGACTGGTTTGATCTCCTTGCTGTCCAAGGGACTCTCAAGAGTCTTCTCCAGCACCACAGTTCAAAAGCATCAGTTCTTTGGTGCTCAGCCTTCTGCCAGTAGTGAGAAGAGTAGCTCCCCTCAGGGTTTGGCCTAGAAAGCAGGTTCTGGGGTATGCAGTGTAAGGCATGCTTTACTTACTTCTGTTTTATTAATATATACCTCAGGCTCTGGGACTAGACACAGGATCTCCTGCAGGCTTGGAGCAGTAAGCTTAAAGGTCACATGGATTCCACTGAGACAAGTGCCCAAGTCCCTGAAGACAAAATCCACCAGCTAAATGCAGACCCACAGGAAGCACTGACTCACACTCAGGCCTTTAGGCTAAAAATGAAGGACAGGGTATCTCGAGACAGTCACCCTTCTGGGGCTGCACAAGCCTCCAGGGAGCCCCTACCCAGCCTCTGCCATCAGTTCTGCTGTTTCTGAGAGCTTAATAGAGCTTCGGCCCCAGAGTCCAGGTCACAGCTCAAGTGGAAGGACCCAGATGTGCTGGATTCTGGCTCTCAGAAGAGGAAGGGGATCCCATCCCATTGGCGTCTCCACACGACATACTTCCAGTGGTATGTGGTGTTAGTCCCTGCTCTGAGCATGGGCTGAGCTGTGCAGCTCTGAGTAGATCACTTGCCCTCTCTGGGGATTTTGAAGTTTACCCTAAGAGCCCTTGTGGTATAATCAAATGACAAAAGATTTTTTTTCCCCTTCCATTTATTCTTTCTTTTATTGAGATGTATTGGATATATAGCACTGTGTACGTTTAAGGTATACAGCATAACGACTTGATTTACATCATGAAATGATTGCAATAAGTTCAGTGAAGCTCCATCACCTCATACAGAAACAAAAATTAAGAAATAGAAAAAGAAAAACTTTTTCTTTGTGATAAGAACTTTTAGAATTTACTCTCTGAACAACTTTCATATATCATGTTGTATATTACACCCCTAGTGTTTTTAATCTTATGACCTTTGTTTGTACCTTTTGCCCTTCTTCAGTCAATTTCCCCTCCTCCTGCCACCTGCCTCTGGTAAGCACACATCTGATCTCTTTTTCCATGAGTTTGCCCATACATTCTTGAAGTAAAACTGACCTGTAACACTATATCACTTCCTGTTATACAACCAAGTGATTCAATTTGTCCATACTTTAAAAAAATGATCACCTTAAATCTAGTTATGATATATCACCACATGAGATATTAAACAGTCATTCACTATGTTCCCCACATTGTACATTTCACACCAGTGATTCATTTATTTTGCAACTGGAAGTTGGTACTCTTAAATCTCCCTCACCTATTTCTTTCTTCCCCCCACCCGCCTCCCTTCTAGCAACCACCTGTTTGTTCTCTTTATCTCTGTTTCTGTTTTGTTTCTTCATTTGTTTTGTTTTTTAGATTCCACATATGAGTGAAATCATATAGTGTTTTGTTTTTGGCTGACTTATTTCACTTAGCATATTTCACCCTCTGGGTCCATCCATGTTGTTGCAAATGGCAAGATTTCATTCTTTATTATGCCTGAGTAATATTCCACTGTGCATATATACTATATTTTCTTAATCCATTCATCTATTGGTGGGCACTTAGACTACATCCATATTTTTGTTGTTTAGTCACTAAGTCGTGTCTGACTCTTGTGACCCCAGGGACTGTAGCCTGCCAGGCTCCTCTGTCCACGGGATTTCCCAGGCAAGAGTACTCGAGTGGGTTGCCATTTCCTTCTCCACGGGATCTTCTTGATCCAGAGATTGAACTTGAGCCTCCAACTTGAGTATCCAACTTCGGCAGCTGGATTCCTTACCACTAAGCCAGCAGGGAAATCCAATTGTAAATAATGCTGCAAGGAATATCAGTGTGCATTTATCTTTTCTAATTAGTGTTTTTGTTTTCCTCTGATATATACCCAGAAATGGAAATGCTGGATCATATGGTAGGTCTATTTGTAGTTTTTTGAGGAAATTCCAACTGTTTTCCACAGTGGCTGCACCAGTTTACACTCCCACCAACAGTGCGTGAGGATCCCCCTTTCTCCACATCCTCCCCAACATTTATTTGTTCTCTTTTTGATAACAGCCATTTTGACAGGTGCGAGGTGATGTCTCATTGGGATTCTGATTTGCATATATCTGATGATTAGCAATGCTGAACGTCTTTTCATGTGTTTGTTTGGCCATCTGCATATCTTCTTTGAAAAAAAATCTATTCAGAATCTTTGTACATTTTAAAAAATTCAGTTCAAATGACATAGATTTTAGAGTCATAGGCCTTGGGTTTGAGTTTAGGTTGTTCCAAGTGATTTTGAGTGAACTACTTACCTTTCATGAAAGTTCACTTTTTCTTCTATCAAGTAGGGGAGGGGAGATTACATTACAGACTATGGAGGGAAAGAAGTTGGTGAAATTATGTTGGTTAAGAAAATGCTTTGTAATTATAAAATACCGATACACTCAAGACATGGTTCGCAAAATGCTTAGAGCTTTTTACAGGAAATCTGCCTTATTATGTATTTCAAGATTATAAAAATGTAAAGAAACAGCTTGAGGACTTCTGTGGTGGCACAGTGGATAAGAATCCGCCAGCCAATGTAGGGGATACAGGTTCGATCCCTGGTCTGGGAAGATTTCATATGCCATGCAGCAACTAAACCTGTGCACCGCAACTACTGAAGCCCACGCTCCTAGAGCCTGTGCTCTGCAATGAGAGAAGCTGCCACAAAGGGAGGCCCACGCAAGGAAGGGCGGCACCGTCAAAAATAAATAAATAAAATTGTTTAAAGAAAGAAAGAGCTAGGGAGTTCTCAACATATCAGGAACAGGGGAGTTGGTCCCTAGGCAGTCTTGAGCTTGACTTCGTCAGATCTTTCTACCAAGGACACTGAAAATCTAGAAGAATAAAAATTCAGAGGCTCTGACATGAAAAGGGCAGCTCTCTGGGTTGATATATTTTGGGGTCTTAGCTAAACAGACACAGAAGGAGGCTCACATCCTCAAAAGTTCCTGTCTCCTCGTCCATCCAGCACAAACATCCCACTGTTGTTCTGCACTTTCCTCCCAGTCCTCCCACTAAGCAAGTGAGAGTTCTCTGCCTTCTTTAAAGCCTGAAGGCAGGTCTCCACTGTTATTCCTAGTCGCCCAGCAGCCTTCCTCCTTCAGTTTTTGGTTAAAGTTTGCCTGTTCAGGCAGGCATTTGATCTGAGTCCATCTCCACTTCCAACCAAGACAGGTGAGCCTCCCAGGGAGCAGTGACTCAGCCACGAGCTCGGTTTACAGGCGGTTTTACTCGGCTGGGCTTTTCCTGTGCCTATGTGATGCCAAACATTAGTTTCCTGGAAGGTAAGTTAGATTTCACTGGAAATGAGAGAAATGTTTCTCCATTATTGGGAAAATGATCCCATTTCCCCTAAACTGATTTACTTGTGTAAGCTGGATGCACTCTCAAGGATAAAGCAGTGGTTCGTAAAAGTAGGGGCTTCCTGGGTGGCTCAGACGGTAAAGAATCTGCCTGCAATGCAGGAGACCAGGCTTCAATCCCTGGGTCAGGAAGATCCTCCTGGAGAATGGAATGGCAGCCCACTCCAGTATTCTTGTCTGAGAAATCTCATGGATAGAGGAGACTGGCAGGCTACAGTCCGTGGGGTTGCAAAGAGTTGGACACTACTGAGCGACTAACAATTTCACTTTTCACTTTGTAAAAGTAGGGGACAGACACCCCACCCCCACCACCCAAAGTGTGTCAGTATCACTGGGGGAGCTATTTGCAAAACTACATCCCACTTCTGACATTCCACTCTGCTCCCCACAGCTTCATTCTAAGCCCTATGGGGACTATGAGAGAAGTACAATACATGGCATCCAGGAAATAACGAGCAAACAGTGCAAACCCATATATAATGAAGAATGAAATCCTAAAGTTCCAACTATGAATACTGGAGGAACTCAAAGGAGGCAAGAAGGAGGAGGAGGGGGACTCAGATGGCTAGAGAGCCATCCAGGGAAGGGAGGGGAGAGAAAAGAGGGAAAACAGGGGTGGGTGCAGACCTCAAGCTGGGCTCAGGAGTGGAGCCAAGGCCTGAAGACGCTGGACTACCAGGAAATTGGCAGGCAGGGCAGAAGGAATGGGTCTGGGAGCAGTGGGAGTGGGTCACTGTGGAAGAAGCTTCAGGGCTTTACTTCCAGGGGGAATTCCAGACAACAGCTTGGAAGATGGTGCCCTGGTGGAGCCCAGTGGGCTGGCCCACTGGGGGATGGATGTGCCTCAGTAGATATGAGAAGCCCTTGTTTGGCTGGGTGTAACCCGACCCGTAGGATGTTGGACAAGCATTGTCATTCACCTCGTGTACATCACCCCAAGTTGCCATGACATCGCAGTAGTTTTTGGACAATCTGCTGAAGTATACAGGAGTCTTCAGTTGAGGACCATCCCCTCCAGGCCCTCAAAAATGTCCCATTTCCTACCTTTGTGTTTTACATATACTTCTTCATGACTAGAAAATCAGCAAGCCTCACTGTCACATAAAAGTGATGATTCATGTCCCTTTGATCTCTGCTGGGGATTCTGGTCCATGCCCTGCTAATTCAATCCTCAGTGTACAATTCTATACAAGTTTCGAATCAGAGTGTGGAGCATGGGAGCGAGGGAGGGGGCAGCACTCTGTAAATATTTATTAATGGATTGAACCTGGGCAAAAGGGCTAATGCATCACCTTTCTGGTCCTTGAGCAGAGTTTTTCCATGAGATTATTACATTAGGTTGTAGGCCAGTATGAGTGACTTCCATACCACACGGGCTTCCCTAGTGGCTCAGTGGTAAAGAATCTGCCTGCAGTGCACGAGACATGGGTTCCATCCCTGCGGGGGAAAGATCCCCTGGAGAAGAGAATGGCAACCTACTCCAGTGTTCTTGCCTGGGAAATCCCATGGACAGAGAAGCCTGGTGGGCTACAGGCCATGGGGTTGCAAAGAGTCAGACACAACTTCACTGCTGGGCACACAGGCATGCACGCCATGCTACGGTGGGTCAAGAGAAAAAGCTCAGTGTGATGTGGGCTGTCAGGAGCTTTTGGATATTTGAAAGAACATACTTAAGTTCAGGAAAATAATTATCCATTTAAGTGAAAGTTTTCCATTTTTTGTCACTCAGACATGCTTATGTCCAACGCCATGCTTCTCTTTATGTTTCCCCCTGTTTATCTAAAGGTTCAGAGAATTATAAATCTACTTCAGAAACTGCTCATAAATAAGGAAAAAAAGAGAACTCAAAGCAAAACAAACAAACAAACAGGCTGTTCTTTGTAGCAGAAGAAAGGAAAGATGCCCAAAGAGAAGGTAGGCAGAAAACTACCCATTAATTGTTGGCATTCAGATAAATACTGAAATACTGTTAGAAGACTCATGGCTCCTGTTTCTTACTCCAAAACATCCAATGCAACAAAACTGTCTATGTCTTTTGCCAACTGACATAAGCTTATTTGAGCTAGAAATTTTAAATCTGAATACAATTAATCCTAAGGTTAACCTAGATTGAGAGGTTAATGGAATTTTAAAAAATAAGGATCTTTTTTTTTTAGGCTGTTCCCTATGGCATGTGGGATCTTAGTTCTCTGACCAGGAATCTCTGACCACTCCCCCTGCATTAAGAGTGCATGGTATTAACCGCTGGACCACCAGGGAAGTCCCCAAGACCATTTTTAATATCTAAGAAAAATGGAAAAATGCTTCCTTAAACATCTGTGACATTCGGAACAGGTTTGTGTAAATAGGTCAGAACAAGTCTTGTTACAAAGATTTCTGCTTCATGGAGATGCTCCCATAGGTGTGTAGGGGTGGCGGGGTAGTGAGGCTGCTCACAGTAGGGTGACAGGCTTTGGGGGCAGACAGATCTGTCCAGAATCACAGTCCTACCACTAACTGGTTGTATGACTTTGGGCAAGTTTCTTAACTTCTTTGCACCTCAGTTTCCTTACCCATTAAAATGGGGATGATAGAGTGTCCTGCTGTTACCACAAAAACGTTAGATGCAAACACGATGACTTGGCAATGGTATGTCTACCAGATGCGGCAAAAGAGGGAATCGATTTACCCAACTGGACTAGAGGGTCCCAGGGCAGAGCCCAAAGTGTGGGTCTCTTCAAGCCTGATTAGTCCAGGTCCTGAAGTTGCCTGTGAGCAATCACCAGCAACCCCAATTTAACCATCTCATGCAGGTGATAAGCAGATCACAGACATTCTACACATTCCCATACCCATTCCTGACCAGTAGCTTGTCTATGAGCTCCCCCAGAGAGTTAATAAAGTTTATGATTCACCGATTAGGGGTCGAAGACCCTCACTCTGAAATCCAGGAAGTGCTCTCTGGCTAATTCTAAATAACAAGTCACTGTCTCTTCAAAAGGAAGGAGCAGAACCAGATGAAAACAAAATTCCTATTTGTGTATCTCTACAGTTAATCAAATGCTTGTGAGCTAAATATTAATACATTACATTGGTTAATCCTCAAACGAGTCACAAAGTGTACCGGTGTCGACAGTGGAGACCTAGATGGAAGTTATTGTTTACAGAGTGCGTCCTCAGACATTACCTCACTCGGTACTTACGACAGTTCTGTGAGTTATTACTAATGCCAGGGAGGAGGAGTCTGAGGCCTGGAGACCCGCCCTGGGCCAGGCCTGGGAAGGGCTCTAGGAATACAGAGCAACAAGCCACCTGTCTGTCTTGGAGAGCTTTCACAGAGCTGGATGGATCCTGACCCTTTGGCTCCACTGACAGCAGCTCTGCATGTCCTCTCCCATTCAAAGAGGGCCTTCTGGAAATCTGCATTCCCCTCACAGGCTCTTTGGTGGCAAAGTCAAGATTTCTCTCGCAATTTCAGGGTAACATCCAGCTTTCTATGTAGAGGCAATAAACAGAGTGATGGGTGACATTAATGACAGACCAAGTGAAAGGGACTGACTTTTCTAAATTGGGAAAAAAGTATGCTTGACTATCATCTCCTTGGCATTTTCCATCATCTTACTATTTAGAAGGGCACATTTTTCAATGTCATTGACAAGAGTGAGCTAACACTTTATTTACATGATCAGAATAGAAATGGGAATTGCAGCTGGGGGATTCGAAATCTGAGAAGCTGAAGTCTACAGTCCAGGACACACAGGAAGCTATAGCTGGGAGGAGCTGGAAGCTCAGCAAGCATTCATGGAAATCCACCTCTGGGCCAAATAAGAGGCCAACAGTGGGGCAAAGGGTGTCCAGTCCCCAGAGAGGAGCCTGGATAGTAGAGGCCCACCAAAGAGAGGGCTCAGTAAATGTTTATTGAAAGACGCCAGAGCAGGGACGACCCTGAAGATCCAGTGGTTAAGACTCCGAGCTTTGAAGGCAGGGGTGAGGGTTTGATCCCCGGTTGGGGAACTAAGATCCCACATGCTCTGTGATGTGGCCAAAAAAAAAAAAAAAGACTTCAGTGTAATCACGTCATCCTGGGAATACTGTGCTTTCTTGAATTTTTTGAGAGCAGTAATGTCATAGCTGGATACTGGAGAAAAGTGAACAGGATGCCAAACAATACATGCGGAGATTTGCTAAAATGCACTGCTCCTTGTTAAGTGAACAACGCAAGGAACAGACTCAAAGGGTATTTCTAAAGTGTTCAACAAAAGCACGTGGAAAGGAGCCATGCATGACACAAACATGACTGGAAACCTCTGTCATGAGGTTAGATTTCCACAGGGCTATTTCAAACTCAGGGGCCACGTGGCCCCCTCTATGGGAAAAAAAAATAGTCCTGCCTTTGATTTGATTCTTAAATTGCTTTTTTTTCTTTTTTAAATGCAGGGACCCCAGAAGAAAGGAGCTCTAATTTATGTATTTATTGGACACACTGAGCAGCATGTGGGAATCTTAGTTCCTCGACCAAGGATAGAACTCGAACCCGCTGTCTTGGGAGCCCAGAGTTTTAATCACTGCACTGCCAGGGAAGTCTTTACATTGAATTATTTTATTCAATTATTATTTCCTATACTATTTCTTACAATATATAAACATAAAACCAGACATAAATTTACCTTAGCACTTTTCCAGTTATGGAGACTAAATTGAAGGTACAAATAAATACAAATAAAATTACCCAAAGAGTATAATTCAAATTGACTGCACTTGACTACACTACTTTCCTCTGCTGGAGCCCCTGTGTCCACCTTCATTTGCACACTTGGCTTCACCTGACGCTATCTTTTCTCCACTAAGTTTGTCTCTGTGTTTTCCTCACAGTTGGTTAACCTGGCTCTAACTTATCAGAAATTTACACGCAAATGGCACTGAGGGACCTCCCCGGTGGTCCAGTGGTTGATTTTGGTTGTTTGGTTGTTTAGTTGCTAAGTCGTGTCCGACTCTTGTGGCCCCATGGACTGTAGCCTGCCAGGCTCCTCTGCCCATGGGATTCTCCAGGCAAGAATACTAGGGTGGGTTGCCATTTCCTTCTCCAGGTCCAGTGTTAAGAGTCCAGTTAAGACCTGGTGCAGCCAAATAAATAAATAAAAATAGGAATTTTAAAAAATTAAAAGAAAATAATAAGAGGCACTGAGGTGGCCTGGCTGGACCCTAATATATAATATGATCATCCCAGTGATCTAGGCATACCTTTAAAATATTGCCAATTATCATTAACATGAACTCTATAAGTCTGTTCTTAATTTAAGGAGAACTCAAAGAAAATCAAGGGCATATCCTTGGTCTTGGATTGGGAAATATCTGTAACCCAGAAGGAATGCCATGGTACTGACTGCTGGAGGAGAGCAGAGGGTGCCATGGGGACTCAAATAAAAAGTCACATTGCATCTCAGAAACAATATGAGCCACCCCCTGACATATTACATCAAGAATTTAATATGTGTAAACATATGCTTCGAAAGACATCACATCAAAGGGCCTCATTCCAAGCTATGGAGGTCCCACCCTGGCTTCCCCCACGCCTCATCCTTAAGAACTACAACATGGTACTTTATTACTGTGGATTTTTTTTTTTGGGGGGGGCCACAGCTTGCAGGATCTTAGTTCTCCAACCAGGGATTGAACCCAGGCCCTTGGCAGTGGGAGCACAGAGCCCTAAGCAGTGAACTACCAGAGAACATATGTAAGGCATGAATGTACCCTGACTCCCATGAGTCAGCTCGCGTCACTCTGACGGCACCATCGCATATTGACACTGTGTGGTCTGTATCCCCTAAAAGGAACTGGGCACAAAACTGCACTAAATGATGCCACAGCTAGGTTAGCTTAAGCGAATGGCCTTGTTTCCCAGCAGAAGAAAAGCTGGTACTGTTTAAGGAAACTGAAAAAGTGGAACCTTCCTTGAATAGAATCCTCTACTTCAGACCCTCTCAAATGCCATGATTCAATTTCCATTAGCAAAACTGTTTCAAACAATTATTTATGTATTTAAACTTTTGGCTGCACTGGGTCTTTGCTGCTGTGCGCAGACTACTCTCGATGGGAGCCTGGGCTTCTCACTGTGGTGGCTTCTCTCTCTGTGGCTCATGGGCTTAGCTGCCCCACGACATCTGGGATCTTCCGGGACCAGCAATTGACCAGTGTCCCCTGTACTGGCTTTCCTGGTGGCTCAGACGGTAAAGAATCTGCCTGCAGTGCAGGAGACCCAGGTTCTATCCCTAGGTCGGGAAGATACCCTGGAGGCGGAAATGGCAACCCACTTCAGTATTCTCGCCGGGAGAATCCCATGGACAGAGGAGCCTGGTAGGCTACAGTTCACGGGGTCGCAAAGAATCGGACACAACTGAGCAACTAACACACACCGCTGCACTGGCAGGCGGATTCTTATCCACTAGGCCACCAGGGAAGCCCTCCACCTTTTTAATCAATCTAAATATGTTCTGTTTAGAAGGCTGCTCTTTATTCTGGGAGGTGGACCCTCCCCCATTTTTGGTGTTAAAATGTCTTTTCTTAAACGATGGTGATGATGGAAGAGTACAGAGCTTTCTTATTTCCCTATTTGAAAAGCAAAATTTGGCAATCCTGTGTTGGACTTCCTGATTTTTTTTTAACTGCTGTCACTGACATGACTAAGTAAACGGTACACAAATTCATGCCTAGCGTGACTATGCAGAAATGGGGTGGTTTTTCAAAGCTTCTAACTATTCTACCTCCAGAAGCTGACTGATAACATCACCCCCTCTCATATTACATCACACAGCAGCTATGGCACAACTGATTGAGAATGTGGACGCCTAGCAAGGAGCAAAAATCAGAATGCAACGATTCTCCGTTAGACTGGCTGACTGACATTATGAAGATTCAAAGCAAGGTCAAGGTGACTCTAAATTAGATTAGGAGGGAAATAAAAACAAGATGAAGATTAAGGCACATTTTAAAGAAAAGGGAAAAATAAAGCAGCAGGCAAGATGGAAGCCCCTGAGGACCATAAGACCATGTTTAAATCAGTGTGGTTATAAAAACATAATTGCAGCCAGAGAAAATTCAAACACAAAGACCCCCTAAACTCTCTTTAGAGTAATCATCAAGAGCCTAGCAAGGCCATGTGAGTCTGAGGCCTTGGAGATGACGAAGTGATATGGAGAATGGGAAAGACTTCTGAGGAGAGAAAAAAATTATATTCCCAAATATTGTTTGGGAAGGATGCTTCACAGAGGCACAGTGTGAGAGCTGGTTTTTCCCGGGGTGAGAGAAAGGAAGGGCCGGGGCTTAACAAAGCTGACCAGACAGGAAGTTGTGTCAAGAAGGGAGGGTTCCCCTTCTGATGCCTAAGGCAAACACAGAGCCGGGGCTGGGGTGTAGGAGACGGATTAGATGTGGTAGAGATGCCGAAAGGCCGATCAGGAAGGCCCAGAGCTTTCCCTGGAGACCAGAGAAAGCCCAGCAAGCTTTCCCAGGTCATTCCAGCACCTTCTGCCCAGAGGGCAGGCCAAGGGCCTAAGGCCCAATGCTCATTTTTCAGTGTTCCCCACTCTCCCTTCATAGGAGGACCTTCAGGAGAGGCCCTCCCCCTCACCTAGCCTCCTCTAAGGCTGAGAGCTATAGGACATAGAGGAGAAAAATATTTGCCCTCAAACATCCACAGAAATGCCTTAGGATCTCCATGTGAAGCTGTTGCCTAAATAAGACTGGTTCTTAGCAGCCTTGGAAACAGAATCGAATATTTAAAATAGATCACCTTTGTGAAGGATACTGAAGCTCTTCCCATACTGCAAAGAAACATTAAGTGGAAAAAGGCAGGGTTCCAAATAGCATGTATCGTCTGCTACCATTTGTGTAAAAGGGAAAGATAATCATAATGGATTTGCTAATAGATGTTATAAAATACCTTGGCTGTGCCCGGAACACCTCTGGAGGATGAAAAAACCAGTAACAGTGGTGCCTCTAAGGGATAAAACCAGGTGGTGGCAGTCAGGGACGGACAGAGATGTAGTTCCTGCCTCACGTTTGTGCCTTTCGAATGTTCTATTTCATCACGTAGATGCGTTACCTACTAAATTTTTTTTTTGCATTAAAAACACTGAAAAATCTAAAATAATGATAATAAAAAACACCAGAATAGTCTTTCTGCAGCAAAACCAAACACCCTTGTTAATCTGGACAGCTGTCTTCCCGGCACACACCAGATGCTCAGTTTGTTGAATTTAATGAACCTCCGCTTAAAAGAAAACAAAAGAAAATCAGAAACCAGGCAAACCCAAGGGTATCAGTTCTAATTCTTTAATAAGCTCTTTACCTGGCTGTTACTTAACTACTGCAACAGATCAGAAAACAGGTCCCTGGGTCACATGCTCTGCACCCAGCTGGGTCCAGTGTGCCAGCCTCATGGGTAACAATAGGTCTGGTGGCCTGTCCACACCAGCCCTTTTATAAATAGAAAATGTATAATCCAAAAACATGATGCCTTGGAACCAAGACCACAAAAACAAACGTGCAGATAGGAAAAATGATCCTGAAGGGAGATGTCAGCACCTGCAGGGTATCAGTACAGAAATAGCAGCTTGTGGGTTAAAAAACGTCAAGCACCAGCCAAAAAGGTAAGAACATGCAGAGCCGCTATGAAATCCTCATGCCGGAGCACAAGAATAGGTGGCCTGAACTCCCTGTGCTGTTTCTAGGGACAGTACAGCCCAAGATGATACAGGAAGGCTGAAACACCCCTTGCCCCAGTCATCTATACTCCTGAATTGGTCAAAAAGTACTCAAAACCCACACTGCCAAAAAAAAAAAAAAAAATCTGACTGTTGTAAGCAGAAGGTTGTAGCAGAAATTCTGCCACACGAATTCCATTGTATTAGAAGGCTCTCTCTCCTAGGGCTTTTCAAAGAGCCAGGTTTCAGGCAAAGAATAAGACAGACTTCACCACAATCTTCCCTAGGACCAAAAAATTATTTTGAGGTGTGGACAGGAGCTTGGGACAAGGATGGTGGGGAACCACTATACTCTCCATGGTCCCTGCCAGAGATTCCCAGGAAAAAAGCGGAAATGGAAGAAGGGAATGGCAACCCTCTCCAGTATTCTTGCCTGGAAAATCCATGGGCAGAGGAGACTGGAGGGTCACAGCCCATGGGGTCTCAGAGTTGGACATGACCCAGAAACTCAGACACACATACACACAAGAAACAACAGCAAATGAGAAGCCCTTTCACCCAGATGTTACGAGAAAAGAAAGCAAGAGAGAAAAGGGCCTATATTAATACACAAAGAAATTACAATAATTATTCTAAGATGGCTGAGGTCTAGAATGTCCTAAACAAAATAACTCAAACAAAAACCCAAACTCAGAATCAACTGTAAGGAAGGTGCCAATCAATGAACAATGATCATCTTTGGTGCATTCTAGAAAACATGTAAAAACAGAGAAGGGAAAAACCAAAAGTGACCAGATTCCTGCAAGAAATAAAGATGACAGGTTATCTTCCGATGAAAATGGAACTGGCTGGCAGATTGAGAGTAGATATTTATCAGACCTGTGAAGCTGATAAAGGAAGTAAAGGTGAAAGCAAAGAGAAAGAAAGGGGATTTCCCTAACTAACACAAGAGGAAAAGAACCATTCTACTGCACGTGCCATCTGGTTTATTTCAAGCTCAAGAAAAGAACAGGGAAAACGCAGTGAAATTAGTGAAAGAGCTAGATTACCAGCAAGAATCAGTCATACACTTGTGCTTCTGCCAGGGAAGGCAGGCAGGCGCTGCTGGTGTTCTCCCTGCTCCCATGACTAAGTAACTTACTTAAATGCATTTGACACACGATCCCTGAACTTCCGAAAAGCACTTAATACAGTGGCTCATGAAATCTTAATCTAAAAATGTTCACCCATTTATAATCACGCTGCATCACACTGACAACTGGGACGAAGGGCCGAGCAGAGGGGAGAGATATTTGGAAGAATGCCGTGGAGACTGATATCATCAGGGACTTTGTTTATCACTTTGGGGGGTTTTTCTCCCTCTTTTAATGAGAACGAGATTTGGAGTCTGAAAAAGAGTATAATTAATTACAAGGAGAGGACTAACAGAGACAATGAATTACCTGATTCAATAAAAGACAGAAAAATAAGCAATAAATAAGAAATAAAATGTGATGTGACTTGGAAAACCCCACAGACATCTGTGGTACAATGAAATCTGGAATATGTTTAATGAAGTGGGTGAGTGGAGGCAGAGGAAAAAATCAGTGCCTGATAGAAAATACTGGGGGATAAGTACGAAGAAAATAAGAATTAAAAAGGCAATAGAAGACCATATTTAGCAAATCCATAATGCTTATTGTGTGCCAGGCACTGCTCTAACTGCTTCTGATATCAAAACCTCAAAACAACCTCTAATCTAAGTACCATCATTTTTCTTGTTTCAGAGGTGAACAAGCAGAGGCACGGGCTTCCCTGGTGGATCACCTGCCAATGCAGGAGATGTGGGTTCGATCCCTAGGTTGAGAAAATCCCCTGGAAAAGGAAATGGCAACAACCCACTCCAGTATCCTTGCCTGGAAAATTCCGTGGACAGAGGAGCCTGGCATGCTACGGTTCGTGGGGTCACAAAGAGTCGTGAGAACAACAAACAGGGGCACAGAGACGTTAAGTGACTTGCCCAAGGTGATAGCCAGTAAAAAGCAAGGCTAGGGTTCCAATCCAGGCACCCTGGCCTCAAAATCTGTGCCCTTAACGTCTCTGCAACCCACCCCTAGAATTTCAACTCAGAAGAATGAGAAAAGTAGCTAGGAGTGAAATACAAGTCATGCACTTGCTAGACCCAGGGTCAACAGATCAACCTTTAGTCATGGTTCTGTGATGACCAGTCAGTCCTGAGACCTCCCGAAGCTTTCATTCCCTCACCTGTGCATTGGGAAGGCTGATTAAATGAGCTCTACCTAAGGTGTCTTCAGCTCTAAAATTCCACAAGTCCACGCTGACAATCAGCAGTGTATGGACTGGTCTGCTTTCTGACTGGGTTGGTCAAAGGCGAATTCACCCTAAAACAGGCAGCACACTTGCTATTAAGGTTCCTCCTCTGTCTCCTGACCTTCAGAAGATTATTATGTCCTCTCCATTCAGGCAAATGAAAGAGGGTAGTGAAAGGGAGGCTGTATGGTTTCTCTTCTGGACTCTGCTTTGTGTGGTTGCAGTGAAATGGCCCTCAAAAAGCTCTGGGCCAGGTCACATTAACTACTAAATCTACAGTCCCTCCCACCCCCAGGCATCTCTCAGGAGTCTGATCTTGGAGCCTGCCTTTGGATCCAATTACTGGAATGCAGGTGAAACTGACACACTGGAGGTGAAGCGACCAGAGAAGAATCAGGAAGATTAAGAGGGTTCAAAGGAAGGAGTTTCGTGATGTCTAAATAAACCTTATCTTCTGGCTATGGTCTGTTCTCTTTGCTAACATCCACTCTTGAGAGTGAGACCACCAGTTCATTAGGAATGAATTCAACATTCTCTTTCAAACTAGTGAGCCCCCAGCAGTATTCTTCTGGAGGTAGGCCTTCAAAGTCAGAGTGCATCTATGCATGAAGGGCCTTTACAGGTCGGTGGCACAGTCCTCCCTTGCGAGTCCTGTCTAAGCATCCCTGGCAGATGGCTGTCACTTGGCCTCTGCCTGGTCACTTCCAAGGTCGAGATGCCGGCTGCCCTGCCTAGCAGGGCCTGTGCTGCTGGACAGCTCTCACTGTGGGGAAAGACCACGAAGCGCCTAGAACAGTGCCTGGCAAGGAGCCCAGCTCAGTAAGTGCGCCTCCAAGTGGGTCAAAAGCTGCCTCCTTACAACTTGAATCCATCAGTCAGGAGTGTGCCCCTGGAGCCCCCAAACGCAGAGACCCTTTGTATATTCGGGGCTGTAATCAGATTCCTCGACCCTCTCCTTACAGATGCGGATGCCAGATCTCCATCACAAAGCCTGGCAGAGCCCCCTCGCCAGACTCCCCCAAGTGCGCACTGATGGACCAGTGGCCGGTAGGGAGGCCGCAGTCGGGGATGTCCTCAACCTCGGTATCTGAAGCTTCAAGGGACAAAGGGCTTTCAGGAAGGCGTATCCCACCCTATGTGATCCAGGCTGCCTCCCTCCCCGCCGGCCCTGGGGACCCCCGCAGCGCCAGGTAACAGGCTCTCTGAGGATCCGGGGTTCTCAGGCAGCTGCGCGATGGGCCGAGCCAGGACAAGGGATCTCGAGGCTCAGAGGTTTGACCCAACTGATCGCGAGCTCGATCGCGGCAAAGCGGAGCTCGCTCGGCCGTAGCTTTACCTGCGCTTGGTTGACTACAGCAGCCCAGCTCGCCCCCGGTCGCGCTCCCGCAGCTCCGCGGCGGCCGCCGGCGGTCATGGAAATGCAGCCGGAACCCCTGGCCAGTGCAGCTCCCGCCGCTACCGGCCCCGCCCAAGCAACTGCCGCCACGCCCCTGACGACCGCTTCTGCCACGCCCCTAACCGCGGAAACCCGCCTGTTCATTGGGCAGCCCAGCGGCAGCTCTGCTAGCCCCGCGCTCTCATTGCACTCGAAGGGCAGCCCATTGGTCAGCGGACCTGCTCCTCAGAGCGGAGGCGGAGCCCTTAGCTAAGAACTCCAAGACAATTGGTTATTTTTGACGTCTTTAGCCCATGGGCCAAGGAACTATACGATAAAGCCAGCGCGGAGGGGGCAGGGAAAAGAGAGGAGGGCTAAAAGATGGGTCTTGTATGATGCTGATTGAGGCGGGGTGCAAAAAGGGACGCAATTGTGACCACAAGCTGGCTTGCTGGGCGGGGTAGAGTCAAGTGTCGTCTGGGTTTGAGAGGAGGAAGGCACGCAGGTAGTTCAGCTTCTGGGTCTGAAGGCTTCAGGCCGACCAATGGACTCACCTGTAGTCCAGGACACCAGGGCAAAATTTGGGGTCGTGTCCCACGAGAAAGGAGGCAGGTTAGTCACCAAGCCACAAGGGGAGGAAAGGATGAGGAGGCAGCCGTCTCTGGCCTCTTCTAGCTAGGGAAGTGTGATTGGGACGTGCGGGGCAGTGTGGATCTCAGTTATTGTCCCACTGTTCTTTCTGTCCTTAAGACGACCTCGCCCAGTTGAAGGCAGCCTGGAAGAATGTGGCCTTTGGAATCATAACTAGAACTCTGTTGGCATGTGCAGGTTACATGGCCTTGAGCAAGTCATTTAACCTTTCGGGTTAGGTCCAGATTTTTTGCTTTGGCAACTGAAATGAACAGTAGTTGATGAGAAGATTTAATAACTCTCCACTCCCCAGCCCCCTGCGCTTCCCTGGTGGCTCAGTGGTAAAGAATTTGCCTGCCAACACAGGAGGTCCTGATTCGATCCTTAAGTCAGGAAGATCCCCTGGAGAAGGAAATGGCAGCCCACTCCAGTATTCTTGCCTGGGAAATCCATGGACAAAGGAACCTGGAGGGCTACTGACCAGGGGTTGCAGAAGATTCGGACTTGAGTTAGTGACTAAACTTCAACAGCAAAACACTAAGTGCCTGGCACTGAGCAGGCAGGCATTCAGGCAAGACTAGTTCCCCACTCACTGACACATCGGTCTATGGAATTAGAACCAGTTCTAACATTCTATGAGTCTGAAACTGCTTTTGCATTGGCATGTGCTTTACCAAGAATAGAACACTTGACTGACTTGAAAGACAACTATTCTAGGGGAGACAGGGCTGCCCTACCAAGGCATCACAGGGCTGGAAGAAAGAGAGCACAGGCTGAGATGGGAATGGTAATTTAGCCAGAGATGGGCAGTGGTATTTGTATCAATGTTAAATTTTTTCCGACACATTTCAGGATTAGAACAAGGAAAAATGGAGCTTTATTTTTCCTATTCACCCATCCAAGCATGCAATGGCTCATGTTTCATCCTTTTGAAGGCTAATCAGCACTGGACCCAAAACCGCTGCATAAAATCTGTCAGGAATTCCTGAAGCACCTTGCCTATTCTGAAGGTGTGGAAGTCCTAAAATGTGAACAGAAATAAACCTTCAAGCCTGAAGTTCACATATAGGTTGAAGGAAGAGAAAAAAATCTTTCACTGATGCTCTATTTTTCATTCTGTTGTCATGCTACCTAAAAAAAATGTTTTAACCTCAACATTTATTTATTCCTCTATATTCTTTTCATGTTGGGAAAGAAAAATTCAAAGGATTATAGTGAGGGACCACCCCCCCCCCATAGTTCTAACTCTTTATGTTAATTGTTTGTGCCTCCAGCAACCTGGATGTCCATCAACAGATGAATGGATAAAGAAGCTATGGTACATATTTACAATGGACTATTACTCAGACATAAAAAAGGGCACATTAGAGTCAGTTCTAATGAGGTGGATGAATCTCACTAGAGGCTATAATAGGCTAGAGCCTATTATACAGAGTGAAGTAAGTCCAAAAGAGAAAAACAAATATCGTATATTGACACATATATATGTAATCTAGAAAGATGGTACTGATGAACTTATTTGCAGGTTAGCAATAGAGATGCAAACGTAGAGAACAGAGAACAGACTTGTGGGGAGGAGAGGAGAGGGCGGGATGAATGGAGAGAGTAGCATGGAAACATACACACCGTCATACGTAAAATAGATAGCCGGTGGGAATTTGCTGTATGACGCAGGGAGATCAAACAAGTACTCTGTGACAACCTAGAGGGGTGGGATGGGGTGGGAGGTGGGAGGGAGGTTCAAGAGGGAGGGGACATATGTATACCTATGGCTGACCCATGTTAATGTATGGCAGAAACCAACACAATATTGTAAAGCAATTATCCTCCAACTAAAAATAAAATAAATTTTTTTAAAAGTTTGTGCTTGCAGGAAAGGAGCTTTAGACCTGTGGCTAGTTGGATATGTGTGTGTGTTCATGTGTATGTGCACATGTGTGTGTGTGTGTGTGTGTGTGTGCACTTGGTTCTGTTCCACAGTTTTCCAGTTGTTGTGTCTTTAAATAGTACTGCTTGGTGGCCATACATATGTCTGCACATGTGCTGGGGGAACAGGTTTGCTCCTGCTGGTGTTTGCTGAAGGAGATTGAGATGTTTCGTTAGGCTCTGAAAGGCATGGAGTGGCTCCCAAGATCCGGGAAGACTTTTCCAGCTTGATTTAGAGACACAGATAGCAGCTGTTGGGAGTAGATTGCGGATAGACTTATCATTGTGCAAATGGATTTTTTCCACACAGGTCAGGAACAAAGCTTCAGCCAAGAGTTCCAGAAAGGGATGTCCATCCAGTTCAGGAATTCTAAAGCACAATTGTGTCACTGAAGCTCCAAGGGAGGTGCAGAATGAGCCCAGGCAGAGAAGAACAAGGGAAAGGACATGACCATCTTTACCTTTGCAGCTCTGGCTGATTTAAGTAATGATCCATTACCATTTGCAACAAATAGGACTGCTTTCTTATTGGTCTCTGGTTTCTGTTTCCTCTGCTCAGTTTTGGCTCTTGCCATATTCTGTCAATTTCCCTCTATAAAGCTTTTCTGTGGGAGGCCAATTAGGGGAAGAGAATGGACTCAGTTTTGCCTTTAAGTTTAGTAGCCTGCTGGGATTGAGAATTTGGGATGGCTTGGTTTGCGGTAACCATTGGTTAGCATGTGGCTATGAGATGCATTTCTGAAAGCATGAGAGTGCCTTGTTATAAAGGGAATGAGGGAGAGGGTGTGCACCCACTCACATTCCAGAATGACTAAAGCTCCATCACTTTACTGAAGGCGAACCTACTCTAAACTCAGCAGGTCTCTCAGCAGGATTTGTGACCAAGTCGCTGAGGTCTTCAGAGAGATAAGGCACCAGAGGTCAGAGCAGGTAGTGAGTTCTATTCATTCTCTTATGGCAGTCAGTGATTCACTCAGTCTGTCGTTTTCATTATCCTGTATCCTTAGTGAATGATTGAGAGCAGTGGGATTTGGCATCTATTCCCCTGGGACTTGAATCCTGGCTCCTCCTTTCCCAGGTTTGTGACCTTGGGCAAGTTCTGCACCTCTGTGTGTCCACTTTTTTTTGCCATAAAATTCAGATGACAGTATTTGTGCTTCCTTCATGGGGTGCTGTGAGGAGCAAACAAGTTAATAGATGTAAAGTGCATCAAACAGTGCCTGCCACATATTTAGCTCTTAATAAATGTGTGCCTTATTTATTTATTAGCCCAGAGTCTTAACCACTGAACTGCTAGAGAAGTTCCTGCCATAGTTATTATAGGAACTCACTTAAGAACATTTCTCTAAGTGCTAACTCATTTTTCAAGTTCTGTCCCTCAAAAGTAGTGGTCGCAGAATTCAGGATCCATGAAGTGATGGAGAAACAGTGGAAACAGTAGCTAATTTTTTATTTTGGGGGGCTCCAAAATCACTGCAGATGGTGATTGCAGCCATGAAATTAAAAGGCGCTTACTCACTGAAAGGAAAGTTCAGTTCAGTTCAGTCACTCAGTCGTGTCCGACTCTTTGAGACCCCATGAATCACAGCACGCCAGGCCTCCCTGTCCATCACCAACTCCCTGAGTTCACTCAGACTCACATCCATTGAGTCCGTGATGCCATCCAGCCACCTCATCCTCTGTCGTCCCCCTCTCCTCCTGCCCCCAATCCCTCCCAGCATCACAGTCTTTTCCAGTGAGTCAACTCTTCGCATGAGGTGGCCAAAGTACTGGAGTTTCAGCTTTAGCATCATTCCTTCCAAAGAAATCCCAGGGCTGATCTCCTTCAGAATGGACTGGTTGGATCTCCTTGCAGTCCAAGGGACTCTCAAGAGTCTTCTCCAACACCACAGTTCAGAAGCATCAATTCTTCGGCACAAAGCCTTCTTCACAGTCCAACTCTCACATCCATACATGACCACTGGAAAAACCATAGCCTTGACTAGACGGACCTTAGTCAGCAAAGTAATGTCTCTGCTTTTGAATATGCTATCTAGGTTGGTCATAACTTTTCTTCCAAGGAGTAAGCGTCTTTTAATTTCATGGCTGCAGTCACCATCTGCAGTGATTTTGGAGCCCCCAAAAATAAAGTCTGACACTGTTTCCGTTGTTTCCCCATCTATTTCCCATGAAGTGATGGGACCAGATGCCATGATCTTTGTTGAGCTTTAAGCCAACTTTTTCACTCTCCTCTTTTACTTTCCTCAAGAGGCTTTTTAGTTCCTCTTCACTTTCTGCCATAAGGGTGGTGTCATCTGCATAACTGAGGTTATTGATATTTCTCCCGGCAATCTTGATTCCAGCTTGTGCTTCTTCCAGCCCAGCGTTTCTCATGATGTACTCTGCATAGAAGTTAAATAAGCAGGGTGACAATATACAGTACTCCTTTTCCTATTTGGAACCAGTCTGTTGTTCCATGTCCAGTTCTAACTGTTGCTTCCTTACCTGCATACAGATTTCTCAAGAGGCAGGTTAGGTGGTCTGGTATTCCCATCTCTTTCAGAATTCCCCCCAGTTTATTGTGATCCACACAGTCAAAGGCTTTGGCATAGTCAATAAAGCAGAAATAGATGTTTTCTGGAACTCTCTTGCTTTTTCCATGATCTAGTGGATGTTGGCAATTTGATCTCTGGTTCCTCTGCCTTTTCTAAAACCAGCTTGAACATCAGGAAGTTCACGGTTCACGTATTGCTGAAGGAAAGTTATAACCAACCTAAACAACATATTAAAAAGCAAAGACATTACTTTGCCAACAAAGGTCCATCTAGTCAAGGCTATGGTTTTTCCAGTAGTCATGTATGGATGTGAGAATTGGACTATAAAGAAAGCTGAGCGCCGAAGAATTGATGCTTTTCAACTGTGGTGTTGGAGAAGACTCTTGAGAGTCCCTTGGACTGCAAGGAGATCCAACCAGTCCATCGTAAAGGAGATCGGTCCTGGGTGTTCGTTGAAAAGACTGATGCTGGAGCTGAAACTCCAATACTTTGGCCACCTGATGCAAAGAGCTGACTCATTGGAAAGGACCCTGATACTGGGAAAGATTGAGGGCAGAAGGAGAAGGGAATGACAGAGGATGAGATGGTTGGATGGCATCACCGACTCAATGGACATGGGTTTGGGTAGACTTGCGCAGTTGGTGATGGACAGGGAGGCCTGGCGTGCTGCAGTTCATGGGGTTGCAAAGAGTCGGACACGACTGAGCAACTGAACTGAACTGAACTGAGATTTTATTTTTTTTTAAGTCTTTACTGAACTTGCTACAATATTGCTTCTGTTTTATATTTGTTGGATTTTTTGGCCATCAAGCATATGGGATCCCAGCTCACTGACCAAGAATTGAACCCACACTCCCCAAGTAGGAAGGTCAAATCTTAGCAACTGGACCACAAAGGAAGTCCCGAATGGGGACTTCTCTCGTGGTCTAGTGGCTAAGACTCTGAGCTCCCAATGCAGGAGACCCAAGTTCAATCCCTGGTCAGGAAACAAGATCTCACATGCTGTAATGAAAACCTGGTGCAGCCAAATAAATAAATAAAAATAAAAAATAGTTTTGGATTCACAGCAAAATTGGACAGACAGTACAGAAAATTCTCATTTACCCATCACCCTAACACATGCAGGGTTTTTTGTTTTTTTTTTTTTGCTAGTTTTATCTACCACCTGCCACATGGTAAGAGAAGGTTTTCCTTCAGACTCTCCTTACCAGAGAAGGTTCAGAGGACTGAGTTAAAGGGGGTTTTCATCTTTCTTTCCATTATGGTTTATCACAGGATATTTTTAAAAAGATTTATTTACTTGTTTTGGCTGTGGTGGGTCTTGGTTGCTGCATGAAGTCAAGCAGGAGCTACTCTTTGTTGTGGTGTTCAGGCTTCTCGTTGCAGCGGCTCCTCTTGTTTCAGAGCACAGGCTCTAGACACTGAGGCTTCAGTAGTTCCAGCTCGTGGGCTTAGTAGCTGTGGCTGGAGGGTTCTAGAATGCTGGCTCAGTAGTTGTGTTGCATGGGCTTAGCTCCTCCACGGCATATGGGATCTTCCAAGACCAGGGACTGAACCAGTGTCCCTTGCATTGCAAGACAGATTCTTAACCACTGGACCTCCAGGGAAGCCCTATCACAGGATATCTAAAATAGTTCCCCATGCTACACAATAGGATCTTAGTGTTTATTCATTCTATATATAATAGTTTATACCTGCTAATCCCAAACTCCCAACGCAATCTTCTCCTACCCTCCTCCCCCTTAGCAATCGTAAGTCTGTTCTCTGTGTCTATGAGTCTGTTTCTGTTTTGTAAATAAGTTCATTTGTGGCATATTTTAGATTCCACATATAAATAACATGTATCTGTCTTTCTCGTTCTGACCTACTTTGCTTGGTATGATGATCTACAGGTCCAGCCATGTTGCTGGCATTATTTCATTCTTTTCATGGCTGAGTGATACTCCGTATATATGTGCCCCATCTTCTTTATCCATTTCTTTGTTGACGGATATTTAGGTTGTTTCCATGTCTGGGCTGTTGTGAACTATGTCTTGGCTATTGGGCTGCTATGAACATAGAGGTGCATCTATCTTTTCAAATTATAGTTTCGTTTGGATATATGCCCTGGTGACTTAGATGGTAAAGCATCTGCCTGCAATGCAGGAGACCCGGGTTCAATCCCTGGGTCAGGAAGATCCCTTGGGGAAGGATATGGCTACCCACTCCAGTACTCTTGCCTGGAAAATTCCGTGGATGGAGAAGCCTAGTAGGCTACAGTCCATGGGGTTGCAAAGAGTCAGACACGACTGAGTGACTTCACTTTCTTTCACTTTGGGTATATGCCCAGGAGTGTGATTGCCGGATTATTGTTGTTGCTGCTGTTTAGTCGCTAAGTTATGTCCAACTGTTGTGATCCCATGGACTGTAGCCCACCAGGCTCCTCTGTCCATGGGCTTCTCCAGGCAAGAATACTGGAGTGGGTTGCCATTTCCTTCTCAAGGGGATCTTCCTGACCCAGGGATGGAACCCATGTCTCCTGCATTGCCAGGCGGATTCTTTACTGCTGAGCCACCAGGGAAGCCCTTGTTGGATCCTATGGTAGTTCTATCTTTAGCTTTTTGAGGAATTTCGATGCTGCTTTCCATAGTGGTTGCACCAGTTTACATCCGCACCATGACTTAACATTTTTGAGACTAGATCTCATCAGCATAATCCCTCTGGGGGAAAGGTGAAAGCTTGTGGCTGCAACCGGGGTGTTCCTGAGATTCCCCTCAAGTCCTGAGATAGCTCAGGCTCTAAGGACACCAACACTGTCACTTTATTTTCATACCCAGTGCTGCCTGTGTGTAAAGTCTGGGCAATGTGTTCAGAATGCCCCAGGGCCAGGCCTCCTGGCTAGCTTCTGATTGATAACCCAGATGAAGTTTGTTTAGAAGATCTAAGTTCCCACACTCAATAGTTCCATGAGGATAAACTATGGTGAAATTCAACGGTTTAGCCTCTTCTGTTATCAGTAAAGCTTCCTGCTGGCTGGTTGAACAAGAACCCTGTCTGTGATTTGGACTGCTTCCTTAAACTTACTTGTGAAGCTGTCCGTGGTCAAATCACAGGGTGCTTTTATGTCCAGGACAATCTTGGTTTTATGCCTGCTGCCTCAGTAGAATTTTAACCGTGTTGTTATCCCCCAAATCTTGGCTTTCTCTGCCCACTGAAGCCAAATTTAAAAATTACAGAGACAGAGTTTGGAGGAAAAAAGAAAGGTGGCCTTAATTCTCAGCCAGTGGAAAGGAGTACACAGCAGGCTAGGGTCTCAAGAACTGTGCTCCCTGCCCCAAGGGAACCGAGGGACTTTCCATGGCCTGGGTCTCTGGTCTTTAGATAAATGATAAGGCTCAAAGTAATGAAGGTTTGCATTTTTTTGTTGTTGTTGTTCTTGCTTTGTTTCAAAACTCTTATCTGGCATCAGGTAGCCCAAAATTGAGTCTGGCAGTCCAGTGTAGCCTAGTAATTGGGTCTGTTTGTCTCTGGATTTTTGTACTGTGGCTTTCTGGCTAAAAATGCAAAAAGATAAAAAAAACTACAAGAGATGGTCCCAGTTAAAGGTGAGCACCAGGTACAGGATGCAATTAGCACAGAGTTAAAGGATAATAGATGCAGAATGTAAGTCATGCTGAGTTAAATGCAGGATGTAAATTATATAGTGTCAGGTTAGTTTTGAGAAAAGCAAATTTAGTTACAAACCACAGATTAGGAATAGTTAAAGTGAAAACTAGGAATGATCAAGCCTGCTCACTGTTCTCTTTATCTTCTTTGTTCTCAGAAAGGGAAAGAAAAGAAAGAAAAACTCATTCCCCTTTTTTTCCTTTTCACTGCAACTGTGTCCCCAGTTCACTCTCAAATGGTCTCAATTTGAATGATAAATGGTGTGGTGACACTTGTACTTACATACGTAGGACCCAGGACTGTAAATGTTTATGTAACACACACACACACACATGCACACAGATGAAAAGCTGTTTCAGCGTTATAATCAGATACATAATCAGAGTGATTAATACAGGTGATTGGCTAAAGATGACTTCTTAGTCGCTGTGCATTCCTTTTCTTGACGTCATCCTTAATTACAGTAATAAAAATTGAGTTGTTCATGCTGCTAACTCCAAAGGAGTCAGTAAAACTTGTGCATTAAGTAAGTGCTTTACAAGCCTTTCCTGAATAATTTCATGTTCTTGAGCTATTTTTAAGCTGTTTACATCCTGCCAGAGATCCCTATATGGTTTCACCATATATTGGATTTAATAACAGAGCAAATATTTTTACCGAGCAAGACATTTAGTATTGCAGAGAGAGAACCAGAAAGCCCAGTCCTGTGTAGGCCAAAGGGGAAATACTTGGAGAGCTCACTAAAAAGGACTGGGTAGTAAGTGATAAAGTGTAATCGATATCATTAGCAATTATTCCACAGAGAGAACAATTTCTTCTGATTTTGATTCTTAGAGATATGAACTGGGGCTTGAAGGTCTGTGGGCTGAGGTCAGGGTGAGGGTGTCATGGCACTCAGGGAGTAGGGAGGACTCGGGGACAGAGGCCTCTAAGTGGAAGAATGCAATTTGATTTGTCCAGAGCAGAGTCCAAGTGGAAAATCAATAGGAGAGAAGGTAAAGAGATAGAATGGGCCAGTGACAGAGGCTGGTTACTCTTTCATCGAAGTTGTTGGCTTCATCTTCTCTGCCTGAGGATTTGGTTATCCTAGTTCAGCGCAAGTCGCACCCCAGGCATCCTAAACTCCAGGCACCTGCATGTCGCCTTGATCATGCTGACTCTGTCTCTCCGTCTTTTTTAAACTTATTATTTTGTATTGGTGTATTTCCAGTTAACAATACTGTGATTGTTCCAGGTTAACAGTGAAAGGACTCAGCCATACATATACATATACCCATTCTCCCCCAAACTCCCCTCCCATCCAGGCTGCCACATAACACTGAGCAGAGTTCCCTGTGCTGCACAGCAGGTCCTTGTTGGTTCTCCATTTTAAATACAGCAGTGAGTACATGTGCGGGGATTGAACCTAGGTGACCTGCATTGGGAACATGGCGTCTTAGCCACTGGACCACTAGGGAGGTCCCTGAACATTTTTTAGATAAGAAGCTTTAAAAAAAGAAGAAGAAGAAGAAAACTAACACTCGATGTCCTGGCAAAGAAATTGATTCCCATGGGTTCATATTTTTAAGTTTGTATTTCCATTGAGAGAGAGAGAGGAGAGAGCAGGCACGTGGTCACAGAGGTCAAGGAGGGAGGGGGTGGTCTCGCAGTGCCCACTGCTGTAGTTCTAGCTCTGCCCCTGACAAGGTCACTATCGCCCCCCACTTACTGCCACGTCTTGCAGTCAGCTTTCAGACACCCTTTCTCGACTCCTTGGTAGCCTGGTACTCTGGTGGCAGGCACCCCTGTTTTCCCTACATTCCGTGTTAGCCTGTATTGTGGACTCTTCTTCCCATGTCTGACTCTTCAGCCACAGTTCTGTCCTCAGCCTTCTGTTTTTCTCTCCCATATACTCTTTCCAAGTGTTTCATCCTCTTCTAGTAGCTTAAGTGGCTGCCAGGCTGTCTTTCAAAATGCACTCCTAATCAATTGATTTCCTTGTTAAAATAAAACCCAGGAATGGCTTCCATTACCCGAGTGATAACATTCAAACTCTTCCTGGAGGCACAGGAGGTTTTTCTCAGCATCTCTTTGCACCTCCACCTCCTAACCACCTTCCACCCCAAGCCTTTCCTCCTCCCATTCCCCTCCATAGCTCCATGTCACCCAGTTACATCATCGCTGTATCTGGAATGTGCCATGCTATTTCTTGCTCCCACACCTTTGACCCCAGCTGGAATACCGAACTACACCCTTCTCCACCTGGAAAATCTTATTCATCCTTTGGGACACTGCTTAGAGGTCACTTCATTCATAAAGCCTTCTCTCACCTTCCTGTGGAGTTCATGCATTCATTCAATCATTCATTCATTCATTAAAAAAAATTTATGTTCAAGACCCTGAACTAAGTTTGAGTGCTGAGGTCAAGAATCCTCACAGTTCACACTTTATATCATAGTTCTTATCTCATCAATACTATTGACCTATTCACATCAATAGCTACTTCTATAGTCACACCTTGAGGGCAAGAATGATGACTTATTCATCTTTGAACCCCAATGACAGAAGGTACTAAATATGTTTGTTCAATTGAATTAAAGGAGAATGATTACTGAGAAAAGGCCTTCGGGGTTGACCATTCAAATGCTTTTGATAATCTTTGGATGTCTACATGGTCAAATTTAGGGTCAGGGATGGAGAGAATGAGTTCCTCCTCCCCAGGGGTTAAGGAGAACCTAGGAATTGGTCCAGCTGTAGCCACATGCTTGAGAAGTACATTCATGAGAAAGGGTAGGAAACAGGATGGCAGCAAGATTGAGTGATGAGGGTGTTCAGAGGACTTTAAAAGACATAGGGAAAGCCCATGGGAAATAGACTTCAGATGCTGGTGAGGGACTTCCCTAGGGGTCCAGAGTTTAAGACTCCACCTTCTAATGCAGGGGTGCAAGTTTGATTCCTGGTTGGGAAACTAAGGTCTCCCATGCTGTGCAGTGAGGCCAAAAATTAAAAAAAAAAAAAAGATGCTTTTGAGTGGGGTCAATGACAGAAGCCATCCTAAAGGAGATCAGTCCTGGGTGTTCACTGGGAGGACTGATGCTGAAGCTGAAACTCCAATACTTTGGCCACCTGATTGCGAAGAGATGACTCATTGGAAAGGACCTTGATGCTGGGAAAGATTGAGGGCAGGAGGAGAAGGGGATGACAGAGCATGAGATGGCTGAATGGCATCATCGACTCGATGGAAATGGGTTTGGGTGGACTCTGGGAGTTGGTGATGGACAGGGAGGCCTGGCGTGCTGTGGTTCGTGGGGTCACAAAGAGTCGGACACAACTGAGCAACTGAAATGAACTGAACTGAATGACAGAAGCAAAGCATCAAAGGCGGGAAAAGAAAGCAGACCAGATGGATCTTGCACAAGCCTGGAGATAATCCTTCCTCTAAGGTGGAAGGGAAGGAAGAAATCAATAGAGAAAGAACAAGTAATAGCAACTGCTTGTAATACCTCCCTTGTACCAGGTCCTTTACATTTTAATTTCACTTAATCCCCACATACTCTTCATTCTCAGATGAGGAGCATGATTCAAAGCGGCGATCCCCAGTCTTTTTGGCACCAGGGACTGGTTTCATGGAAAATATTTTTTCCATGGACTGGGGGTGGGAGGGATGGTTTCAGGATGATTCAAGCACATCACCTTTATTGTTCACTCTATTATTATTACATTAGCTCCATCTCAGATCACCAGGTATGAGATCCTGGAGGTTGGGGATGCCTGGCTCAAAGCATCTCAGTGACTCTCCACTCTTGCTATACATTAGAATCACCTAAACTGTGACTCTAGGTATTCCAGCTTCTCTGATTTCATTTGATCTGGGATAAGACATTGGTGTTGAAATTTTTTAAGCTCCCTGACTCTAATGTATAGTCAGAGTGGAGTACCATGTAAGGAATTTGCTGGAGGTGGTTCACTTGCGGGGATGGAATTCGACTCTGGTCAGCCTGATTCCAAAGCCAGAATGCTTTCCCCTAGGGCAGCAATTCTCAGTGTGAGGCCCCCGAAACTCTTCTAGAAAGTGGGGGCCCTACTTACCTGTTAACCTACTAAATCAGAAACTCTGGGGGTGGAGGCTTAGCAATCTGGTAAAGCCAGCCCTCTCGTAGCTCTGGTGCACAGTCCAATGGGACAACCACTGCTTACTTGCCTGAGTGGTAAGTCGCTCAGTTGTGTCTGACTCTTTGTGACCCCATGGACTATAACCTGCCAGGCTCCTCTGTCCATGGGGATTCTCCAGGCAAGAATACTGAAGTGGGTTGCCATGCCCTTCTCCTGCGAAATCTTCCCGACCCAGGGATCGAACCCACATCTCTTACATCTCCTACACTGGCAGACAGGTTCTTTAACACTGAGCCATCAGGGAAGCCCCCAAAGCCTTGCTACTCAAAGCGAAGTTGTGACCTACACGTGCACAGCGTCAGCATCTTCTGGGAATGTGTTAGAAATGTGGGGCCTCAGGTCCTACCCTAGACCCACTGATCCAGTCTCTGGTTTTGGCACGTTCCCGTCTTTTTTGCATGTGCTCTATTTTTATTTATTTATTTTATTAGTCACTTATTCATCTAAAGTTATTTTTGGGCCTTCATTGCTGCTCACGGGCTTTCTTTAGTTGCTATGCTCAGGCTTCTCAGTGTGACAGCTTCTCTGGTTGTGGAGCACGGGCTCTAGGGCACGCAGCCTTCAGTAGCGGCAGCATTTGGGCTCAGTAGTGATGGCACCTGGGCTTAGTTGCCCCACGGCATTGTGGAGTGTGGAATCCTCCCATATCAGGGATAGAACACCAACCCTGTATCCCCTGCATTGGTGGGCAGAATCTTAACCACTGAACCACCGAGGAAGCCCCTGTGTATGCTTTAAAATTTGAGATCAGTAGATCCCAAACCTGGTTGACAGTCAGAATTAAATAGGGAGTTTTGTTTCTTTGTTTTTTAAAAGTATAAATTCCCTAGGTATCCCAACTTTCTAGCTCATTAGGTCTGAGGTCATACCTAGCTCCTTTTTTTAAAGCTCCCCATAAGTGTGATGATCAGTTAAATTTGATGACCACTCTCCTCTACAATGCTGCCTCCCTGAAGAAAAGAAGAATTTCTGAGTATACTCCTTGTTCCCAGGTACCTCCGAAGAGGTTTTCCTCACAACGAGGTTGCCAGATTTAGCAGATGAAATTATAGAATGCCCAGTTCAACTTGAATTTCAGATAAAGAGTAAATACAACTTTTAGTATAAGTGTGTCCCAAATATTGCGTGTATTATGTAATTAAAATTATTTTCAATAGTAAAAAATTTTAATTTAGTGAATTTACTAGGAAAAAAATTTTATTTTGATCAATTTAAATTCAGTCAAAATTGTTTAGAAATTATTGTTTACCTGAAGTTCAGATTGAATTGGGCATTCTGTATTTTGTTTGGCAACCCTACTCACAACAGTAGCAGAGTTTCAAGAAAAAATTTGGCATAACTTTAGGGAGAGGAGGAAGAGACAGAGTCCGCCAGGACATCGACAAGAAGTGGATGAATGAATGGCTGGATGTCAGAAACCCCATCATCAGTTATCTCAGTTTGCTTAAGCTAAGATATGCCTGAGGCTGCAGTGAGAAACAGCTGTCACATAGCCACAGCTCACAACCACACAAATTTCTTTCTTGTTCATGTTGCATGTCCATAGACATCAGCTGCATCTCCTTTTCATTCTGTGATCAAGTCTCATGGGAACCTTCTCATGAGGATATTTGTGGTTTCAAGAAAAGGAAAAAAAGGAAGTGGTTGGTCAGGTAGTTATTTGTAAAGCTACAGTGATCAAATATCCCACTTTGCCCAGATGGGGGGGTTTCCTGGAACACAGAGCTTCAGTGCCAAAACCACAATGGTTCTGGGCAAATCGAAATAGTTAGTCACCCTGGTAAAGCTTCTATTTGAAAGTGGCACATTTACTGGTGTTCACATTCCACTGGCCAAAAAAGGTCACATGACCAAGTTTGTCATCAATGGGGTGAACATTTACAAAGCCTCCAGTAGCCAGGGACCCATAGAGGAGGGAATGACTATTCTGAATATTTATACAGTCTACCACAGAAAGCAAGTTGAAAACCTCACAAGCTCCAGGAGGGCATATGCCCTCTCTAAGAAGAACCTCCAAGATGGCAGAGGCAAGAACTATGAAGGACAATGGCCTGATGAATCCCCACTTCCCCTGAGAGCAGAACTAAGACCTAATCAAGAAACATTCCCTTTACCTAGGGTTCCATGTCAGCCCAGCAGAATTTCAAGATTTCTATAGACCAGTGACTACCATTCTTTCCTTTCTAAATGAAATATTTACTGGGATTGTCCAATCTCTGTTCTTCGTTTGTCCATTGGGTGTATAGAGGGATGATAACTTGTTTTTTATGGTCTAGATCTCCTGATCAATTGGAGCTACATCTAGACCTGATGTATTGGGTTGGCCAAAAATTTCATTTGAGTTTTTATGGGAAAACCTAAATGAACTTTTTGGCCAACCACAATAGCAACACTCATGAAATCCTTGATTTAAAGTCTGGTGCCTTGTTTAGATGGGAATTTAGGTTGTTGCCTGTGAGACGAATGAATTTATTTTGCAAAAAACCAGGGAAATAAATATTTGTGACCAATGGGGAATACTGGGGTGGATTGTATTATTATCCAAAATGTCTGTTGCTCCTCTATGGCTACTCCCTTTGGGGTCCCTATCTACTTGAGGATTGTATTTTCAACCCCATTGACCTTAGGCTTGGGCACCTGACTTTCTTTGGCCAATAAAATGTGAGTAGAACAGCCAGATGTTGCTTCTGAGCGAGAGTTTGAAGAGCCTGCTCATGGCCCACCATTTTCTTTTTTCCTTCTGCCACTAGGCTAGTGATGTTCCAGGTAGAAATTGCTTTTTCAGCCTAGATCCCACAGCAAAGTTGCAGCCAACTCTCAACATATATGTAGTATGTTTGTAGTATTAAGTCAATGAGATCTAGGTGATGTTTGTTACCAAGATCTAAGTGATCTTAGTTCCTCAACCAGGGACCAAACCTGTACCCCGTGCAGTGGAAGCACGGAGTCTTAATCACTGGACAACCCAAGGAAGTCCTGAGGCTCTGTAACTTCTAAGGCTGAATTATGAAAGCAGCACACACTGTACTTTGCCTTCTTGGACACTTTCTCTTGCATCCCAGCTACATGCTAGTTTGAGGAAACCCACACTAGTCCATGTGAAGAGACCATGTGTAGGTGTTTGGGCTGACAGCTCAGCTGAGGTTCCAGACAACAGCCAGCATCAAACAACCAGATATGAGTAAAAATGCCTCCACATGACCCCAGCCCCCAACCATCACAGCCTTTAAGTCTTCCCAGGTAAGACTCCAGACATCAGAGAGCATAGATAAGCTACCCCTGTTAGATCCTGTCTCATTTTCTGACCCAGAGTTCATAAAACATAATAATGCTTGTCTGGAGGACATTGAGTTTGTTATGTAACAACAGATAACTTCGAACAGTTTTTAAAAAAAACACATTTTAAAACTGTTTCAGTGATCTACTATTTAAAAATCTCTCCACAGGCTCTTTTAAGTGAGTTTGTGCATGTTAGATGGTAGGTGGTCCACAGAATGACATGGAGGGGTCCTGACAGGAAAGGTCCTGCAGGGGAAGAAGTCTAGGCTCATAGTCTTTGCAAAAGAAATTCTCCCTTATTCCTTGGTAAAGGAAGTAGAAGTTTATTCAATATTTATGGCAAGAGTTCCACTGAACCCAGGTTCTTTCACTCAATCATTCATTCACAAATTCATTCATTAATTCATCAAACAATTGCTGGTCAGCTCCTAATGGCTCAGTTGGTAAAGAACCTGCCTGCAATGCAGGAGACCCGGGTCCAATCTCTGGGTCGGGAAGACCCTCTGGAGAAGGGCATGGCAACCCACTCTAGTATTCTTGCCTGGAGAATTCCATGGACGGAGGAGCCGGGCAGGCTACTGTCTATGAGATCGTAAAGAGTCGGACACGACTAAGCAACTAAGCTTCAAGCTTGACTGTAGAGCTCAGTAAGTCAGGGTCCCTGGTCCAGAAAGGAAGGCCAGGAATCCAGATACCTGTAGCGCTCTTTTTCTTTCTTTAATCCTGTAGGCTTATATTTAGGTACTAGTTTTGGGGCATGGAGGATACATACTTATAATAAAATTATAGAGAAAAGCATGGGAATGATTAATGTAAATTCAGGATAGGAGTACCTCTAGGAGGATGACAGACTGATAAGCCCTTCTGGGCAGGGCCTCCAGAGGGCTTCTAAGGTTCTGATAATGCTCTATTTCTTAAGCACCAAGTGAGTTCATTTTATTAATATCTTTTAAGCTTTATTTATATATGTATATATATCTCATATCCTCTCATGTGTGATATATTTATCAGTAAAAATTTGTAAAGAGTGTTCATCACTAAGAGGTTTATGAAGTACATATTTGGAAACAAAATCAAGTTTTGTGTCAGCAGTCCAGTTAACATAAAATATCCACTTAATGAAATATGAACAAGCCATTAAAATAATAATATAATCTTACCTTATTGAAATGAAATCATATCCATGATATATTAAATGAGCAAGCTAACTTAGGACTTCCTTGGCAGTCCAGTGGATAACATTCTGAACTTTGGGGCAGGGGGTATGGGTTTGATCCCACATGCCGCCCAGAAGCTTAAACTATATATGCCAAGTGTCTACTGACAGATGAATGAGTCTATAAGATTTGGTATATAACGGAACATTATTCAACCTTAAAAAGAAGGAAACTCCGACATGCACTATGATAGATAAACCTGGAAGATACTCTGCTCAGTGAAATAAACCAGTCACAGAAGAACAAATACTGTAAGACTCCATTCTCATGAGATATTTAGAGAAGTCAAATTCATAGACAGAAAGCATGGTGGTTCCAGAGGCTGGGGTTTGTGGTGGAGGGGATTGGGGGGTTAATGTTAACGTGTCTAGAATTCAGTTGGAGAAGATGAGAAAGTTCTAGAGATAAACGGTGGTAATAGTTGCACAACAATGTGACTGTGTCTAATGCTACAGAACTGTGTGGTTAAAAATGGTTAAAATGGTAAATTTATGTTTATTTTATCATGAAAAGAAATGGCTATATGTTAATATATAATACAATAACCTCTGTGTGTGTTTTTGTAAGACAGAGAAAGAGAGAGGGAAAGAGAGGGAACATGTATAGGGGAAAATCTGACAGGAATTATATCAATATGTCTACAGTGGTTATCTTTTGGTGTTCAGGTTACAGATGATCTTTATTTTCTTGCTTATACTTCATGCTTTTCTATATACTATAGTTTTTTTACTCCAAGTAAATTTTGTATGTGTAGTCAGAACACAATAAACCTGATTTAAAAGAAAGGAATTCCATGTTGTATCAAAAGTGGCAATTGTTGCCAAGACAATCTTGAGGAAAAGGGCAAAGCAGAAGGTATAACCCTCCCAGATTTCAAACAATACTACAAAGCTATAGTAATCAAAAGAGGATGGTACTGGCACAAAACAGATGTATGGACCGTTGGAACAGAATAGAGAGCCCAGAAATAAAGAAAATACGGTCAATTAATCTTCAACAAAGGAGGCAAGAATATACGATAGAGAAAAGACAATCTCTTCAACAAGTGGTGGTAGGAAAATTGGACAGCCACATGTAAACCAATGAATTTAGAACACATCCTCACATCATGTACAAATATAAACTCAAAATGACTTAAATATAAGACATGACACCATAAAACTCTTAGAGATGAATATAGGTAAAACATTTTCGGACATAACTCACACCAATATTTCTTGGTCAGTCTTCCAAGGCTATAGAAATGAAAGCAAAAACGGACAAAAGGGACCTAATCAAACTTACAAGCCTTTGTACATCAAAGGAAACCAAAAATGAAACAAAAAGAACCTACAGGCTGGGAGAAAGTATTTGCAAATGATGTGAATTTGCATTTGCATCGTTTGTATCATTGTATTTGCATCATTAATATCTTACAAGAAGAGCTTAATTTTCAAAAATACATTAAGAGCTCACACAACTCAATAACAACAAAAGACCTCCCCCAAACAACCCAACTGAAAAATGGGCAGAATATCTAAATAGAAGTTTCTCCAAAGAAGATATCCAGATGACCAACAGGCACATGAAAAGATGCTCAATATTGCTTTTTACTTTAGAAATGAAAATAAAGACTACAATGAGGTACCACCTCACACCAATCAGAATGGCTGTAATTTAAATACTGGAAAGGGTGTGGAGAAAAGGGAATCCTCCTACCCTGTTGGTGGGAGTGTAAATTGGCACAGCCACTATGGAAAACAGTATCAGTTCAGTTCAGTTCAGTCACTCAGTCGTGTCCGACTCTTTGTGACCCCATGAATCGCAGCACGCCAGGCCTCCCTGTCCATCACCAACTCCCAGACTTCACTCAGATTCACGTCCATCGAGTCAGTGATGCCATCCAGCCATCTCATCCTCGGTCGTCCCCTTCTCCTCCTGCCCCCAATCCCTCCCAGCATCAGAGTCTTTTCCAATGGGTCAACTCTTCGCATGAGGTGGCCAAAGTACTGGAGTTTCAGCTTTAGCATCATTCCTTCCAAAGAAATCCCAGGGCTGATCTTCAGAATGGACTGGTTGGATCTCCTTGCAGGCCAAGGGATTCTCAAGAGTCTTCTCCAACACCACAGTTCAAAAGCATCAATTCTTCGGCGCTCAGCCTTCTTCACAGTCCAACTCTCACATCCATACATGACCACTGGAAAAACCATAGCCATGACTAGACGGACCTTGGTCAGCAAAGTAATGAATATGCTATCTAGGTTGGTCATAACTTTTCTTCCAAGGAGTAAGCGTCTTTTAATTTCATGGCTGCAGTCACCATCTGCAGTGATTTTGGAGCCCCAAAAAATAAAGTCAGCCACTGTTTCCATTGTTTCCCCATCTATTTCCCATGAAGTGATGGGACCAGATGCCATGATCTTCATTTTCTGAATGTTGAGCTTTAAGCCAACTTTTTCACTCTCCACTTTCACTTTCATCAAGAGGCTTTTGAGCTCCTCTTCACTTTCTGCCATAAGGGTGGTGTCATCTGCATATCTGAGGTTATTGATATTTCTCCCAGCAATCTTGATTCCAGCTTGTGTTTCTTCCAGTCCAGCATTTCTCATGATGTACTCTGAATAGAAGTTAAATAAGCAAGGTGACAGTATACAGCCTTGACATACTCCTTTTCCTATTTGGAACCAGTCTGTTCCATGTCCAGTTCTAACTGCTGCTTCCTGATCTGCATACAGATCTCTCAAGAGGCAGGTCAGGTGGTCTGGTATTCCCATCTCTTTCAGAATTTTCCACAGTTTATTGTGATCCACACAGTTAAAGGCTTTGGCATAGTCAATAAAGCAGAAACAGATGTTTTTCTGGAACTCTCTTGCTTTTTCCATGATCCAGCGGATGTTGGCAATTTGATCTCTGGTTCCTCTGCCTTTTCTAAAACCAGCTTGAACATGAGTGAGTTCACAGTTCACGTATTGCTGAAGTCTGGCTTGGAGAATGTTGAGCATTACTTTACTAGCATGTGAGATGAGTGCAATTGTGTGGTAGTTTGAGCATAGAGGTTCTTAAAAAAACTGAAAATAGTGTTGTTATATGATCCAGCACTCCCAGTCCTGGGTATATATCTGGGCAAAATTATAATTCAAAAAGATAATGCATTCTTATGTTCATAGCAGCACTAATCACAATAGCCAAGACATGGAAGCAACCTAAATGCCCATGGACAGATGAGGGAGTAAAGAAGATGTGGTGCATATGGAATACTACTCAGCCATAAAAAGAACGAAACAATGCCAGTGGGGAGACTGCAAGAAGTCAGTCAGAAAGAGAAAGGCAAACACCATATGCTATCACTTATACGCTCACAAATGAACTTATCTACAAAATAGAAACAGACTCACAGATACAGAGAATAGACCGGCTGCTGAGGGGGAGTGGGAGTGGGGGAGGGATGGAGTGGGAGTCGGGAATTAGCAGATACAGGCTAGCACATGTAGGATGGATACACAGCAAGGTCCTCTTGTACAGCACAGGGACTTGTATACAGTATCTTGTGATAAACCATAATGGAAAAGAGTATGAAAATGAATGTATACATGCAGATAATTGAATTACTTTGCTGTACAGCAGAAATTAATACATCATAAATCAACTAACTTCAATTCAATAAATTTTTTAAAAGAAGCAGCAACTGTGATTGATTAAAGAGACGACAGAGTCAAACAGGCAACATAAAAAAATTAAAAGGAAATTATTCGTCTCCAATAAAAGTGACTCATTCGGGCAACAGTAGAAATCAATAAGGTGAGATGAGCCAGCTTTAGATTTCCTCTCTGACGTATTCATACCTATTTCACACTAGAGCATCTGAAACTACGCTTATCCTCTCTTTGCCAGCTTTAGGACCAACTCCCCTTAGCCGTTCCTAAATTTCTTTTCTTTAAGATCAAGTCCTGAACTCCTTCCAGACAAACCCCTAGTGCACATCATCCCCGATTGACTGACCTTAGTATTTTGAAATGAACAAGAACTCTGGGACCCTAAACCCCCTTCTCCATCACACCCTGTGCTTTTTCTCAGATCTTAGCCTGGCCACAGGATTCTGGTTGTCTTTCCTTTCAGTCATGGGGTCCAGAGGTGTCTCTCTTTCTCAGAGAGAGGCTGTGTCCTCCAGAATTCATGTCTTAAAAGTGTCCTCAAGGGGCTTCCCTGGTGGCTCAGAGGTAAAAGGATCCGCCTGCCAGTGCAGGAGACACGAGTTCAATCCCTGATCTGGGAAGATTCCATGTGCCACGGAACTGCTAAGCCCATGTGCCATCACTACTGAGCTTGCGCCCTAGAGCCTGTGCTCTGCAACGAGAGAAGCCACCGCAATGAGAAGCACATGCACCACAACTAGAGAAAGCCCAAGCAGCAGCAAAGACCCAGAACAACAAATAAATGAATAAAATTATTTTTTTTTAAAGTGTCCTCAAATTTTGGTGCTTTCTGTGAGCCTCAGCCTTCCTAGTTCTGCATTCCGGCTCCTCTTGGCTGGGTCTACTCTTCCTTCACCTCAAGCTCAGTCATGTCCCCCTCACCCCATGTAGCTTTGGCCTTAGGACCTGGTGGAGCTTAGAATTGTCTTGCAGAGACAGACTTTTCATAAACTAATGGGATGGACAGGCTTCCAGAAAAGCCATTTGACCCTTTGAAAGAAGATTCTGAAAATATTTTGTAGCCTTTGGAACTCTGAATTTACAATTCCATTTCTGAGACTCTATCTTAAGGAAATACTCCAAAATGAAAGGACAGAAATTAATGCAGAAATAGGAATCACGTAATTTAAGTCGGCAAAAGAGCAGACGTAGCCTAGATGTCTAAGAGCAGAAGATTGATCAAATGAAGCAAATTACAGCCAGTGTATATTGTGGACAGTTATGCAGCCATGAATAAATTTGTGGAGTATCATTACTGCTATGGGGAAAATACTGGATCAAAATTATGTATTTGGTATGATTTCAAGTGAAATATAAAAGTCATGGAACCAAAATAGAAAAGAAATATGCCAAAATATTAATAGTTTGCCTCTGGGTGGTAAGATTCTAGGTACATTTTTTTTCTCCCTGTTTGTCTTTATACTTAGACTTTTCAAGTGTTCCATGGGAGTACAAATCACTTTTATAACCTGTAGGAAAAAACTCCAAAAGACTTTCCACACACAGGAAAAGAAATAACTAAATTACGCTCAGACTTGGTGTTCTAGTTTGAATGGCTAGGTTCTCCAGTATTGAGCTGGCCAAAAAGTTTGTTCAGGCTTTTCTATAACATTGTATAAAAAATCCAAACTAACTTTTGGGCCAACCTCTTATATGAGGGTGGTCCACCGAGAATCTGACTTGGGCCTTGTCTTTCTGCTGATGTCTTGTGAGGGGCCCCTGTTTATGCTAGGTGGGCGCAGATAAGCTGATCTGTGCTCTGCCTGATGGAGATGGAATATGGAGGGCAGGGCAGAACACATCCTTTGTTCTGGGGAGCTGGTGTTGGCAGACAGGCCTGGGCTGGTTCTCAGGATCTCAGGGAAGCAGGCACAAGGGTTGCTATTCACGGAGAGGCAGCTGTCTGAGCCCGGGTCCCTCTGTGAATAGGAAAGGCCTGAAAGAACCAGGAATCAGGAGCCAAGGCCCTGGGCGCTTGCGAGGCCCCCCAGGCTCGTGGAGGAAGGCGTGTTCCTGACAGCCCAGCTGGCATGGGCAGGGATTGTGGAGTGCGATTTTCCTGCAGCACCAGTGACTAGGAGGAAGATGGCAGCTCTGCAGCAGGAGACTCAAGCTCCCCATTTCTCAGTGAGACTGGTGGCTGATTCCCTCCTGTGACGGCAGCCTGTCCCCCTACCTGATTTCTGGGGAGTCGCCCACTCCCCTCCCCACCCCAGTACTCACTGTCTTTGCACTGGTGTCTGTAACTCCTGTCCATCTTGCATCTCACAGGCTGGCCAGTCATACTTCTTAACCCATCATTTCATTAAAGTCAAATTCTTCAACTCTTAGGGTTCGAGGTTTTTTCCCCCATAACTCTTTGTTAAAACTGTGTTTTCCCCTTTAACTCTATCTTTTTAAAAAAAAATGCGTTAACTCAGTTATTTTATTTTTAAAAGGTTTTTATTTATTATTTATTTGGCCTCACTAAGTTTTAGTTACAGCACATCTTTAATTGTAGCTTGCAAACTCTTAGTTGTGGCATGTGGGATCTAATTCACTGACCAGGGATCAAACCCGGGTCCAGTGCACTGGGAGTACAGAGTCTTAGCCAGTGGACCACCAGGGAAGTCTCCACTTTAATAGCTCTATAAACCATTGCCTGCCCAGCATGGTGACAACAGACCCAAGGTTTCCTCTTCAAGTTGTAAGTACGATCATCTGATCAGTCTTATGAATTTTGGTTAGATTTGTGGGTCAGGGAATTGGAATAGGAAGTATTCTGGAGACAGGGGTACCTCCAGGGGCAAATAGTAGCCAGTTTGGGGCTTCTCCAGTTTTGGGGGCGGCAGGTGGTCAGGACTGTGCCAGCTTGCTCTAGCAATAGCACACATTTTACTAAGGCTGGTGGTGGATACCTGGTCTGGGTACAGAGCAGTACCCCTCTTCCTGAATGCCCTGGCACAAGGGCACTGCCAGCACTGGCCTGGAGTCTCAAATGAGACTGCGTAGGTGTGGGCGGGTACCTGGGCGAAAGGAGCCCTGCTGAACATGGAAGGGGAGCCTGAGGGAGGTGCTGGAGAGGAAAGAAAATTTCCATTTGGCTTTTCCAGCTTCTTGCCACGTCCCTAGAGCACAGCTACTTGGCGGCTTTCCTAGTGCCTGATCCCTAGTCTTCCTTCATGAATTTTTCATTTCAGGCAAAGAGCCCTTATCTCTCACCGGGGCTGCTACGGGAGCCTGCTTTCCCAGCAGCTGGAGACAGAGCAGATGAAGAATTGCATTAAGGCAGAATTATCTGTCTCTGGAGAGAGGAAGGGCACTCTGCTCCTGGAGGAACAGCTCCTATCCCATATTACTGTAGGTTTCCATCCTTCACAAGAAGGCTGGGCTACTGCTTTATTGAGATACTATCGAGGGCAGAGAGAAGCCCACCAGGCTCCTCTGTCCATGGGATTTCCCAGGCAAGGATACTGGAGTGGGTTGCCATTTCCTTCTCCAGGGGATCTTTCCAACCCAGGGATCAAACCTCTGGCTCCTGCACTGACAGGCAGATTCTTTACCACGAAGCCACCGGGAAACCCATGGGTTGAACTGAGTTGCCCCCAAAGATATGTTGAAATCCTAACTCCCAGTACTTCAGACTGTGACTTTATTTGGAAATAGAGTTGTTGCAGTTGTAATTAGTTAACATGAGACAGAGACACATGGGGGGAGAAGGCCATGAAAAGATGGAGTAGAGCCCGGAGTGGTACAATATACGACAAGGATTCCTGCAAACCCCCAGAAACTAGGGAAAGACCAGGAAGGATTCTCCTGTACAGGTTTTGGATGGAGTGTGGCCCTGCTGATAACCTTGATTTTGGACTTCAAGCCTCCAGAACTGAGACAATACGTTTCTATTATTTGAAGCCACCCAGTATGTGGTGCTTTGTTACAGCAGCCCTGCTGATACACACTCTCAGACTAGACTCTGGGAACCAGACCCCAGAATTCCTGCCTAACCGATACCAAGACCTCCATTCATCCTTTTGCGGAGGATGTATAATATTAGCACCTGAAAATGGAAGTGGGAAAGAAAATAGGGGGTTGTAGGTCTAGGGTCACTGATGCACAGGGCCTGTGAGCTGAAGGGAACCTAGCTAGACCTGGCAAGCTAGAGTTCTAACACAGTGCCCTCTGAGACAATTTTTCTTTTGTTATTCTTCATCGTTTACAGCTGTCTTGGAAAGCCCCAGTGGATATCGCAGCTTACAGCATGGCAGGGAGAAATGACAATTGTTGAAGAGGAAGCAGTGCCACCCTGAGGCCAGGGTGGGAACTGCAGCAAGAATCATTCCGTGATCCCAAGGGGACCTGCCTCTGAGAGCGTCTTGCACCAGATCCGCCCCGCCCTCCCCGATTCCACAGCCACAGTTCCTTTAGAGGCTTTATTTTTTATTTTCTTACCAAAAATATCAGTTTCCTCATGGAAGCTCCCCAGAGAATTCTTAGCTGTTTACTAATGGTGAGAAGTCAGTCCTCCAAGCTCCCAAGGAATGCAGTCCCTAACTCCCATGGTCCCTTTGTAACCCCTGCTTCTCCTCATCCCCAGAAACCTCCACCATGCCGCAAAGTGTTCGTGTCACTTAGAGATGAACCCTTGAGTAGCCGAGAAGCGTTATCCTGGGGCAGCCTCTCAAGCAGAGCTCACATGCTTTCCTGTGTGCGTGCTCCGTCGCTCAGTCCTGTCCGACTCTGCAACCCCATGGACTGTAGCCCGCCAGGCTCCTCTGTCCATTCGATTTCCCAGGCAAGAATACTGGAGTGGGTTGCCATTTCCTCCTCTAGGGGATTTTCCTGAGCCAGGGATGGAACCTGTATCTCTGTGCCTCCTGCGATGGTAGGCAAGTTCTTTACCACTGGGCCACCTGGGAAGCCCCTATATGCTTTCAGAGGGAGTTAAATAGATCTTTCCCCCTTTTTACTGAACATTATTTTAAATTGTATCAGTTATAGGTTAAACTGGATTGACAGTGTGAAAAAGACAAATGCCCACTTGCTTTCTCTCCTGGCATTGCCCCCACATCAACCCTGATGGGTAGAGATTGTTATCATCCTCATTTTCATAGACAGGGAACTTGAGGCCCAGGGAGATGAATGACTTGCTCAAGGTCATGCAGGAATAAGGAATATTGCTGGATCTCTCATCTCTTTTATTTCCCCCATTCTATCTTCTGCAAGCATCTCCAAAAGGATTAAACATTCAAACCCTTGCCACAATCTCTGCTCTAGGGCATGGTGTTCTCTTTACTGTTACTTCTTAAACTGTTTTCTACTACATTATTCAAGTTACAAAATCAATATATATCTATCGTAACTAAATAAATATCTTTACCACCACCTCCTAAGGTGAACAATATTAAGAGTTTGGTGAGTTTTTTTCCTATTATTTTCCCTAAGGAAATACAAATGCAAATTTGTAAAAATGCAGATAGGAGTACCCCACTTCCATTTACAACATTTTAATCAAAAGCAAAAATCACCTTGTACAACTGGCTTACAATGTATTTTTCACTTAACAATATACCATGACCAATATTTTACAAATAATATTGACCCTTCTTGTTCCTAATAGCAGTCCAAAATTTCATAGTACAAAATGCGTCATAAATTATTCAATCACCCCCCTGTTGGTGGACATCCAGGTTGTTTCTTGTGATTATTGCTATTGTCAATAATCTGGCAATAAATGTCTCTGTAAATGTCTTCTTAGAAACCAGTGCTTTACTTTTGTGGGATGTATTCCTAAAAGTAGGAATGTAGGATCAAAGTGTTTGCCCATTAAAACTGGGAACAAACTGAATTTCCAACAATAGGAGGTTGATTAGCACACATCCCACAGGAGGAAACATTCCTTAGGAATAACAGCAAATTGCTATTTGTTTTGAAAAGTGCTTGAAGCTATTTACAGAAAAGTCATGTTATGTAGTGCTACCCTATTTTGTAAAAATATGTGCATAGAATAAAAGACTTTGAGAAAGAATACTGAAATATTATCAGTGGTCATTTCTGAGTGGTGGGGTCAGAAGCGATCTTTATTTTCTTATCTTGCCTTGTCTATATTTTCTAATATTTCCCCAAGGAAATATGTAGTAATGTGTTAGGCCCCCTCAGGTTGCAGGGAAGCAGAAAAGAGACCAGCTCAGGTGTCTGACCTGGCAAAGGTGAGGTTATCTTAAGGTTTCACCAGAAAGGTGAGGATGCCAGGTGTCTAGGAGACTGGTAGATTATTCAGGATGGTGGTGGCTCTAGTGGCCCCCTGGGAGAAGTGGGGTACTAGCTTCTGCTAGTGGAGGTGCTGGCCTTGCTCCAAGGGGTGCCCTCAAGTGCATCTTGGTCCAGGCATCTTGCCTTGGCTTCTGCTTCGCCCTGGAGTCTCAGCCACTGTTGCTGCTCCCAATGCCTGGCTCCATGCTCCTCTCTGCTTGAAGGATCTGCTTCTATTCCTTCCATGGCTTCTGCTTATGGACCTCCTAGTCTCAGCTCCTCTACCACTCCGTGTCCCCCTTCTCTGAGAGTCTTGCACTCTCCATAAACCCTTTAAGAAACATGATCTGGGACTTCCTTGATGGACTAGTGGTTAGGACTCTGCTTTCCACTGCAGGAGATGCAGGTTCCATCCCTGCTGCCGGAACTAAGATCCCACGTGCTGTGGGTCAGCTAAGCCCAAGCACCATAACCAGAGACGCATGCGCACTGCAACAAGGACCCAGCACGGGGCTTCCCTGGTGGCTCGGTGGTAAAGAATCCATCTGCCTCTGCAGGAGACACAGGTTCAGTCCCTGATCTGGGAAGATCCCCTATGCCACGGAACAGCTAAGCTCGGGCGCCACAACTCTTGAGCCTGTGCTCTAGGGCCTGTGCTTGGCAACAAGAGAAGCCACCGCAGTGAGGCCTGCGCACCACAACTGGGGAGCAGCCCCCGCTCCTGGCAACTAGAGAGAAACCTGAGCACAGCAACGAAGACCTGAAAACCAAAACCAGATAAATAAGATCATTAAAAAAAAAAAAAAAAAGACCCGGCACAGCTGAAAAAGAAAAACAAAAACGATCTGACTGGGTGGCCAGTATAGAGAGCACCCGTTGGGCATAGCTCTAGCACTTGTCCAGGGCAGATCGCACTGGTCAGCCTTTGCAGAGATCCCCGGCCAGGTCAGCTGTCACAACGGTGGGGGGATTAGGCTGCATGTCACTTTTCTGTGGCAACTAGAATGGCCGTGTTCATTTTCTAAGGCTGCTGAGTCAAATTGCCACAAACTTAAATAACAGAAAGGTGTTGTTTCACAGTTCTGGATGTGGGATCAGTCTGAGATCAGTGTCAGCAGGACTGGTCTCTCATGAGGGCTGTGAGCGAGAATCTTGTGCATGCTCGCATTTTGGTGGTTTGCTGGCCATCTTTAGAGCTCCTGAGCTTACGGCATCACCACAATCATAGCCTCCATCTTTACACCGTGTTCTCCCTGTGTGTGTCTGTGTCCAAATTCCTCCTTTTTATAAGCACACCAGTCATATTGGATTAGGGATTAGGAGGCATTTACATCAAACAGAACTGCTTTAGCTACGGTGAAATTCTAAGACCTAGCTGGCTAGCTGGTTTGATACTAATTTAGAATTTACTTCATCTCTATGTCCTGCAAACAGGCTATTCCTTTAATATGTAATCATAAATGTATGTCAGTGGATAGCTTTGTTATTAAATACAATTAAAACCAGCCTGGTGGTACACTGGCATGAGAGTCCATCTGGCCAAGGCAGGGACACAGGTTTCATCCCAAATCCCAGAAGATTTCCACGTGCCAGGGAGCAACTAAGCCCATGAGCCGCAACAACTGAGCCAGCAAGCTCCAACTTCTGAAGCCCGTGCTCCACAACAGGAGAGGCCACAGCAATGAGAAGCCTGCACACGTCAGCGAGAGCAGCCCCCACACCCCGCAACTAGAGAAAAGCCCAAAGCAGCAATGCAGACTGAAGACCCAGTGCAGCCAAAATAAATAAATAAAAATTAAAATGATAAAAACTAGCCTTATGATTTCTGAGGTTTTTAAAATTTTTCTTTCTTTCTTCTTCTTTTATTTTTCAACCTTGGCTGCACCAGGGCTTAGTCACAGAATGTGGGATCTAGTTCCCAGACCAGGGATCAAACCCAGGGCCCCTGCATTGGAAGCATAGAGTCTCAGCTGCAAGACCACCATGGAAATCACACAATTTCTCAGGTTTAATCTCCTCCTAAATCATACCAAACCTCTGACAAAAAGTCCTTGGCCTATAGCAGGCTCAGGGGCCCCAGAAGGGAGTTAGGCCACAACACTCCTGTCTCTCTGAACACTAACCTAGGGACCAGCTCTGAGTAATCTAGTTGAATAACATTGTGGGGGAAATCTGTTTCCATCCTCTGGCCCAGGAACCTAGCCTCCATTTATGGTCTTGTTCCCATGGGAAAATGCATTCCAAATTCCAAACAACTGATCTGCACAGGAACTTTCACTCTGGAGGTTAGGGACTGCCAGAATGTGTTTTCTCACAGCTTAGTTTTCTGGTAGCTTCCCACGAGTCCTGTCCCCCAGCCCCTTCCTCATCTCCCATCTCCCTTATACACAGTCAACCCTCAAATGGTATTTCTTCTGTGAAGTCTCAGCCAGTTTCCTCTCTCTCCCTCCCTTGAACCCCACAACCTTTGGACCTGGGCTGCAGTGCCTCTCTTGCTTTGCCTGAGCTCTAGGGAACTGTGTGCAAGGTTCCTGACCTCTAACAGGATCTTAAGATCCTTGAGGGCAAAACTGTGTGTTTCTCATCTTTGTATCCTTCTGGGATGCCTTCTCTGGTGGCTCGGTGGTAAAGAATCCGCCTGCCAATGCAGGAGATGTGGGTTCAATCCTTGGGTCAGGAAGATCCCCTGGAGAAGGAAATGGCAACCCACTCCAGTATTCTTGCCTGGGAAACCCCATGGACAGAGGAGCCTGGTGGGCTATAGTCCCGGGGGTCACTTAGCAGCTAAACAATAACAATAATCCTTCCAGGAAGAGCATAAGGGAGACAGCATTCACAAAGCAGCTACTGTATGCCAGACTCTGAAACAATGCTTCTTGCAGGCTTTCTTTTACTTATTTCCCTGCCCCCAACCCAAGACTGGATACATTCTAGACACTCAGTGTGTAATTCTTAAATGGATTGAATCCCTTCTATGAAAACCTTCCTGCAGGTTTCTTTCCCTGTCTTTTCCTGGCCCCTGGGGCCTGCTGTCCCAAGCTCCCAGACTCATCAGTGTTAGTTAAGCTGCCCCTGCCTCCCTCAGGGCTGAGGGAATTGGCCAGGTGGCAGGATTTGCTCCCAAGGGAACCGTCATCTGGCATCTGTGGGAAAGCCAGCCCCCTCCTGTACACCCCCCCAGCAGATGGGACCCACTGAATATGATGGCTCCCCTGCTCCAGTGAGAATGGGAACACGTTGGCTCCCTGGGACTCACAATGTGAGAACAGGTGCGCTGAGGAGAAATCTCAGTCTGAAAACCCAGGTGCACACAAGGTTTAGCTTTGTTTTTCATGAATTAAGCACTCTGCCAAACTGCTGTTGTTGTTCAGTGGCTAAGTTGTATCTGACCCCATGGACTGCACCACGCCAGGCTTCCCTGTCCTTCACTATCTTTCCGAGTTTGCTGAAACTCACGTCCATTGAGTCGATGATGCCATCCAACCATCTCATCCTCTGTCCCCTTCTCCTGCCTTCAAACTTCCCAAGCATCAGGGTTTTTTCCAATGAGTTGGCTCTTTGCGTCATGTGGCCAAACCTGCTAAACTGGGGGGAGCTTAATTCCAGCTCTTCTTAGAGATGAGTTCCTTGCTCCCCGCTCCCACCCTGGGGTTGAGTTCAGTCCCCACATCTTAGGCTGTGTTGAGCTGTCTCTCACTGGTCGTGTGCCCATGTGGTTACTGCTGAGACGTCCACAACCATGCCCCCTGGTCTTTCGAATTGCAAATTCCATCTCAGCTAGCCCTCTACCAAGACACGCTCTCCAGCCAACCCACCAGGAGTCACATGCGAGATTTCCGGGGTCTGCCAGAGAGTCAGGTCCAGTCTGCGCTGCTCCTAGGACCCCTGACCTCCCCGTCCTCCCAGGCCCATCTGCCTTCCCCTTCCTCCCGGTTATTTTTGTCTCCTCCAGAAAATCTTCTCTATCTTGGGGCCTTAAATCAGACCCATTGAAGCACTCCAGGAAGCGAGTTTGTATTTAGTAGGTGACTTCTGTTTACTACTGCAGCTCTGCCCAGAGATAAGGAGACCACACTTTTTGGAGGAATGGAAAAACTAACAATACAGGGAGGAAGAAAAACTCCTACATGAATACATCAAAACGCTTATCCCAATCTTATCAATTGCCCCTAACCCCAGCTCTTCTGTCAAGAGTGAACATACCTTGATTTTGGGGACCAGGAAGAGCTCAGGCAGGGTGGATTGCCACCTTCAGAGGGACTCCAAGTCCAGCTGCTATTTGTCCACAGCCATGCTGCTTGGTCTCCTTGCCACCTTGATGGTGTGGAGAAGAACCCAGGGCTTCATCCCAGTGGTCAGCACGCTGGGATCAGATTGTGGGAGCCCCGAATAAGAGTGAAGAAACCCTTCGGCCTAGGCAAAATAAGAAAGAAGGGATTAATTTCTAGGAGGGGAGTAAGCAGGAGGTCTTTGTGGAGGAGGTGGCATTCAACGTGACTTAGACGTGACTGGGAGCAGGGGAGGCAAGAGTGGCCTGGCTGGGGGGCTGGTGAGGGTGGAGGGAAACGGACGGTGCATTGCACCTTGCGGATTTGCTCCAAAAGCAACAGCTTTTCAAGTTTTGAGCTAAAACACTGACCCAGTGAAAAGACGTCTGAGGGGACGAGTCAGAGCAAAACCACAGGGTTATGGAGAAGGTGGTGGAAATCTTGGGTCCTGTTGCCGAGCCATTCGAGCAGACTCAGGAGCCAGACTGCCAGGGCTCCAACCCTGGCTGCGCTAGTCACCAGCTACACATCCTTCAGTAACTTACAAACCCCCTCTGGCCCATGGATTCCTCAGCTGCGCTGTGTAGGTGATAAAAATCCTCATCAAGTGGCTGTGCAGATGAACTAGATGTGTAAGAAGCTGATACGTGTGAATTTACCTGTATATGTATTAATGAATTAATACGGGTAAGAAAGCATTTAGACTAGTACTCAGCGTATAGCAATGGTTCATTGGACATCAGCCATGTTCCTGTTTGTAATGATGGAGATAATGAAGATAATGGCATGATGGTGGCTCCCCTACCAACTAACACTTTTGGGGGCCTTAGGCCTCAGTCCCCTTCCAGCCCCACCCCCTCACTGTTAGTCTCCAGCTGAGCCTCTGATTCCAAGTAGGGGAAGACACCTGTACACTTTGAGATTCAAGGTTTCTAATTCTGTGACCATCTGACTGCTGTCCCATCTAGGCTTCTCTGCTTCTCAGGGGTGGGGCCTAGGGGAGGTGGCCCGCTGATGGAGAAGAGGTCCCCCTCGATCATCAGAGCAGGTTGAGGGAAGAGTTATTCCCCCGGCTCCACGTCTCACTTGGTTCAGCTCTCTCCTTAGCTCATCTCCTAAGACATCTACATGTAAGCCCTGACAGAGGCACAGGCTTACCCAGGTCTTGCAGCCAATGAATGGCCGATGTTGAATTCAAACTCAGTCCGTCTGGCTTTTAACTAATGCACTAAAGCCACTGCAATAAATCAGATATCAAAGAAGTTTCTAGGAGTCTTGATGCCTTTAGTGGCTCTATGCAGGCAAATGCTGATGAGCCAAGATAGAATGACCACAAGGATATGTATTAGTTGCTCAGTCGTGTCCAACCCTTTGAGACTCCATGGACTGTAGCCCTTCAGGTTCCTCTGGCCATGGGATTTCCCAAACAAGAATACTGGGGTAGATAGCCATTCCCTTCTCCAGGGGATATTCCTGACCCAGGGATGGAACCCGGGCCTCCTGCTTTGCAGGTGGATTCTTTACAATCTGAGCTGACAGGGAAGTCCCATCATAAAGTATGTAATAAACAAACTATAAGTAAGCAGAATTTAAGCCAAAATTCAGAAGAAAAGCAATCTTTTCTATTCCCTTGCAAAACACCCCAAAACTTTGTTGGCTTAAAACCACAAAACTCATGTTTGCTCAAGATTCTGCAACATGGGCAGGTGTTGGCAGGGACAGCTCATCTCTGGTCTGCATGCCATCATCTGGGGCCGCTTGACTGAGGCTGGAGGAGGCTGGACTCACTAGGTTGGAAGTTGATGTCGGCTGTCGGATGGGCCCCAGCTGGGGCTGTCAGCCCAGGGGACCACCTCTTCATAGCCTCCCCACACAGCTAAGTGGGGCTTCCCGCAGCATGCCATCTGGGTTCTGAGTGGGAAAACCTCCAAAAGGACAGGCCAGGTGTTCAGGCACTTTTTCAGCCTCTGCTAGCATCTTTTTGCTAAAGCCCCATCAGCCAAAATTTGTTACATGTCCAACCCTGAGTCAGGGTAGGAGGTGCTATGGTTGTGGTTTAGTCACTAAGTCGTGTCTGACTCTGCGAGCCCAGGGACTGTAGTCCACCAGGGTCATCTGTCCACTGGATTTCCCAGGCAAGAGTACTGGCGTGGGTTGCCATTTCCTTCTCCACGGGATCTTCTTGACCCAGAGACTGAACTGTGTGTGTCCGGCATTGTGTATCCTGCATTGGCAGGCAAATTCTTTACCAACTGAGCCACGAGGGAGGCTCCAGGGGGTGCTATACACAGGCAAATACTAGAAAGTATGGCTTATTGGGAGCTGCCAAAGTTGCAGTCAGCCTCTACTTTTTTTCCCCCAAATCTTCCCCTTTTGTGCCCGTGACACTTTCTCTTCCAGGCTGAAACGTTGCTCTGGCCGGTAGCCTTTCTCAGCTCAGCCTTTGCTCTCCCCTTATTTAATCACCCCTTTTCAGCCAACACACCGCTTGCATCACAGCAGCTGTTTCCAAACAGCTCCCTCAGCCCTGCTTTTCCCTCAGGATGCTGCCCTGTCTCCTTCCTTCACTTTCAAAATCCTTCAAAGAGCTGTTGATCTAAAGCCCATTTGCTGAATTTATTGAATTTTTTAGTTTGCCCATTTAAAAGAATAATGTTTTTATTGTTTTCAATGACTATACCAATATGCATTTCTTCTGAATGTATAAATATTGGGTTGGCCAAAAAGTTCATTTAGGCTTTTCCATAAGATCTTACAGAAAAATCTGAATGAACTTTTTGGCCAACCCCGATAAATCTATTCAAAATATACTCCTCTGGACTATAAGTTAAAAAAAAGAATATATTCATAAGAAACCTAAACCACTTTGTGACACTTAGCTTTCAACAAAGCGATGTTCCATAAAAAATATTCTTTAAGAAGAGGAAGATGGATTTGGGGAGACAGTCATCACCAGTCTCTGCCACTTTCCTTAACCATCTGAATTGGCCTTTTCCAGTAACTTCCTCACCAGGCCCTCTGCTCCTTCTCTTCTTAATCACCTGTTCATGCTGCAGCCAGACGGATCTTTCTAAAGTTTAGACCTGAACACCTCACTCTCCCACTTAAAAATCTCTTCACCACTTCTCACTGTTCACAGGATAAATCCAAACACTTAGAATAACAGTTTACGGGGACCTCCCTGGTGGTCCAGTGGCTAAGCCTCCATGCTCCCAATGCAGGGGGCCCGGGTTCAATCCCTGGTCAGGGAACTGGATCCCCCATGCCACAACTAAAGATCCTGCATGCAGCAACGAAGACTGAAGATTCCACGTGCTGCAACTAAGACCCGGCACAGCCAAAAATTAAAAAAAAAAAAAAGATTTATAGACTCATAGTCACCTACCTTGCTTTTCCAACCTCATTCCCTATTATTCTCTCTTCTCTTCCACCAACTCCAGAGTCGGCCTCACCTTTCTAAGCTCGTGGAATGTTCTTTATTTAATTTATTTATTTTTAAAGATTTATTTATTTATGGCTGCGCTGGGTCTTTGTTTGGAGAAGGAAATGGCAACTCACTCCAGTACTCTTGCCTAGAAAATCCCATGGATGGAGGAGCCTGGTGCAGGCTACTGTCCATGGGGTCGCATTGCTGTGCAGGCTTTCTCTAGTTGCAGCAAGCAGGGGCTCCTCTCTAGATGTGGTGTGCAGGCCTCTCACTGTGGTGGTTTCTCTTGTTGTTGGAGAAGGAAATGGCAACCCACTCCAGTATTCTTGCCTGGAGAATCCCAAGAATGGAGGAGCCTGGTAGGCTACAGTTCACGGGGTCGCAAAGAGTTGGACACGACTGAGCGACTTCACTTTCACTTTCACTTTCTCTTGTGTGGAGCAGGGGCAGGCAGATTCTTAACTACTGCACCACAAGCAAAGTCCTCAGGGCATGTTCTCTAGCATTTGCCTTATATTTTGAGCACACCGCTCCCTTTATTGGTAATGTCCTTTCCTGCTTGCTTTACTCCACTCATGTATTAAGACCTTACTCTGTGAGGTCTGCTCTGAGTCTCATTCCTAGGGAGGATTAATCACTGCTCTTTATACCTTAGCTGCATTTGGTATAAACTTATAGGAGAGAACGTTTCAAACCACAGTCTTTTGTGTCTTTGCTGTTACTTTGTAAGCTTAACAGGGCGAAGAATTCTTTTTTCAGAGTCTTGCACACAGTAAATGTGAAATAAATGCAAAAAAAAAAAAAAAAGCCAAATAAGACTTGAAAAAATTCCCATCATGGGGCAGACATTCACATTTATACTCTCATTTTCTTTTAAAGACTTAAAATTTGTCCCACAATATAGATGTTCAAAATGGACTTGAGGGAAAAATAAATCATTTGTGTATTTGCTTTTATATGCACAAGATACTTTTGGAAATATTCATAATGGAAAAAGCTAGATGTACCCAAGTGTTTATTGCAGCACTATTTATAATAGCTAGGACATGGAAGCAACATAGATGCCCATTGATAGATGAGTGGATAAAGAAGTTATGGGACATATATACAATAGAATATTCAGTTCAGTTCAGTGCAGTTGCTCAGTCGTGTCCAACTCTTTGCGACCCCATGAATCGCAGCACGCCAGGCCTCCCTGTCCATCACCAACTCCCGGAGTTTACCCAGACCCATGTCCATCGAGTTGGTGATGCCATCCAGCCATCTCATCCTCTGTCATCCCCTTCTCCTCCTGCCCCCAATCCCTCCCAGCATCAGAATCTTTTCCAATGAGTCAGCTCTTTGCATGAGGTGGCCAAAGTACTGGAGTTTCAGCTTCAGCGTCAGTCCTTTCAATGAACACCCAGGACTGATCTCCTTTAGAATGGACTGGTTGGATCTCCTTGCAGTCCAAGGGACTCTCAAGAGTCTTCTCCAACACCACAGTTCAGAAGCATCAATTCTTCAGTGCTCAGCTTTCTTCACAGTACAACTCTCACATCCATACACAACCACTGGAAAAACCATAGCCTTGACTAGACGGACCTTTGTTGGCAAAGTAATGTCTCTGCTTTTGAATATGCTATCTAGGTTGGTCATAACTTTCCTTCCAGGGAGTAAGCGTCTTTTAATTTCATGGCTGCAATCACCATCTGCAGTGATTTTGGAGCCCCCAAAAATAAAGTCTGACACTGTTTCCCCTGTTTCCCCATCTGTTTCACAATAGAATATTACTCCAGCTGTAAAAGGAATGCATGCGAGTCAGTTCTAGTGAGGTGGATAAACCTAGAGCCTATTATATAGAGTGAAGTAAGTCAGAAAGAGAAAAACAAGTGTTGTATATTAACACATACATATGGAATCTAGAAAGATGGTATTGATGAACCTATTTGCGTGGAGCAATGGAGATGCAGACACAGAGAGCCAATTTGTGGACACAGTAGGGGAGAAGGAGGGATGAATTGAAAGAGGAACATGGAAACATATGTAAAACAGAGAGCCAGTGGGAATTTGCTGCATGACCCAGGGAGCCCAAACCTGGTGCTCTGTGACAACCTAGATGGGCGGAATGGGGTTGGAGTTGGGAGAGAGGTTCAGGAGGGAGGGGGCATATGTATACCGATGGCTGAATCATGGTGATGTACAGCAGGAACTAACACAATATTATAAAGCAATTATCCTCCAATTAAAAATAAATAATTTTATCAAAAAAAGCTATCATAGTCTATCAAATCTAAAGTAACATCAGTTTCAAGATGCTCCATTGTTTCATGTACAGGAAAGAAATGAAAAAGACTGCTAACTGGAGATCCAAAAGAAACAGCACAGTTAATGCCTTATTTGGAAGAAGAACAAAGTTGGAAGCTGACACTACCGAATTTCACGAATTACTGCAAGCTGTAGTAATCAAGACAGTGTGATACAGGTGAAAGAAGAGAAAAATAGATCAATGGAATGGAATAGAATAGAATAGAGAACCCAGAAATGGATTCCCATAAATGGATTCCCAGTTATTCCAAATGGTTCTGGAACAACTGGACACCACATGCCAAAAAAAAAAAAAACCAGAAGAAGAATCTGGACACAGATCTTAGATCTTTCACAAAAATTAACTCAAAGTGGATCATAGACCTAAATGCAAAATGCAAGCTTATAAAATTCCTAGAAAATGCCTTGGAAGAAAATCTAGATGATCTTGGATATGGCAGTGATCTTTCAGATATAACATCAAAGCAACAGTTCATGAAAGAAATCATTAAACTTAAAAACTTAAGCTCTGTGAAAGAACTGTTAAGAAGATGAGAAGAGGCACAAACTAGGAGAACATTTTTACAAAAGACATTTCTGCTAAAGGATTGTTATTCACAATATGCAAAGAACTGTTAAATCTCAACAATAAGAAAATGAATAAGCTAATATTTAAAATGGGCCAAAGACCTGAAAAGATACTTCCCTAAATAACATATACATAAGGCAAATAAGTATATGAAAGATGCTCCACATTATATGTCACTGGTGGTGGTTTCGTCACTAAGTCACGTCTGACTCTTGCGACCCCATGGACCGTAGCCCTCCAGGCTCCTCTGTCCATGAATTTCCCAGGCAAGAATACTGGAGGTAGCTGCCATTTCCTTCTGTAATCACATGTCATTCAGTTCAGTTCAGTTCAGTCGCTCAGTCATGTCCGACTCTTTGCGACCCCATGAATTGCAGCACGCCAGGCCTCCCTGTTCATCACCAACTCCCGGAGTTCACTCAGACTCATGTCCATCGAGTCAGTGCTGCCATCCAGCCATCTCATCCTCTGTCGTCCCCTTCTCCTGCCCCCAATCCCTCCCTTTGATGCCTTATTTGGAAGAAGAAGAAAAAAAAAAAAAAGCATCAAAGCATCAAAGTCTTTTCCAGTGAGTCAACTCTTCGCATGAAGTGGCCAAAGTACTGGAGTTTCAGCTTTAGCATCATTCCTTCCAAAGAAATCCCAGGGCTGATCTCCTTCAGAATGGACTGGTTGGATCTCCTTGCAGTCCAAGGGACTCTCAAGAGTCTTCTCCAACACCACAGTTCAAAAGCATGTCAATGTATGGCAAAACCAATACAGTATTTTAAAGTAAAATAAAGTAAAAACAAACAAACAAAAAAAAAAACAAAAGCATCAATTCTTCGGCACTCAGCCTTCTTCACAGTCCAACTCTCACATCCATCCATGACTACTGGAAAAACCATAGCCTTGACTAGACGGGCCTTAGTTGGCAAAGTAATGTCTCTGCTTTTGAATATGCTATCTAGGTTGCTCATAACTTTTCTTCCAAGGAGTAAGCGTCTTTTAATTTCATGGCTGCAGTCACCATCTGCAGTGATTTTGGAGCCCCCCAAAATAAAGTCTGACACTGTTTCACATGTCATTAGTGAAATACAAATTAAACAACAGTGAAAAATCATTACATGCCTAGGAGAATGGCTGAAATCTGGAACACTGACAACACCAAATGCTAGTGAAGATATGAAGCAAAAGGAACTCTCATTCACTGCTGGTGGGAATGGGGAAACTGTACAGCCACTCTGGAAGATGGTTTGGTGGTTTCTCATAAAATCAAACACACTTTTATTCTGTGACACAGCAATGCTCCTTGGTATTTACTCAAATGAGCTGAACATTTATATCCACACAGAAACCTATACACAGATGTTTAGAGTAGTTTTATTCATAATTTCCCAAACTTGGAAGCAACTAAGATGTTTTTCAGTAGGCGAGTGGATAAATAAATTGTGATATATCCAAACAGTGGAATAATATTCAGTGCTAAAACCCCGTTGGTAACCGTAATTTCGTTCTCTAATTCTGTGAGTTTGTCTCTGATCTGCAAGTTCATTTGTACTATTTCTTTTTAGATTCTGCTTATATGCCATAGTTAGGGAGTTTGGGATTGACATGTACACACTGCTATATTTATTTATTTGAAACTTTTAATTTTATAGTGGGTATAGCTGATTAACAATGTTGTGATAGTTTCAGGTGAACAGCGAAGGGACTCAGCCATCCATTCTCCTTAAAACTCGCTTCCCATTGAGGCCGTCACATAACATTGCACACTGCTATATTTAAAATGAATAACCAACAGGGACCTACCATAGAACACAAGGAATGCTGCTGTTATGTAACAACCTAAATGGGAAAAGAATTTGAAAAAGAATAGATACATGTATATGTGTAACTGAATCACTTTGCCGTATACCCTAAACTATTACAACATTGTTAATCAACTATACTCCAATATAAAATAAAAAGTTAAAAAAAGAGAAAGAAATGAGCTATTGAAAGGTTGTCGCTATGAGCCATGAATGATACTAGGATTCTTGGCCTCCGGAGGAGAGGAATTCGATCCCAAGCCAGTGACAAGGCTTGATCGCTCAGAGATTTTGTGTTATAAAGTTCTATTAAAGTATAAAAGAGATAGAGAAAGCCTCTGACGTAGACAACAGAAGGGGCAGAAAGAATGTCCCCTTGCTAGTTTTCAGCAAGAAATTATACGCCTATTAGCAGGCTGCTAATTAGAGAAAGGAAATGTCTCAAAACTCAGAGAGTGGCACCAGGCCCCTCACCCACAACATGCATTTTGAGATAACATTGGCATAAGATGAGTCATCCCAGGCCACAGAATGATTGACATGAATCTTGAAGAAAGGCAGATTTCCAAGCAAATACATAGTCTTATTAACATAGCTTAAGAGAACATTTCCGTGAGTAAAACATACTGGCTTGTTGAGCCATTATCTCAACAAGCGGAGATAATAGATAAATTCTGAGTCTTAGGTGGAACCATCTTGAAGAAAAACAGAGTCTAAGGTAAATACATAGTTCATTAACATAGCTTAAGGAAAACATTTCCATAAGAAAAACCGCAGTGGTTAACTCAAGGTTTGAGAAAAGTTAAATTCAGGTGGAAACAGGTGTCGTCACGGCAACACAGAATTTAAAAAGAAACCTCCGTATAATTTTGTATAGAGAAGGGAAAAAAATCTGATGCTTGTAGTTTGTTTCCTCCCGCCTCTTAAGAGAGGGATTAAAACAAAAATGTCTGACACTTGCAGCCTATTTCCTCTGTTTGTTTGGGGACCTCTACCCTTCCTGCCTGTTACCCTCTCACTATCAAGCCTTGAAAACACATGGAGGAAGCTTAAATGTATATTACAAACTTAAATGCATATTAAATGCAAGTGAAAGAAGCCAGTCTTAAAGACTATGTATTGCGTGGTCCCAACTATATGACACCCTGAAAGTGGCAGTAAATAGATCAGTGGTTTCCAGGGGCTCAGGGGACTAAGCGATAAGTGGAGCACAGAGGGTTTTTAGAAGAGTGACACTATTTTGTATGATACTCCACTGGTGGATATAAGTCACCGTATGTTTGTTAAGACCAGTAGGATGTGTAACACCAAGAGTGAACCCTAATGTAAACTCTAGACTTATTGTTCAGTCGCCAAGTCGTGTCTGACTCTCTGTGACCCCATGAACTATAGCACACCAGGCTTCCCAGTCTTTCGTTAATCTCCCTGAGTTTGCTCAAATTCATGTCCATGGAGTCAGTGATATGATCTTGGTTCATTTCCAAGGCAAACCATTCAACATCAGAGTAATCCAAGTCTATGCCCCAAGCACTAATGCCGAAGAAACTGAAGTTGAATAAGTCTATGAAGACCCATAAGATTTTCTAGAACTAACACCCCCAAGCAGAGCGTGAAAAGAAGAGAAGCAAAAAGCAAAGGAGAAAAGGAAAGATACAAGCATCTGAACGCAGAGTTCCAAAGAATAGCAAGAAGAGATAAGAAAGCCTTCCTTAGCGATCAATGCAAATAAATAGAGGAAAACAACAGAATGGGAAAGACTAGAGATCTCGTCAAGAAAATTAGACACACCAAGGGAACATTTCATGCAAAGATGGGCTCAATAAGGGACAGAAATGGTATGGACCTAACAGAAGCAGAAGATATTAAGAAGAGGTGGCAAGGATACACAGAAGAACTGTACAAAAAAGATCTTCACGACCCAGATAATCATGATGGTGTGATCACTCACCTAGAGCCAGACATCCTGGAATGTGAAGTCAAGTGGGCCTTAGAAAGCATCACTATGAACAAAGCTAGTGGAGGTGATGGAATTCCAGTTGAGCTATTTCAAATCCTGAAAGATGATGCTGTGAAAGTGTTGCATTCAATATGCCAGCAAGTTTGGAAAACTCAGCAGTGGCCACAGGACTGGAAAAGGTCAGTTTTCATTCCAATCCCAAAGAAAGGCAATGCCAAAGAATGCTCAAACTACCGCACAATTGCACTTATCTCACACGCTAGTAAAGTAATGCTCAAAATTCTCAAAGCCAGGCTTCAGCAATACATGAACCTTGAACTTCCAGATGTTCAAGCTGGTTTTAGAAAAGGCAGAGGAACCAGAGATCAAATTTCCAACATCTGCTGGACCATGGAAAAAGCAAGAGAGTTCCAGAAAAACATCTACTTCTGCTTTATTGACTATGCCAAAGCCTTTGACTATGTGGATCACAAGAAACTGTGGAAAATTCTGAAAGAGATGGGAATACCAGACCACCTGACCTGCCTCTTGAGAAACCTATATGCAGGTCGGGAAGCAACAGTTAGAACTGGACGTGGAACAACTGACTGGTTCCAAATAGGAAAAGGAGTACGTCAAGGCTGTATATTGTCACCCTGCTTATTTAACTTCTATGCAGAGTACATCATGAGAAACGCTGGGCTGGAAGAAGCACAAGCTGGAATCAAGATTGCTGGGAGAAATATCAATAACCTCAGATATGCAGATGACACCACCCTTATGGCAGAAAGTGAAGAGGAACTAAAAAGCCTCTTGAGGAAAGTGAAAGAGGAGAGTGAAAAAGTTGCCTTAAAGCTCAACATTCAGAAAATGAAGATCATGGCATCTGGTCCCATCACTTCATGGGAAATAGATGGGGAAACAGTGGAAACAGTGTCAGACTTTACTTTTTGGGGCTCCAAAATCACGGCCGATGGTGATTGCAGCCATGAAATTAAAAGACTGCTTACTCCTTGGAGGAAAAGTTATGACCAACCTAGATAGCATATTCAAAAGCAGAGACATTACTTTGACGACTAAGGTCCGTCTAGTCAAGGCTATGGTTTTTCCTATGGTCATGCATGGATGTGAGAGTTGGACTGTGAAGAAAGCTGAGTGCCAAAGAACTGATGCTTTTGAACTGTGGTGTTGGAGAAGACTCTTGAGGGTCCCTTGGACTACAAGGAGATCCAACCAGTCCATTCTGAAGGAGATCAGCCCTGGGATTCCTTTGGAGGGAATGATGCTAAAGCTGAAACTCCAGTACTTTGGCCACCTCATGGAAGAGTTGACTCATTGGAAAAGACTCTGATGCTGGGAGGGATTGGGGCCAGGAGGAGAAGGGGACGACAGAGGATGAGATGGCTGGATGGCATCATGGACTTGATGGACGTGAGTCTGAGTGAACTCAGGGAGTTGGTGATGAACAGGGAGACCTGGCGTGCTGTGGTTCATTGGGTTGCAAAGAGTCGGACACGACTGAGCGACTGAACTGAACTGAACTGAACTGAGTTCTACCTAGACATGAGTTTGGGTAAACTCTGGGAGTTGGTGATGGACAGGGAGGCCTGGTGTGCTGTGGTTCATGGGGTCGCAAAGAGTAGGACATGACTGAGTGACTGAACTGAACTGAACACCCCCAAAAGATGTTCTTTTCATTATGGGGGACTGGAATGCAAAAGAAACTATAGATCTGTCAGGGGAAGCATACCGATTGAAACCGCCCACCCTGGCCAGGCACCATAGTAACCATTTGCTTGAGTTGTTTTAAGACAGGAGGTCCTGGTAAGGAACAGGGAACTAATAAGCCTCCACCAACCAGAAGAGTTCAGGAAAGGTCAAAAGGAGACACCACATGTCCAAGCACCTCCCAGAATCCTTCTCTCTGGCATCCATGTTGGCTGAACAAAGCGTGCACCACCAGGAAGGACTCAGAATGATTGGCTAAGGACAACCTGAAAACTAATCCCATCACCATAAAACCCGAGACTGGGAGCCATGTGACAGAGCTGTTCCCCTGGTTCCCTTACCCTACTGCTCTCCACCTTGGTGCCCTTTCCCAATAAAATCTCTTGCTTTGTCAGCAGATGTGTCTCCTCAGACAATTCATTTCTGAGTGTTAGACAAGAGCCCAGTTTCAGGCCCTGGAAGGGGTCCCCCTTCCTGCAACAGATCTAGGATAATAATATTGTGTCAATGTAGGTTCACTGATTGAAACCCATGTAAGACACTGGAATGTTGACAGTGGGAAAGGCCTTACTTGTGTGGGGACAAGGGATTAAGGGAAACTCTCTGCACTCTATCACAGTTTTGTTGTGAATCTAAAACTGCTTCAAAAATGACCTATTTAAAAATAGAGTATCAGTGAACTATTTGGCATGATGCCATGGCAATAGTCCTGCATGACACGTGGTTGGTCACATTAGCCCTCCACTGCTTTGAAATTCTTTCTGTCTGGCAACTTCCTTTGCCTTGAGCGGTGTTGTCTGGCAAGGCTCTCACGTGAGTCTTCATATGTTGCAGCTCTTTGCCTATGTTGGGTATCTTCCTTTCTTAGGTCTTCAAAGTGGACCAAGTGTGGACCAGCAGCATCAACATCACCAGGGGACTTGTTAGAAAGGTTGCATCTTGGACGCATGCCAGGCTTGGTCAGTCAGAATCTGCACTTCATCCAGATCCCAGGGGCTTCAGGTACCCTTTGCAGCGGGAGAAGCAGTGCCACCAAAAAGCGCTCTGGGGCTGCTCTGCAACGATATAAGGACTTGTGATCATTTCTCCCACAAAGTATATATCTGCGTCACTAATAGCAATTTTGCACCTCGCCATTGTTTCTGTGACTTTCTGCATCCAGAGTGACCATTCATTTCAATGCTGAATCATACTTTTCTGGTGGATAAGATGGTAAAGAATCTACCTGCAATGAGAGATACCCAGGTTCAATCCCTGGGTTGGGAAAATCCCCTGGAGAAAGGAATGGGAACCCACTCCAGTATTCTTGCCTGGAGAAGTCCATGGACAGAGGAGCCTGGCAGACTATAGTCCATGTGGTTGCCAAGAGTTGGACTTGAGGGAGCAGCTATAATCCTTATGAAGACATTTTAAATATCAATTAAACTCAGCACACACACACAAATCTGTTGAAGTGGTAACTATACAAAAGCCATAGCTAGTTTGCACATGTTGGCACCCACGTGACGAGAGCCACCTGGCTCACAGTTATTGTAAGATATAGCCTGATTTCAAAGATGTTAAAACATAGGGGAAATATGTATTTTAAAAGTCAAAGAAATATGATAAAATTGGTTGCTTCTGGTAAAGGAACTAGAAGAATGGAGAATGAATGGGAGGGAGACTTTGCATTGTGTACCCATTTGCATCTCTTGAATTTGGAGTCTTGCAAATTTATAATATTTCATATTATTTAGATACATATATACACATATATATATATATTTATTCATATTTTCACTGAGAAACTTGGCTCCAACCTTTTATTTATTTATTTATTTTTAGTTTTTGTCTGCCATGTGCAGCTTGTGGGATCTTAGTTCCCTGACCAAGTATCAAACCTGTGTCCCTTGCATTGGGAAAAGGGAGTCTTAACCACTGGACCACCAGTGAAGTCCCCGGCTCTGACCTTTTAAAAAATTTTGTTTATTTATTTTTCGGCTGTGCTGGGTCTTCATTGCTGCAAACAGGATTTTCTTTAGCTGCGGCAAGTGGGAGGTCCTCTCTAGCTGCAATGTGTGGACTTATTGTGGTGGCTTGTCTTCTGCAGATCTTGGGCTGTAGGGTGTGGAGGCATCAGTCACAGCAGCAAGTGGGCTCAGTAACTGTGGTGCACAGGCTTAGTTGCTCCGTGGCATGTGGAATCATCCTGGATCAGAGGTTGAACCTGTGTTCCCTTTACTGGAAGGCAGAATTCTTTACCACTGGGCAACCAGGGAAGTCCAGACTTGGCTCCAGTCTTAACAAAATTTGCTTAGTGGTTCCAGGACCCAAGACCCAAATCTCAGAGTCATCTTTGGGCTCCTCAGTAGTGGTCAACATTGTTTGTAATGTAACCTAAGATCGAGTTGGTTTTTTGGAAGGCTCCCTCTCACATACCAATAGTTCATTTTAACGTTATAGTAAAAAACAAATAGCAGAGAACAAAACCTCTCAAACTTCTAAGTCCCTTATCCACATTTTTTTTTTCTGTTTTGATTGTGTGGGGATACATGGAGTGAGGGAGGAGATTTACATTTATCTTTGTTAACTAGGACACTGTTGGTGTCAGCCCATTTTCCTAAAACTTTGGTTTTCAAATGCTAATGTACATCAGAGCCGCCTACAGGGCTTATTAAAACAGAGATATCTGGGCACCGTCTCTCCCTGGTGGCTCAGAGGTTAAAGCATCTGCCTCCAATGCGGGAGACCCGGGTTCAATCCCTGGGTCGGGAAAATCCCCTGGAGAAGGAAATGGTAACCCACTCCAGTATCCTTGCCTGGAGAATCCCATGGACAAGAGGAGCCTGGCAGGCTACAGTCCACGGGGTCGCAAAGAGTCGGACACAACTGAGTGACTTCATGGTCACGGTATCTGGGCTCCATCACCAGAGTTGACCCAGTCAATCAACCAAGAATCTGAGTTTCTAACAAGTTCCCAAGTGATGCTGATGATGCTAGTCTGAGGACCTCATATCTACCATTTGGTCTAGCTAACCTGTTCTTTTGTTTGTTTTAAAAAATATTTATTAATTTATTTGGCTGTGCCAGGTCTTAGTTGTGGTGCTTGGTGTCTTCATTGCAGCTTTCAAATCTTTAGTGTGGCCCTTGAACGCTTAGTTGCAGCATGTGGAATCTAGTTCCCTGACCAGGGTTTGAACCCAGGCCCCCTGTGTCGGGAGCAGGAAGTTTTCACCACTGGACCACCAGGGAAGTCCCTAGACTGTTGTTTTGAGTCATGATGCGATTCTTCATATTAACTGTCTCTCCCAGCCTGCTTTCTGTATCTTCATCTAAGTCATTGATAAAAGGTTGAACTGGGTGGGACTGCGGTCCCGGCCTTGCAACAAGAAGCTTCAGGATGACGGGGATACACTCATCAGCCCTTGTAGGAGACGGATTTCTATCGGTGGGAAAGCCAATGGCCATACTTCCTCAGCCTGTAAGTCTCCATCCTGCCCTGGAAACAGCCCAGGGAACCTTGTGAAAGCCTTGTTGAAATTCAGGCAGGGAGAGTGTTCATTTTTGTTCATCCTTTTGAGGGTTGTTGTTATGCCTTAATTCAAGGTGGTGTGATCTTAGGTCTTGCCTTCTTCCTCCATCTCATTTGGGTGGGGCAGACAGGAAAAGCTCAGGTGCATACGTCTGAGTAAGTCATTCTGCTTGCTATCACTGGTCCCTGGGAGACCCCTCTCCAGACCAATGGTCCCAAATAGGACCCTTTTGTTTTATTTAATGGATTAGTCCCTGTGCTAATCAGACCAAGACTGTGCTGTAGTAACAAACACCTCCAATACCAGAAGCTTAAAGCAACAAAGGTTTTGTTGTTGTTGTTCAGTTGCTAAGTTGTGTCCAACTCTTTGCCACCCCATGGACTACAGCATGCCAAGCTTCCCTGTCCTTCACTATCTCCCAGAGTTTGCTCAAATTCCTGTCCATTGAGTCCATGATGCCATCCAACCATCTCATCCTCTGCTGCCCTCTTCTCCTTTTGCCTTCAATCTTTCCCAGCATCAGGGTCTTTTTCAATCCAGAAAAATATCCACTTCTGCTTCACTGATTACATGAAAGCCTTTAACTGTGTGGATCACAACAACAAAAGTTTATTTCTGGGACTTCCTTGGTGGTCCAACAGTTAAGAACCTGCCTGCCAATGCAGGAGGATGTGGGTTTGATCCCTGGTCCAGGAAGACTCCACATGCCACAGGGCAACTAAGCCCATGCCCACGACTACCAGGCCTGTGCTCTAGAGCCCGGGAGCCACAACAAGGGAAACCACTGCAGTGAGAAGCCCGTGGACCGAAACTGGAGAGTAGCCCCCGCTCGCCACAGACAGGGAAAGCCCGCACACAGCCGTGAAGACCTAGCACAGCCGAACAATAGTAAATAAATAATTAAAAAAACATTCTCACTAAAAGTAACTGTTCCAAGCAGGTTGGCAGAGAAGGGGCAGGGGAGGGAGTCAGGTCCTTATCTCCACTCTGGGGTCCAAGTTGATGGGTGTTTCTTCTTAACATGTGTGTTCCTGAGAATCTGCAGTGGGAAAAAAAAGAGTACTGGATGGCCTCCCACCAGAAATGAAATGCTCTGCTCTAGAATCAGCACATATTACTTCCACTCACAACTCCTGGGACACAACTAATCCTATGATGTTGCCCAGCTCTGGAGGTGATGGGCAGAGAAGTGCAGTCCTCCCATGTGCTTGGGGGTAAAGGAGCGCAGGCTATGAGTGAGGTTTAGAGGAATCTATGACATTTGCTTTTATCTTCCCTCTTCACTCCCCCCACCACTTCCCTTTCCTTCTGCCTCATTAATAGGATTCTAATGTGTTTGGTGTGTATCCTTTTATTTGGGTATGTTCTTGCAAAACATATCATGTTTTATGGGCATCTGCTTTTAATTTACATAGATGCTATTGTGCTATAGGCTTTATTCTATTTCTCTTTTTTCCACCCAGCACTCTGTTTTTAATATGCATCCATATTGTTAAATATGCCTCTAATTCATGACTGCTGATGGATGCTTGTGCCACATCTCCCAGAGGTGTGCACCTAGATTGACTTTAGCTCTTTGCTATTGTGATGCAAACATGAACAGCCTTACTTAGAGAATAATAAGAGAATTTGTTTGAGAAATTTACCTAGAAGAAGAATTGCTGGTTATGGAGTATGTTATTCAACTAAGTGGGCTTCCCAGGTGGTTCAGTGGGTAAAGAATCTGCCTGCCAATGTAGGAGACATAAGAGATGTGGGTTCGATCCCTGGACCAGGAAGATCCCCTGGAGAAGGGAATGGCAACCCACTCCAGTATTCTTGCCTGGAGAATCCCATGGACAGAGGAGTCTGAGGGGCTACAGTCCATGGGGTCGCAAAGAGCTGTACACAACTGAAGTGACTTAGCACACACAGAGATCCTTTTTAGATTTAAAATATCAGGCGTCTTGGAGTCTAGAGTATTCTCCCTAAGTAACCTTTCAGGGAGAACTTTCTCAAAAATGGAAACAAGGTCCGTCTGGCATAACCCCGTCCTCACAAGCCCACACTGGAGCTTTGTCCAGTTCATCAGCCTGCAGTACTTAGACTCTGCCTGTTCTTCTTTTGGAAAATTAGAAAATTAGAACGTTTGCCTATTTCCAGTTGGGTGGAGCCTCGCCCATTCTTAAAAATTCCTCAAAGATTACAAACATTGGTGGGGCCTTGGAACATAACCAAAGTAGCCCTTGTTGATGTTAGAGGATTTTCAAAATTATCTTTTTTTAAAAATAAGCCTCACCTCATTCTGTGTTTTATTTTCCCCTGTATTCTCTCCTTGTGATATTCTATCATCGTTTGAAAAATGTTTGCTTGACTTTAAACTTAATATCAGGTTTTAACTCTTCTTACACATCCCCTACATCAAACTAATATGTAGGGTTGGCCGAAAAGTTCATTTGAGTTTTCCCAGAAGATGTTACAGAAGAAATCCGAACGAACCTTTTGGGCAAACCAATAGAATTCCACTATAGTTGTGTGATCTTGAGCACACTGTCTATACTTTTTCCACCTCAGTTTGCCTTCTATTGGCATATATTCTATTGGGCTTCCCTGGTGGCTCAGACGGTAAAGAATCTCCTGCTATGCAGGAGACCTGAGTTCAATCCCTGGGTCAGGAAGATTCCCTAGAGAAAGGAATGGCTACCCACTTTAGTAGTGTTGCCTGGAGAAATCCACCAACAGAGGAGCCTGATGGAAGCCAGCACACCAGGCTCCCCTGTTCTTCACCATCTCCCAGAGTTTGCTTAAACTTATGTCCACTGAGTCGATGATGCCATCCAACCATCCATCCTCTGTCACCTCCTTCTGCTCTTGCCCTCAGTTTTCCCAGCATCAGGGTCTTTTCCAATGGACTAATAATGTTTTCCTTTTTTGGCTTGCGTGAGTTTGTATAACTGACACTCCCAGCAGAACGGATCCTAGTTAGTATAGGCACGACCTTACCCTACCTTGTATCATTGACTCTTACATTTTAGTATCTCCCATTCCTTATCCTTGTAGTCCTCACAAGATTCTAGCCAAGCTGTTTTAAGGCACCTTTAAAATGCCTTCTGCAATTCCTTATACAAGTACTCAACTGGTTTTGATGGAATTAAACAGAATTTTTAGTTATTTTCTCCTATGGATTAATGTCATCCCCTCCCTTTCCCATAGAACTATAGCTTTTGGAGAATGGAGGCACTGTTTTCTACTTTTTTCTTCCAAGTTTTTTTTTTTTTTCTTTAATGTGGATAATTTTTTAAATCTTTATTGCAATTTGTTACAATATTGCTTCTGTTTTTTGTTTTGTGTTTTTGGTCCTGAAGCATGTGGGATCTTAGCTCCCCAACCAAGGATGGAGCCCGCACCCTTTGCTTTGGAAGGCAGATTCTTAACCGCTGGACCACCAGGGAAGTCTCTGTTTTCTACTTTTTATAAGTTACTGAAAGGTGCTCTGCACATAGCTTGCGTGTGCATGCTCAGTTGCTCAGTTGTATCTGACTCCTTGTGACCCCATGGACTGTAGCCCACCAGGCTCCTCTGTCCATGGAATTTTCCAGGCAAGAATACTGGAGTGGATTGCCGTTTCCTACTCCAGGGGAATCTTCTCAACCCAGGGATCGAACCCTAGTCTCCTGTGTCTCCTGCACTGGCAGGTGGATTCTTTACCACTGAGCAACCTGAGGAGCCCCTGCACACAGTAAGAACTCACAAAACACTGGGGATTGTGATGGTGGCAACAACTGCATCAGGAGATGAGCCTGCTAATCTCGTGCCCTGAGACATTCTGAAACTCACTGTGCCTGCTGGCACCACTGACACACAGCGAGTCACACAGATGACACGGTCACATGGCAACAGAGACCCTTCTGCCTGAAAGCTGAGAGTCCACGTGACTCCTCCCCGGACCTCCCCCTCCCCAGGGAATTTCAGTCAGCCCTGGCTAAAGAGGAGGCAGCTTCTGGAACAGAGCCCTGGGAAGTAAGAGCCTAAATATGGACAGCAGTGGCTACAGCCACAATCTGTTTTTAACTCAAGGGCCAGAAAGGCCTGGCTTTGATTAGTGGCTCCTATCCTGAGAAGCTCCTGAAATTATAGCAAGGGGGCTGGGTGCATACACAATACACACGTACACCAGCAAATATGCTGTTTGTTAGCGGACAAGTAACATGCTTAATCTACTTACGTAACTGCAACTTCTCAAAAACATTTGAGAAACACATTTGCTGTCATAAGCATGTGAGGAGGTAGGGGTGGATGTGTGAATGTGTGATACCATCAGGGAAGTGTTCTGACTTGCAAAAAAGTCCCTGGAATCCAAGAGTCTCCGCTGGCATGGTTGAGGGGGGACGAGAAAGCACTGGGCCCAGTTAGCCACGAGAGGGCGAAGAAGAGCAAGACATATCAAATTTGGGCATCACCTTCCCTTCACTGATGCTGAAGCTGAAATTCCAATACGCTGGCCGCCTGATGTGAAGAATTGACTCATTGGAAAAGACCCTGAGGCTGGGAAAGATTGAAGGCAGGAGGAGAAGGGGACGACAGAGGATGAGATGGTTGGATGGCATCACTGACTCAATGGACATGAGTTTGAGCAAACTCTGGGAGATAGTGAAGGACAGGGAAGCCTGGCGTGCTGCAGTCTATGGGGTTACAAAGAGTCAGACACGACTGAGTGACTGAACTTCTCTTCTCTTCTGTTCATTGCATCCCAAAGATCAGAGGTGGGGACTCTTCAACAGGTAGAGATCAAGGCACGTGGCCAGCAGTGAATGAGTGGGAAAAGAACTGCACCAACCAGTACTATGCTTCGGGCATTTCATGGCTTCTGCTTCCAAGAAAGGCCAGGGAAGTTCCGCCTCTGTACTTAAGGTCCTGCAGCCTTAGGGATGTCTCTCGGCTTCATTACAATTTTAAACTGGCCGTCTTTGTCCTAGCCAGTTTTCCAGTTCTTGTTATTGTTTAGTAGCCAAGTCGTGCCCGACTCTTTGCAGCCCCATGGACTGCAGCACACCATGTTTCCTTGCCCCTCACCATCTCTCTGAGTTTGCCCAAGTTCATGTCCATTGAATTGGTGATGCCACCCAGCCACCTCATCCTCTGTCACCCTCTTCTCCTTCTGCCTTCAATCTTTCCCAGCATCAGATTTTTTCCCAGTGAGTCGGCTGTCCGCATCAGGTGGCCAAAGTGTTGGAGTTTCAGCTTCAGCATCAGTCCTTCCAATGTATATTCAGGGTTGATTTCCTTTAAGATTGACTTGTTTGATTTCCTTGCTGTCCAAGGGACTCTCAAGAGTCTTCTCCAGCACCACAGTTCGACGGCATCAATTCTTCAGCCAAATCTGTGCGTGTTCCAGGTCACTGGATGTGGGTTCCTTAGGCAGTGAAAAGTGAAAGTGTAAATCACTTAGTCGTGTCCGACTCTTTGTGACCCCATACAGTCCATGGAATTCTCCAGGTCAAAATACTGGAGTGGGTAGCTATTCCCTCCTCCAGGGGATCTTCCCAACCCAGGGATTGAACCCAGATCTCCCACATTGCAGGTGAATTCTTTACCAGCCAGCCACTAGGGAAGCCCAAGAATGCTGGAGTAGGTAGCCTATCCCTTCTCCAGTGGATCTTCCTGACCCAGAAATTGAACTGGGGTCTCCTGCATTGCAGGTGGATTCTTTGCCAGCTGAGCTACCAGGGAATCCCTAGGCAGTGAGGGGATGAGCTAAGTGGGGAAGGAGTGAGAAGGCAGCTATTTTTATCCACAATGGCCTTGTTGTCTTGCCTGAAGGCAGCATTATGAGACCTGCTTCAGGTCAAGAGCACCGTCAGTTTTTCCAGGTGAGTGGGTGTCCAAGAAGTGCCCACAGAGTTGCCTCCAGGAAAATGAGTCATTTATTGGGAAACTAGCAAAAAAAAAAAAGAACTTACTTGCCAAGACTGTGGAGACAATTTACCCAGGAAGTGGAAGTAAGTCTTTTTCTCTTGCTGTCCTGATGTCACTGGCAAGGCCACTCAGCTGCAGAAGCCAAAAATAGGATTCCTGACCCTTAAAAAGCCTTTTGGGCAACAGACTATGGCCCAGAATGGTCAACAGATAAACCAGGATAGATAACACACCAAGGGTATTCCTCTGTGCTTTGAAAAGTCAAAGAAAACTTTCTCCCTTCTTTTAAAATCCTCAATCCCACACACCTTCTAAGTCAGCAGAACCCATTGCCTACTTCCTGAATGAGCAGCTACAGAGCCTGCTGGGTCAAGAAGCATCTATTAAGTGCTCTGCATATAACAGACAAAGTAATTAAACATACAAGCATTTGCACAGTAAAGGAAACCATAAACAAACAAAATGACAGGTTATGGACTGGGAGAAAATATTGGCAAACAGTGTGATCAACAAGGGCTTAGTTTCCAAACAGCTCATATAGCTCAATATCAAAAAAACTCAAAAAACCCAATCAAAAAATGGACAGAGATCTAAATAGACATTTCTTCAAAGAAGACAGATAGACGGCCAAAAAACACATAAGAAAGATGCTCAGCGTCACTGATTATCAGGGAAAGGCAAATCAGAACCATATAAGGTTATTACCTCATATCAGTCAAAAAGTTTCCAAATGGGAATTTCCTGGTGGTCCAGTGATTAGGGCCCTGTACTTTCACTGCCAAAGGCACAGTTTCAGCACCTGGTTGGGGAATTAAGATCCTACAAGCCCCATGGAACGATGGAAAAAAAAAAAAAAAAAAGTCTCCAAGTAACAAACTCTAGAGAGGGTGTGGAGAAAAGGGAAACTTCCTACACTGTTGGTGGGACTATAAATTGATGTAGCCACTGTGGAGTTTCCTTAAAAAAAAAAAAACTAAAAATAGATTTACCATATAACCCAGGCAATCCCACTCCTGAACATTTATCTGGAAAAGAAGAAAAACTCTAATTTGAAAAGGTGCACGTACACCAGTGTTCATAGCAGCACCACTGAAAATAGCCGAGATATGGAACAACCTAAATGTCCATCCAGAGATGAATACATAAAGAAGAAATATATACAGTGGAATGTTACTCAGCCGTAAAAAAGAATGATATATTGGCATTTTCAGCAACATGGATGAACTGAGAGATTATCATACTAAGTAAAACATTTGTCAAAAACATATAAGACATCACTTATATGTGGAATCTAAAAAAAAGGATAAAAATGAACTTATTTACAAAACAGAAATAAATTCTGACACAGAAAACAAACATATGGTTACCAAAGGGGAAAATGGGGAGGGAGGAATAAATGAGGAGTTTGGTATTAACTGACTAGTTATAAAACAGATAAACAACAAAGTCCTACTGTATGGCATAGGAAACTATATTCAGTATCTTGTAATAACCTATAATGGAAAAGAATCTGGAAAAGAATATATATATAATTGAGTCACTTAGCTGACCTGAAACGAACACAATACTGTAAATCAAGAATGAAAGTGTGAAAGTGTTAGTCACTCAGTTGTGTCTGACTCTTTGTGACTCCATGAACTGTATGTAGCCCATCAGGCTTCTCTGACCATGGGATTTCCCAGGCAAGAATACCGGACTGGGTTGCCATTTCCTCCTCCAGGGGATCTTCCTGACCCAGGAATCTAACCTCAGGTCTCCTGCACTGCAGGTAGATTCTTTACCATCTGATTAATCTCTTCAGTTAAATCAAGCATACGTGAATTAAAAAAATAAGTAAGGTCTATGGAATGAATGATTGTTTTGTTGAGAAAATAAAGGGTCTAGTTAAATCCTGAGCTTCCTTCCCTCCCTCCCTTCCCTCCTTCATCCACCCCTTCCCTCCTTCCTCCCTTTCTTCCTAGCTTACTCTCTTCTTTTCTCTTTCTCTTCTTCCACATAACAGAAAATTCACCCTTTTAGAATGTACAATTGAATAGCTTTTAATGTACTCACAGAGTTTTGCAGTAATCACCACTATATGATTCTGGAATCTTTTCATCATCCCCAAAAGAAACCCTGTAACCATGAGCAATCACTCTTAGCTTCTCTCTATCCTCAGCTCCTGGGAACTGCTAATCTTCTTTCTATGTCTATACATTTATTTCTCTTTTCTCTTTTAAAAACTGTTTATTTGGTTACACTGGGTCTTAGTTGTGACACTTGGCATCATTTTTAGTTGTGGCATATGGGAAGCATGCAAACTTTTTGTTGAAGCATGTGGGATCTAGTTCCTTGACTAAGAATTGAACTCAGACCCTTTGCATTGGGACTGCGGAGTTTTAGCCCCTGGACCACTGGGAAAGTCCTCACCAATTGAAAAGTCTTAACACCCTTGTCGAAAATCAATTGCCCGCTCTTGGGCTCGAATCTAGGTTGCGTTAACATGGTGAAACGCACCAAGAAGGTTGGAATCGTGGGCAAGTACGGGACCCGTTATGGTGCCTCCCTCAGAAAAATGGTGAAGAAAATTGAAATCAGCCAGCACGCCAAGTATACCTGCTCCTTCTGTGGCAAAACCAAGATGAAGAGAAGAGCTGTGGGCATTTGGCATTGTGGTTCCTGCATGAAAACAGTAGCTGGTGGTGCCTGGACCTACACCACCACCTCTGCCGTCACAGTCAAGTCCGCCATCAGAAGACTGAAGGAGCGGAAGGACCAGGAGAAGCGCCACCCTCGATAACGTTGCTAGCCTGTAATAAATGGGTTAATTTATCTAACGGAAAAAAAAAAAAAAAGAAAAAGAAAAAAAAAAGAAAGAAAGAAAATCAATTGCCCTTAAATATGTGGGGTGACATCTAGACTTTCAGTTCTAGTCCCTTGATTTATGTCTATCCTTATTCCAGAACCAAATAAGTCTTAATGAGTATAACTTTGTAGTAAGTTTTGAAATTGGGAGGTGGGTCCTCTAAGTTTGATTTTTTTTCAAGATTGTTTTAGCTATTCTGGATCTCTTGTATTTCCCTATGAATTTTAAGATCAGCTTGTCAACTTCTGCAAACAGGCAGCTGGAATTTAGATAGGGATTGAATTGAACCTCTACATTAATTAGGAAGCACTGCCGTTAAAAAGATCTATTTATTTATTTTATTTCTGGCTGTGCTACATCACCAACTTCCTCTAGTTTCAGTGGGTGAAGACTACTTTCTAGTTGCAGTGGGCGGGCTTCTCACTGTGGTGGCGTCTCTCATTGCAGAGCATGGGCTCTAGTGCACAGTATCTGTGGTACGCAGGTTTAGCTGCCCCGAGACATGTGAGATCTTCCCTGACCGGAGATTGAACCCATGTTCTCTGAATTGGAAGGCAGATTCTTAACTACTGGACCACAAGGGAAGTCCCTGGAAGTTGGTACCTTTTGACCACCTTCACTCATTTCCCCCACCTCCAGCTGCTGGCAACCACTGATCTACTTGCTGAGTTCAGCTTTTTTTAGAGTCCACATAGAAGTGAGCTCATAGAGAATTTGTCTTTTTCTATCTGGCTTATTTCACTTAGCTTCATGCCCTTAAGTTTCCTCCATGCTGTTGCAAATTGCAAGATTTCCTTCTTCATGGTCTAATAATCTTCCATTGTGTATATATAAACCAAAAGCAGAGACATTACTTTGCCGACTAAGGTCCGTCTAGTCAAGGCTATGGTTTTTCCAGTGGTCATGTATGGATGTGAGAGTTGGACTGTGAAGAAGGCTGAGCGCCAAAGAATTGATGCTTCTGAACTGTGGTATTGGAGAAGACTCTTGAAAGTCCCTTGGCCTGCAAGGAGATCCAACCAGTCCATTCTGAAGGAGATCAGCCCTGGGATTTCTTTGGAAGGAATGATGCTAAAGCTGAAACTCCAGTACTTTGGCCACCTCATGCGAAGAGTTGACCCATTGGAAAAGACTCTGATGCTGGGAGGGATTGGGGGCAGGAGGAGAAGGGGACGACCAAGGATGAGATGGCTGGATGGCATCACTGACTCGATGGATGTGAGTCTGAGTGAACTCCAGGAGTTGGTGATGGACAGCGAGGCCTGGCGTGCTGCGATTCATGGGGTCACAAAGAGTCGGACACAACTGAGCAACTGAACTGAACTGAACTGAACTGAAACCATGTTTTTCTTTTTCATTCGTCTGTTGATAGACACTTAGGTTGTCTCCATGTCTTGGCTATTGTGAATAGTGCTCCAGTGAACTTGGATCACAAGAAACTGTGGAAAATTCTGAAAGAGATGGGAATACCAGACCACCTGACCTGCCTCTTAAGAAATCTTTATGCAGGTCAGGAAGCAACAGTTAGAACTGGACATGGAACAACTGACTGGTTCCAAATAGGAAAAGGAGTACATCAAGGCTGTATATCATCACCCTGCTTATTTAACTTCTATGCAGAGTACATCATGAGAAACGCTGGACTGGAAGAAACACAAGCTGGAATCAAGATTGCCAGAAGAAATATCAATAACCTCAGATATGCAGATAATACCACCCTTATGGCAGAAAGTGAAGAGGAACTAAAAAGCCTCTTGAGGAAAGTGAAAGAGGAGAGTGAAAAAGTTGGCTTAAAGCTCAACATTCAGAAAATGAAGATCATGGCATCTGGTCCCTTCACTTCATGGGAAATAGATGGGGAAACAGTGGAAACAGTATCAGACTTTATTTTTGGGGGCTCTAGAATCACTGCAGATGGTGACTGCAGCCATGAAATTAAAAGACGCTTACTCCTTGGAAGGAAAGTTATGACCAACCTAGATAGCATATTCAAAAGCAGAGACATTACTTTGCTGACTAAGGTCCGTCTAGTCAAGGCTATGGTTTTTCCAGTGGTCATGTATGGATGTGAGAGTTGGACTGTGAAGAAGGCTGAGTGCCAAAGAATTGATGCTTCTGAACTGTGGTGTTGGAGAAGACTCTTGAGAGTCCCTTGGACTGCAAGGAGATCCAACCAGTCCATTCTGAAGGAGATCAGTCCTGGGATTTCTTTGGAAGGAATGATCCTAAAGCTGAAGCTCCAGTGCTTTGGCCACCTCATGCGAAGAGTTGACTCATTGGAAAAGACTCTGATGCTGGGAGGGATTGGGGGCAGGAGAAGGGGACGACCAAGGATGAGATGGCTGGATGGCATCACTGACTCGATGGATGTGAGTCTGAGTGAACTCCGGGTGTTGGTGATGAACAGGGAGGCCTGGCGTGCTGCGATTCATGGGGTCGCAAAGAGTCGGACACGACTGAGTGACTGAACTGAACTTGAAAGTGCAGATATCTCTTTCAGATAGTGATTTCATCTCCTTTGGATAAACACCTAGAAGTGGGATTGATGGTTTATAAGATAGTTTTACTTTAAATTTTTTGAGGAATCTCCATATTATTTTCCATAGTGACTGCACCAATTTATATTCATGACAGTGCCCTGGTGTCTCATCCTCTAAGGACACCAATCCTATCAAACTAGGGCCCCACCCTTATGATTTCTTTTAACCTTAATTACTTTCTTAGCAGCCCTGTCTCTAAATACAGCCACACTGAGGGGTAGAGCTTTAACATATGAGTTTGGGAGACACAAACAGTCGGTCCATAATATCACTCATTTCTTTTTACTTTTTTTTTTTACATATGACTTTACTTTTTACATATGAATACTAATGGGCTTGTGTTTAGTCACTCAGTCGTGTCTGACTCTTTGTGACCCCATGGACTGTAACCCACCAGGCTCCTCTGTCCTTGGGGATTCTCCAGGCAAGATACTGGAGTGGGTTGCCATGTCCTTCTCCAGGGGATCTTCCCAATCCAGGGATCGAACCCAGGTCTCCTGCATTGCAGGTGGATTCTTTACTGTCTGAGCCACCAGGGAAGCCCGATATGGCTACTAGAATATTTAAAATGACACGTTGCTCACATTTATATTTCTAATGACAGCACTCGTCTAGGTGTTGGCTTTAAAAAATGAAAACCAGTTGTAGTGGGCTAAATAGTGAACACCTGAACCTCCCCTCCCCAAATAGGTCCATGTCCAAAATCTGTGAATGTGACACCACCTCGGAAAAAAAGGACTTCGCAGAGGCAATTAATTTAAGGATCTTGAGAGGAGGAGGTCATCCTGGAATATCTATTTCCAATGACAGGTGTCCTTAGAAGAGACCCACAGAGGAGAAGACACCGAGGTTCAGGGGAACCAATGTGACCCATGGACACAGAGGATGGAGCGACGCAGCTACAAGCCAGGGGTATCTGGAGCCACCAGAAGCTGAAAAACACAAGGAAAGATCTCCTCTAGTGTCTTCAGAGGGAGCTCAGACTTGCTGACACCTTGACTTCAGACTTTCAGTAACCAGATATGTGAGAGGACAAATTCTGTTGTTTTCCTAAGTTATTTCTTACTCCAAGGCATCTTCCTGACCCAGGGATCAACCCCACATCTCCAAACACATATCTCTTACATCTCCAGCATTGACAGGAGGGTTCTTTACCACTAGTGCCTCCTGGGAAGCCCTTAAGCCATCAAGATTGTGGTATTTTTTTTACTGTAGTGCTAGGAAGCCAATATCTCAATAAATATCAATTATAGTATTAGGACAAAAAATTTGTGATTGGATCCATAAAGAAATAAATGTAATTCTTTGTTCTTTGTGTTGCTTGAAGGAGATGTTCTAAGAATCCAAGTCAAATGGGCTTGTGTTTATGCCTGCTCAGTCGCTCAATCACATCTGATTCTTTGCAACCCTTTGGGCTGTAGCCCCGCTGGGCTCCTCTGTCCATGGGATTTTTCTGGCAGGAATACTGTAGTGGGTTGCCATTTCCTCCTCCAGGGGATCTTCCCCACTCAGGGATCAAACCTGCATCTCCTGAATTGACAGGCAGGTTCTTTACCACTGAGCTGCCTGGGAAGCCCTGCTGGCTCTGAGATAATCAGCCTGCAACACAGGAAATGCTGGTTCAACCTCTGGGTCCATAGAGTCAAAAGAGTTGGATGCGACTGAGCAGGCATGAATGCACTTTTCCATGTGGGTATTATACCTCAATCTTATTTTATGTTTTAAGATTTATTTTTAATGTGGCCTATGTTTTACAATATTGTTTCTGTGTTATGTTTTTGGCTTTTGGGCTGTGAGGCATGTGGGATCTTTGCTCTCCAACCAGGGATCAAACCCACATCCCCTGCATTGGAAGGTGAAATCTTTTTTTTTTTTTTTTGAAGGTGAAATCTTAACCACTGGACCACCAATGAAGCCCCTATACCTCAATTTTAAATGAAACAAATAGTTTACAATGTTGTTCAGAGCAGATTGCCCCAATATATGCCAGCCACTCTGTCATACTGATTGAATTAAAGTTACTTGAGAAACAGCAGGTGTAAGGACAGCAAGGACACTCTGACCCTCTGCTCTATCCCCCTGAAAGCAGGAAATAAACCTCCAACAGGAAAGGTACCCTCCCACACTAGACATCCTTACTGCCAGAGATAAGGAATTTGGAGCCCAAAGGAGCTGTGTAAACAAACTCTAGTTTCTAATTAGTACCTAAGCCTAAATTTCTTTGTCTTGTCAGTTCTTCACAAATGTATAGTTTCTTCCTCTAAAAGACTTAAAAACTGCTATGAACTCCCATACACACAAGATTAAAATTTGACTTTCTCTTGTTGATCTGTCTCATGTCAATTTAGATATTAGACCAGCCAGAAGGACCTAGAAAGGTATCGGGAAATGTCTTCCTCCCCAGCATTTTATATATAAATCCTGACTTTTTTATACCGTGTTTTTGCTTTCCCTAGAACTTAAAAAAATTGCTTCTCTGCCTTTTTTTAAAAATTGAAATTGCTTGCCCTATTTTTTTTTTTTTTATTGACGGAGAGCAAAGATTATCCTTTTTCATAAACACTCCCTGTTGGTTGAAATCTACTTTCTCCTTGAAAGCATTCTTCATGTAACTCTTTGACTTCTTACTCTAATTGAGGCACTAATTCACAGATCTGTGGACAACTATCATTCTGGGATTTTTTTATTGTTCATTTCTTTTACCTGAATTCATTTTGCTAGAGTTTGTCCTTGAATTTTTTTTTTTTTTTTCTGGAAAAGGCACACAGAAGTCAATGTTCTATTTTTTTTAGCTGCAGGACAAATGAGATCTTAGTTCCCTGACCAGGGATTGAACCTGCACCCCCTGCATTGGAAGCTCAGAGTCCTAACCACAGACAGCCAGGGAAGTACCGAAAATAATGTTCTAAGTCCCATATTTGAAGAAAATGGTTATTTGATCTTTTGGCTGGGCATACAACTACAGAATCAAAACCACATTCCCTGAGGATTTGGAAGGCATTGTTTCAGTCTTCTAGAATCCAATATTGCTGAGACTTTTGAGGCTAGTTGGATATTTATTCTTTTGCAGGTGACGTGTTTTTCCCTCTCTGGAAACTTAGAATTTTTTTTCGTTATCCTTATAGTGCTCTAATATCATCTAGGAATTTTGTTGGGGTTTTGTGTTGTTCCTTTGTTTATCTTGCTTGACACATGAGTCTTTTCAATCTGAAAGAGTCATGCCTTTTTTCAATTTGTGGATATATTTTTCTATTATTTCCATCCTGTTTCTTTCCTTTATTTCTCCCATTTCTCTAAAACTTTCAGATGGTTGGCTCTCTTGTCCCTTATTATTTTTTTCTTTTAAAAATAATTTCTTTATCTGCTAGTCCTTCAAGTGCTGGAATTTCCCCCGGGGACCAGCCAGTGTTTCTGTCACTCACCTCTTCCTCTCCAAGTGATCATACCTACTCCCACAACCTAACTTCTCTCCTATATTTTGAGGCCTGTCCAAACCATAATTCATTTATCCACAAGTCTCAGGTGTTTAGACCCAAATTTCCTTCTACCTGCTCAGCCCACACAGTATTTCACAGATAACTTAAAATCTTAATGAAAATCACTTTCTTCCTACTGGAAAGAAAAACACACACTCCTGTGTGTTTCCTCTACACTCAGTTCTCCACTCCTGACCCTTGTGGTCACCATATGTGTATTTATGTATTGGGAGGGGTTCCTACCTGAAACAATTCTGTGACCCAGCCAGATGTCCCACAGTTAACGAAATTCTGACACCGTCTACCTGAAGATAACATCAGATCCACAGCTTAAGCTCCCTTCCTCCTTTTCAGACACAGTTCAGTTCAGTTCAGTCATTCAGTTGAGTCCAACTTTTTGCAACCCCATGGACTGCAGCACGCCAGGCTTCCCTGTCCATCACCAACTCCTGGAGTTTACTCAAACTCATGTCCATTGAATCGGTGATGCCATCCAACCATCTCATCCCCTGTCATCCCCTTCTCCTTCCGCCTTCAATCTTTCCCAGCATCAGGGTCTTTTCCTGAGTCAGTTCTTCACATCAGGTGGCCAAAGTATTGGCACTTCAGCTTCAGCATCAGCTCTTCCAATGAATACTCAGGACTGATTTCCTTTAGGATGGACTGGTTGGATCTCCTTGCAATCCAAGGGACTCTCAAGAGTCTTCTCCAATACCACAGTTCAAAAGCATCAATTCTTCAATGCTCAGCTTTCTTTATGGTCCAACTTTCACATCCATACATGACTACTGGAAAAACCATAGCTTTGACTACACAGAGCTTTGTTGGCAAAGTAATGTCTCTGCTTTTTAATACTCTGTCTAGGTTGGTCATAGCTTTTCTTCCAAACAGCAAGCGTCTTTTAATTTCAAGTCTGCAGTCACCATCTGCAGTGACTTTGGAGTCCCCCAAAATAAAGTCTCTCACTATTTTCATTGTTTCTTGACCTATTTGCCTTGAAGTGATGGGATCAGATGCCATGATCTTAGTTTTCTGAATGTTGAGTTTTAAGCCAGCTTTTTCACTCTCCTCTTTCACTTTCATTAAGAGGTTCTTTAATTCTTCTTTGCTTTCTGCCATAAGGGCAGTATCTAAGTTTATTGATATTTCTCCTAGCAGTCTTGATTCCAGCTTGTGCTTCATCCAACCTGGCATTTTCCATGACGTACTCTGCATATACGTTAAACAAGCAGGGTGACAATATACAACATTTACTTACTCCTTTCCTGATTTGGAACCAGTCTGTTGTTCCATGTCCAGTTCTAACTGTTGCTTCTTGACCTGCATACAGATTTCTCAGGAGGCAGATAAGGTGGTTTGGTATTCCCAGCTCTTAAAGAATTTTCAGACACACTTATTGCCAATCACAAGTTCAGGTTGTCACCTGTGCCTCTGACCCACCAGCTATAAATGAGAGAGTTCTCACCACCCTGTCCTTGAGTTTGATTCACTTGCTAGAGCAGCTCAAAGAAGTCAGGAAAACCAGTTTTCCTATTAGTTATTGGTTTGTCACAAAGGGAAAAGGAACAGCCAGGCTTCCCTCATGGCGCAGTGGTAAAGAATCTGCCTGCCAACGCAAGAGATGCAAGAGACGTGGGTTCAATCTCTGGGTTGGGAAGATCCCCTGGAGGAGGAAATGATAACCCACTCCAGTATTCTTGCCTGGGAAATTTCATGAACTTGGGGAGCTGGTGGGCTATAGTCCATGGGGTCACAAAAGAGTTAGACACGACTGAGCGACTGAACAAAAACACAAAGGAGCAGCCAGTTGAAGAGACACACAAGGCGAGGTGCAGGAGGGCCCTGGACACAGGAGTTTATGATCCTGTGGAGTCCAGAGTGTGCCACCATCCTGGCATATGGATGCACTCTTGTTCATCAGTCCATCCTTCTGGGATTTTCCTTCTGGGTTTTTTGGGAGGCTTTATTACATAGACTCCAATTGCTTATATCACTAGCTATGGGCGACTGAACACATTCTGTAGTCCCTCCTCCCTCTGCCGGGGTTGGGAGTGGGGCTGAAAGTTCCAACCCCTGTCTCTAATCAAGGGTTGGTTCCCCGCCAACCAGCCCATCCTGGGGGCTCTCCTTGTCAATATGAACTCTGATGTGATTGAAAGGGGCTTGTTATGAATAACAAAATACATCTTTATGGCCCTTACTACTTAGGAAATCCTAGGAGTTTTAGGAGCCCTGTGCCAGAAAAAGAGGAAGACCAAATACATATTCTTATCACAAATCACAACACTGTACTGTCCTTTGCCAGCTCTCTCTACGTCCTCTGTTCACTGTCCACGCCCATACCTGCCTTTCTGTGCCTTGGGGTCTGGCTCGGTTCCTGCCCTAGTTCTTTACAATCATCTCTGCCAAAGCTCCCTTTCTCCATCCCACTGTTTCCACTGTCCTCACTTCTGTGGAAATGAGACAAAAGATGGGGAGGAAGGAGTGAGAAGAGCAAGACATAGGAGGGAAAGAAAGATTAGAGGCTGGAGGTTGTGTCACTCCTGAAGGGTGAAGGCTACTGATGCACCTTTGATCCGTACACTTGTTTTTGAAATTTTATTTATTTATTTTTGGCTGTGCCGGGTCTGCATTGCTGCGTGGGCTTTCCTCTAGTTGTGGCAAGCAGGGCAACTCTCTAATTGCAGTGCATAAGCTTCTCACTGCGGTGGCTTCTCTTGTTGCAGACGAGCATGGGCTCTCAGGTATGCGGGCTTCAGTAGTCGTGGCCCTTGGGCTTAGTAGTTGCAGTTCCCCAGCTAGGGAGCACAGGTTCAATAGTTGTGGTGCACAGGCTTAGCTGTTCCATGGCATGCGGGATCTTCCCAGGTCAGGAATGGAAGCACCTTTGTCTCCTGCATTGGCAGGCGAATTCTTTACCACTGAGCCACCAGGGAAGTGCCAGGACACTTGTTTTTATACTGCTGGAATTAGGATAAAATCATGCTCACAGATAGCCTTAACTGGGTAGAGAAGTCAGCAAAGGGTGACAGATGTGCTGAGCGGTGAATATGGAAGGGGAACAGAGAGAGGTATGTGAGAGGAGGTTCTGGAAAAGGGGAGAGAGTTCCCCACTTTACCACCTGCTGGGCTTTTTACAATAGGGAAGGTTAAGGAGGGGGAGCCTCTCCTTCTTCGAAGACCTCCCCCCCAACCCCCACCCCCACATCCCACATCCCGCAGCCCACATTCCCAGTGTGACAAGGACTGCCTGAGACCAGGGGCCTCCCTCTCAGCAGCCCTGAGGGTAGTGAGGACGCTCAGACCCAGGAATACAGGAAAATCTGGACTGGTTTAATGTTGTTAATATCAAGGTCACTACTTATATTTCTATATATCAACTATATTAATCAATGCACTCCCAGGCACACAACGAATAAGAGATATGAAAACTTGAGAGCAAGCATTGGCTCAACAATGAAACCCTTCACCAATACAATTCCAATAATTTTAACTCCTCAAAAGGCTTTATATTTTAGAATGTATTAGGCCTCCCGTGCCTCTCGTGGTTGGGAGGCTGTGAACAATCACATGTGTAGCTGTAAAAGTCCGGAAAATCCTGTCAGGCAAGTTAGAAAGCCATCAGAGGGGTTTGAATAGAAACACTCCTATTATGTCCAGGGGACTTATTAACTAGAGCCCTAAGTTGATTTTCTCCAGAGAAAGGTGGTCGGGCATAGCTCCCTGTTAATGTCAGAAGAGTTTAGTGAGACACATAAAATAGTAAGACAGATAGATTTTGGATTTTGGGGTAGATGCTCAAGCAGGTCCAGGGGGTCCCCCGAGTCCTGATCTGCCTTGCCCGTCAGGTCTCTTCCGCATGACCTTGTCATGGGTGGGATCTCCCGTGCTGGCTCCCAGCATAAGTTAGTCATAACTTTCCTTCCAAGGAGTAAGGGTCTTTTAATTGCATGGCTGCAACCACCATCTGCAGTGATTTGGGAGTCCAAAAAAAATAAAGTCTGACACTGTTCCCACTGTTTCCCCATCTATTTCCCGTGAAGTGATGGGACCGGATGCCATGATCTTAGTTTCCTGAATGTTGAGCTTTAAGCCAACTTTTTCACTCTCCTCATTCACTTTCCTCAAGAGGCTTTTTAGTTCCTCTTCACTTTCTGCCATAAGGGTGGTGTCATCTGCATAGTTGAGGTTATTGATATTTCTCCCAGCAATCTTGATTCCAGCTTGTGATTCTTCCAGTCCAGCGTTTCTCATGATGTACTCTGCATAGAAGTTAAATAAGCAGGGTGACAATATACAGCCTTAACGTACTCCTTTTCCTATTTGGGACCAGTCTGTTGTTCCATGTCCACTTCTAAGTGTTGCTTCCTGACCTGCATACAGATTTCTCAAGAGGCAGGTCAGGTGGTCTGGTATTTCCATCTCTTTCAGAATTTTCCACAGTTTATTGTGATCGACACAGTCAAAGGCTATGTCATAGTCAATAAAGCAGAAACAGATGTTTTTCTGGAACTCTCTTGCTTTTTCCATGATCCAGCAGATGTTGGCAATTTGATCTCTGGTTCCTCTGCCTTTTCTAAAACCAGCTTGAACATCAGGAAGTTCACGGTTCATGTATTGCTGAAGCCTGGCTTGGAGAATTTTGAGCATTACTTTACTAGCGTGTGAGATGAGTGCAATTGTGCGTAGTTTGAGCATTATTTGGCATTGCCTTTCTTTGGGATTGGAATGAAAACTGACCTTTTCCAGTCCTGTGGCCATTGCTGAACTTTCCAAATTTGCTGGCATATTGACTGCAACACTTTCACAGCATCATCTTTCAGGATATGAAATAGCTCCACTGGAATTCCATCACCTCCACTAGCTTTGTTTGTAGTGATGCTTTCTAAGGCCCACTTGACTTCCCATTCCAGGATGTCTGGCTCTAGGTGAATGATCACACCATCGTGATTATCTGGGTTGTGAAGCTCTCTTTGTACAGTTCTTCTGTGTATACTTGCCACCTCTTCTTAATATCTTCTGCTTCCGTTAGGTCCATACCATTTTTGTCCTTTATCGAGCCCATCTTTGCATGAAATGTTCCCTTGGTATCTCTAATTTTCTTGCAGAGGTCTCTAGTCTTTCTCATTCTGTTCTTTTCTTCTATTTCTTTGCATTGATCCCTGAGAAAGGCTTTCTTATCTCTTCTTGCTATTCTTTGGAACTCTGCATTCAAATGGGTATAGCTTTCCTTTTTTCCTTTGCTTTTCGCTTCTCTTTTTTTTCACAGCTATTTGCAAGCCCTCCTCAGGCAGCCATTTTGCTTTTTTGCATTTCTTTTCCATGGGGATGGTCTTGATCCCTGTCTCCTGTACAGTGTCACGAACCTCATTCCATAGTTCATCAGGCACTCTATCTATCAGATCTAGGCCCTTAAATCTATTTCTCATTTCCACTGTATAATCATAAGGGATTTGATTTAGGTCATACTTGAATGGTCTAGTGGTTTTCCCTACTTTCTTCAATTTAAGTCTGAATTTGGCAATAGGAGTTCATGATCTAAGCCACAGTCAGCTCCTGCTCTTGTTTGTGCTGACTGTATAGAGCTTCCCCTTCTTTGGCTGCAAAGAATATAATCAATCTGATTTCGGTGTCAACCATCTGGTAATGTCCATGTGTAGAGTCTTCTCTTGTGTTGTTGGAAGAGGGTGTTTGCTATGACCAGTGCATTCTCTTGCCAAAACTCTATTAGCCTTTGCCCTGCTTCATTCCATACTCCAAGGCCAATTTGCCTGTTACTCCAGGTGTTTCTTGACTTCCTACTTTTGCATTCCAGTCCCCTATAATGAAAAGGACATCTTTTTTGGGTGTTAGTTCTAAAAGGTCTTGTAGGTCTTCATAAAACCGTTCAACTTCAGCTTCTTCAGCATTAGTGTTTGGGGCATAGGCTTGAATTACCATGACATTGAGTGGTTTGCCTTGGAAATGAACAAAGATCATTGTGTCGTTTTTGAGATTGCATCCAAATACTGCATTTTGGACTGTTTTGTTGACCATGATGGCTACTCCATTTCTTCTAAGGGATTCCTGCCCACAGTAGTAGATATAATGGTCATCTGAGTTAAATTCACCCATTCCAGTCCATTTTAGTTGCTGATTCCTAGAATGCCGATGTTCACTCTTGCCATCTCCTGTTTGACCACTTCCAATTTGCCTTCATTCATGGACGTGACATTCCAGGTTCCTATGCAATATTGCTCTTTACAGCATCGGACCTTGCTTTTGTCACCAGTCACATCCACAACTGGGCATTGTTTTTGCTTTGGCTCCACCCCTTCATTCTTTCTGGAGTTATTTCTCCACTGATCTCCAGTAGCATATTGGGTACCTACTGACCTGGGGAGTTTCCTCTTTCAGTATCCTATCATTTTTGCCTTTTCATACAGTTCATGGGGTTCTTAAGGCAAGAATACTGCAGTGGTTTCCCATTCCCTTCTCCAGTGGACCACATTATGTCAGACCTCTCCATCATGACCCGTCCATCTTGGGTGGCCCCACACAGCATGGGTTAGTTTCATTGAGTTAGACAAGGCTGTGGTCCGTGTGATCAGACTGGCTAGTTTTCTGTCATTATGGTTTCAGTGTGTCTGCCCTTTGATGCCCTCTCTCAACACTTACTGTCTTACTTGGGTTTCTCTTACCTTGGACGAAGGGTACCTCCTCACTGCCGCCCCTCTTGACCTTGAATGTGGAGTAGCTCCTCTCAGCCCTCCTGCGCCCACGCAGCTGCCCCTTCTTGGACTTGGGGTTGGCTTAAACCTCAACATTCAGAAAACTAAAATCATGGCATCCGGTCCCATCACTTCATGGCAAATAGATGGGGAAACAGTGGAAACAGTGAGAGACATTGTTTTGGGGGCTCCAAAATCATTATACATGGTGACTGCAGCCTTAAAATTAAAAGACGCTTGTTGCTTGGAAGAAAAGCTATGACCAACCTAGACAGAGTATTAAAAAGCAGAGACATTACTTTGCCAACAAAGCTCTGTGTAGTCAAAGCTATGATTTTTCCAGTAGTCATGTATGGATGTGAGAGTTGGACCATAAAGAAAGCTGAGCATTGAAGAATTGATGCTTTTGAACTGTGGTGTTGGAGAAGACTCTTGAGAGTCCCTTGGACTGCAAGGAGATCCAACCAGTCCATCCTAAAGGAAATCAGTCTTGAGTAGGCCTGAGGCTGAAGCTGAAACGCCAATACTTTGGCCACCTGATGTGAAGAACTGACTCATTGAAAAAGACCCTGATGCTGGGAAAGATTGAAGGCAGGAGGAGAAGGGGATGACAGAGGATTAGATGGTTGGACGGTGTCACTGACTCAATGGACATGAGTTTGGGTAAACTCCAGAAGTTGGTGATGGACAGGGAAGCCTGGTGTGCTGCAGTCCATGGGATCACAAAGAGTCAGACAGGACTGAGTGACTGAACTGAACTGATACCCTATACTGGATACTATATAAAACTTTCAAACTGTAGTGCTGGAGAAGACTCTTTAGAGTCCCATGGATAGCAAGAAGATCAAAACAGTCCTAAAGGAAATCAACCCTGAATATTCATTGGAAGGACTGATGCTGAAGCTAAAGCTCCAATACTTTGACCACCTGATGTGAAGAACTGACTCATTGGGAAAGACCCTGATAGTGGGAAAAATTGAGGGCAGGAGGAAAGGGGATGACAGAGGATGAGATGGTTGATGGGCATCACTGACTCAATGGACAGGAGTTAGAGCAACCTTCTATAGAAAGCAAAGGACAGGGAAGCCTAGCATGCTGCAGTCCATGGGGTCACAAAGAGTCGGACACACCTTAGTGACTCAACAACAACAGCAACTATACCCTAGCTGAGTAGACACATAAAATTAGCCATCATAGTAGATAAAGTTGGGAACAGAATAAGCAGATTTTGTGCTTCTAATGCAAGGCAGCAGAGAATCATGTAGAGTGGAAAACAGCAGTGTTTTCACGTGACTCACTATTTTGAATGAAAGTCAAGTGGTTTCCTAAGGTTTAGCTCCTGTTGATCTGAATGCCATTTAGTTGGTTTCACAGAAGTCCCGGTGCTTTCCCAGGACTAGTGCTTTCCAACTGGGTGTTGAATGGTGATGGAAAGAAGACTCAGATTATTTCCAGTGTTTGAATTTTGGTTCTAAATTAGGAAAGGAGTATGTCAAGGCTGGATATTGTCACCCTGCTTGTTTAACTTACATGCAGAGTACATCATGCACTGCCAGGCTGGATGAAGCACAAGCTGGAATCAAGATTGCTGGGAGAAATATCAATAACCTCACATATACAGATGACACCACCCTTATGGCAGAAAGTGAAGAAGAATTAAAGAGCCTCTTGATGAAAGTGAAAGAGGAGAGTGAAAAACCTGGCTTTTCAGGAGAAAAGGATGTCATCCCAGGAGAAAGGGATGACAGAGGATGAGATGGTCAGATGGCATTACCAACTCAATGGACATGAGCTTAATTAAGCTCCAGGAGTTGGTGATGGATAGGGAAGCCTGGTGTGCTGCAGTCCTTGGGGTTGCAAAGAATTGAACACAACTGAGCGACTGAACTGAACTGAGATGGGAAGGGCCAACAGGCAAGCCATGACACCATCTTGGGGTAACACTACTGGGTTTGTTGGCTTCCACCAGGTCGTGATGCAGTAACATGCCCCCACATCTTGGTGGCTTAGAACAGCCACGGCATGTTTCTCACTCATGTTATATATTCATGGCTGCAGTTCTGTCCACGTGACTGTTTATTCCAGGACACATGCTGAAGGAGGATCTCCTATCTGGAATCTGGTATTCCCATGGCAAAAAGAAAGTGAGGTTGCTGCAGGAAACACTCCAGGCTCCTACCTGGAGATGGCATATCACTCACACTCCTACGTCATGTCGTCGTCCAGTTGCTCAGTCATGTCTGACTCTTTTCGACTCCATGGACTGCAGCATGCCAGGCTTCCTTGTCCTTCACTTTCTACAGGAGTTTGCTCAAACTCGTGTCCATTGGGTCAGTGATGCCAACCCATCATCTCATCCTTGTTGCCCCCTTCTCCTGCCCTCAGTCTTTCCCAGCATCAGAGTCTTTTCCCCTGAGTTGGCTCTTTGCATCAGTTGGCCAGAGTTGGCTTCAGCTTTAGCATCAGTCCTTCCAATGAATATTCAGGGTTGATTTCCTTTAGGATTGCCTAAAGGAAATGATCTCCTTGATCTCCCTGGAGTCCAAGGGACTCTCAAGAGTCTTCTCCAGCACCACAATTCAAAAACATAAATTCTTCTGTGTTCAGCCTTCTTTATGGCCCAACTCTCACATCCATACATGGACTACTAGAAAAACTATAGCTTTGACTATATGGACTTTTGTCAGCAAAGTGATGTCTCTGCCTTTTAATACACTGTCTAGGTTTGTCATAGCTTTTCTTTCAAGGAGCAAGTGTCCTATCTCACAGGCAGTGCTAAATGACAGGGCCAGGGACTTCCCTGGTGGTTCAGTGGCTAAGGCTCCAGACTCCCGATGCAGGATGCTTGGGTTCAATCCCTGATCAGGGAATGAGATCCCAGATGCTGCAACTAAGACCCAGCAGAGTCAAATAAATACATATTAAAAAATATATTTTAGGAAATTCTGACCAGTAATTGTAACAACTTTAAAACTTAAATAAAAATTTCCAGAAAAAAACAATCACAGGGCTAGGTCTGACAACAGGGTGGGGACCACGAATCTCACGGTGGACATAAACAATTCTTTCACAGGAAGGGAGAGCAGTGGGTAATGGGAGCCACAGCACAGTACATCAAGCTGCCATCTGCCTGATTCTTAGAGTTCCAGCTGGCTTCTTAAACAGCATCGTTTAACTAACATGACTGACAGAGAAGAAAGTCATTTTATACTGAGTTCACGGGAAGGAGCAAAGTAATAAAACCAGGTCTTACCTACCCGGGTTCTTGGACTGTTTAATCAATAGAAATTGATAAGAAGTCTGGTGAGAAATTCAAGCAAGGGTTTGTTGGGACTTGGGCTGCAGCACCAGGGGCTGAAAAGAGGCAACATGTGCCCTTGCGTGCTCCCTGGGGGAAAGGGGGCGAACTGGTTCCTCAAATGGGGTGAGGATAGGGGCGGGTGGATGGGTCTGGCCGGAGGGGTAGCTTAGGTGGTCTGCCCACCCCCAGAGTGGTGCTGTGTGCAGGGGTCATGCACAGTGCCCTGGCACCCTGCTTTTGCTACCAGCACATCACAAAATGGCAATTAGGTTTTGGCATCTTTGTATCTGGGTTTCCCTGGTAGCTTAGCAGTAGAGAATCTGCCTACAATGCAGGAGACATGGGTTTGATCTCTAGGTTGGGAAGATCCCCTGGAGAAGAGCAGGGCAACTCACTCCAGCATTCTTGCCCAGAGAATCCCATGGACAGAGGAGTCTGGTGGGCTACAGTCCAGGGGCTGTAAAGAGTCAGACACGCCCGAAGGACCTGAGCAAGCACACATTTTTGCATTTTGTTGTTCATAACTGCCCTGACTTCGTGCTGTTATTTTTAGCCTTTTATAGTTCCTTTGTGTCTGTGCTTGAGGAAATGTTTGTTGAGGTACAAGCCCTGCAGTCAAGGGTCTCAGGTCCCAGGTCCCAGCCTACCTCAAGGCACTGGGTGACGAGGTCAGCACTTGGGCAGAGGACTCTCTTTCCAGTTCCTGACATCCTGGCCAGGATCTCCAGCCCTCCTGTGGCCTCTGGGCTTTCCCTCTGACCCCTGGGCCTCAGGGCTCTGAGGTTATGGGTTCAGACTGTCTGGGACCTTGGTGGTAGGAATTTTTGGGGTGTTTTTTCCTAATAAACAAAGCAAGGGGTCAGATGGGATGAGCTGGCTTTACTGTTTGAAACCTCCGGAAGTGCTGTGGTTTGGGCTGCCATAAACATCTGGATGCAGGAGGCGGTGTGGGCAGACACAGACCCAGAGGAAAGTCACGCTCTCCGGAGGCCACAGGCCCCGATTTCTCTATTTATTGTCCCCCTCCCCTCACTTTACCCCTTGTTTTGGTAAAAGAGTCAAATTGTTAGAATAGTGGAATTTCAGATCAAAAGTTGAATTATATAATTATAAAAGGCAAGATTGGAAGGGGTGCTGGATAACATTTGGGTGCAGTCTATTGGAAAAAAAAGAGAGACTTCCCTGGTGGTCCAGTGGTTAAGAAGCTGCCTTCCACTACAGGGAACCCCCACACCCTATTGGGTACTGGGTCTACGTTTGCTCAATGAGAGAAGAATAACAGGGTAGACTCATCCATGGATCCCAGTACAGGATTTCCAGGCAACAGGGTGCACAGTGAAGGGCCAGGCAGCAGGGCAGAGGTCTTCAAGTTCTGAGATTCTTTTTGTTTATCTAGTGGTGGGGAAAGGCACCTTCTGATTTGTGACACCAGCTTTTCAAGACTGTGTCAGTTCAGCGGAAAAGCAATTTGGGATGTCCTGCAAATAATCTATAATCCACACACCAAGCAAACAAATCAGTTGCATGTAACTCTTGGGTGTGCAGGTCTGGAGTTCCTGGCAAGGAAATAGGAGATGTGTCAATGGAGTATGACTGGGGGAAGTGAGACTCTGAGACTTGACTTCTATTTCCTTTGTCTAGTCTCTTTCTTTGGAAAAATCTGGTGAGATTCAACTCCAGTAGGTGAATACTTATGGGTGGGAATGGAATGCAGGAAGTGCCAAATTAAATAAAATTCGACAGGTTGTGTTAATAGTAACAAAGCCTATCTTTACTCAGCTGTTACTGTTAATATATGCCAAACACTACTCTATGCTCTAAGTGTACTTACCTAACAAAACACCCCTAAGGTAGATACTGCTATGAAAACACTGGGGTCACAGAGAGAGTCAGGAACTTATCCCAGTTCACAGAGCTAGAAGGCAGTGAGAGCTGGGATTTGAACCCTGGCAGGGGGCCCCAGAACCCACACTCAGCCTACATCACATTGCCTTCAGCAATGATTATCACTATTGAAAGAGCACTTACCTTGACGGGGGGTGGGCTAGGGGTCGGGGGTGGATTGGGCTGGCATTCGGCTAGTGCCTTAGAGTTGCCTTATTTCATTTACTCCAGAACAGCTGCTTCAGGTATGAGGTAATATTTCTACCTACTGCATGAAGAAACAGACTCTGAGAGACCAAACGCCTTGCCCAGGATCCCAACACTAATTGGTAGTCCCAGCACTAATTCCAACATTGGCTTGATCCCCAGATCCCTCCTCCCTCAGGTTCTTCTTCTTTTTTTTTTTTTTTTTTTGCCACACTATGGGCCATGTGGGATCTTAGTTCCCCAGCCAGGGATTGATCCCTTGCCCTCTGTGTTGGAAGCACAGAGTCTTAACCATTGGGCTGCCAGGAAAGTCCCCTAAACCCTGATAGTTTCTTAAATATTGATAATTGCTGAAAGTGGATAATACAACCAAAGAGTTTGATTTTACTATTCACTTTACTTGTGTGTATTTGAAAATTCCCTTAAGAACCCCCCTCCAAAAAAACAAAACCAACTATGAACTTAGCCACTGTGTTGTCCTAATTCCACTGGTTCCTGTGTGTTTCCTTGATGGGGCGGGAAGAGGAAGAGATGAAGTTTAGATATGGGTTGGCAGAATTTCTTTCCCAACCAAGTGCATGTGTTACTTGCTCAATCATGTCTGACTCTTTGTGACCTCATGGACTGTAGCCCACCAGGTTCCTCTGTCCATGGAATCCTCTAGGCAAGAATACTGGAGCGGGTTGCCATTTCCTTCTCCAGGGGAATCTTCCTGACCCAGGGATAGAAGCCGTATCCCCTGCTTGGCAGGTGGATTCTTTACCACTGAGCCATCAGGAAAGCACAGTCACTATTACCTTAGGTTAGCTATGATTTTGTGTGCTAGGTGGTGGGAGCTACAGTCCAGCATGTGCTGGGTCACAGAGCCCTTTGGGCCTTATGTTGAGACTGGGGAAGGCTCTGCAGCATTTGAAAGGATGAGGTGGCCCAGGCTTCTGTTCCCAGAGGACATCCTTTCCCAGGGAGTCAGGTCTTGACCTAGAACTTCCATTGACCAGAGGACTGGGGACAAGTGCCTCAAGATCATAGAACATCTGGCCACAGCGAGGTCGTCCAAGGAACTATTCTAGCAGGGGCCGGGGCTAGGCTGCTCTCTGAGGGCCTTGTGGGTCGGTGCGGAGCCTCAGCTCACACTGCCCAGGGACAGAGGACAAGTTCTGATGGGTACCCGCCTGAGGCCATCTGACTCAGGGCCTCCCCTCTTGCCTAGAGCTGGCTCATCTCCTTAGCAGGCCAGGAGGGCCAGGCAGGAAATATTGCCTCCAGCTGTGTTCAGTTGTATGTGACTTTGTTCTTGGGGGAGGATGCGGCTGAAATTCAGGGAATTTCCGAAAGGACAGGCTAGGTCTGAAGGAGGCTGGTGTTTAAGGATTGTGAGAGGCTCAGGGTTGAGCTGGAGAGGGGATGAGGCCCTCCGCTCTTCATTGAACTGGGAGCCTCTTGCGGCTTCCCCGGGCGCTGCTGCCAGAGTTCCATTTATCCCTCCTTCCCCCCAGGATTTCGCAGTGCTTGGGGGTCGCATAGAGTCGAACATGACTGAAGTGACTTAGCAGCAGCAGCAGCAGCAGCAGCAGCAGCAGCATCTCAATAATTCTGCTTGCTCGGTAGATGCATTGATGCTTTTCAGACATCAGTTGAAAACGTCAAGTTCCTGACACTGGTCAGTGAGTTCAAACTAGAATGATCATCCTCTCATGGATCCTCTTTCCCCAAACTTGGCTTTTGTACATTATGTTTCCTGAAGTGGTTATGTTACTGAGGTGTGGGTGCTTGCTGTTCAAAAGCCAATAATCAGGCCAGGTTGGTGGAGAGAAAAATTTGCTTTATTTTAGATGCTGGCAACTGGTGAGGGGAGTGTGGATGTCTGTTCAAAGGCCAACTGCCAAGCAGGAGGTGAGAGCTTTTATAGGCTGAGGGAGGGGGCTACATGCAGAAACAACACAGTCAGCTCTGACAGTCATCTTCAGATTGGTTATCGGTAGACTGACCAGCGTCATCTTGATTGTTTTAGGTACAGTTAATCTTCAGTTCCAGGGTCGGTTTGCTTCCATTTCTTTGAGGCCGTTCCTTGGAACTGTGGCAGCTTGTGTCACGGCTACAGTCTGGTTATCGTGTAGTTAACTTCTTCCACCCTGTGGGGGTTTCAGTATTTATAAGACAGCTCATAGGACATGGCTCAGAATATTATCTATAGTCCTTGAGGAGAAACTAAAGGTCCTTGACTGCATTTGATGAGTACATTATTATTATTTGGTCTCCTTTGTTTTCCTTCGTTTCTGCATGTTCTCATTTCTCTGATTAAACTCGTTCTTTAAAGTTTTCCACAGACAAAAGGCAGGCAGAGTACATGGGGGAAGGACCACAGAGTCCTGCTGTGTTTCAGTTACTTGTAAAAAGAAGAAAAGGAAGAAAGCAAGCTCTGCTCTCACGCGCTGCAAAGAAGCAGCTGCAACATATAGCCAGGGCTTTCTCTTGTCAGACTTGAATTTTTTTTAACTTTTTTTTTTTAATTACCTGCACTATGTGGCATGTGGGATCTTAGTTACCCAACCAGGAATCGAACCGTGTCTGCATTGAAGTGTAGAGTCTTAACCTTGAGGGAAGTCTCATCAGACTTGATTTTAAGTCACTAAATACATTGCCTCCTCAATCTTTACAGTCATCCTGTGTGGGTAATTGCTATTCCTTTATTATCTTTCCTAGGGATAGATCCAAGTTTGTGAGGCCCTGAAACTTATACAATTGGTGGGCCCGCTTTTAAAACAAATTAGATTACTATTATGTAAATATAAGTACAAAATTAGGCCCAGAGCCTTGACAGGTGGCATATGACAAGTGGCAGAAACCAACAAAATATTGTAAAGCAATTATCTTCCAATTAAAAATAAATAAATAAATTTTTTTAATTACTGAAAAAAGTGAAAACATTAATTTATTATTTTTTTGACTGTGCTGCACCTTCACTGCGGTGTGCAGGTTTCCCTAGCGGTGGTGGGCGGGCTTAGCTCCCCCGAGGCATGTGGACTCTTAGTTCCTGAACCATGTCTGCTGCTTGCAAAGGTAGATTCTTAACTGCTGGGCAACCAGGGAAGTCCTCAAGGTATTGTTTCTTTCCTTTTTGAAAGGCTTCCATATTTTCTGAAGTTCTAATAAGGAGCATGTAATTCCTATGAAAAGAAATTTTGTTCTATTGACTGCCCAAGCAGGAAAGAGCCTGACGAGTGTGTAGCCATGCCCTGGTGTGGGTTAGAGTCAAAGCTAGGGCGGAGGGCACAGGATCAGGCCACCTGTACCCACTGCCTTGGTCTTGCCCAGGAGTGGGAATTGAGCATCCTGACTCTGAGTTTGAGCATCTGGACCCAGAGGGAAGAGGTAAACTGACACCAGTGAGCTGTGAGCAAGTGCTCTGGGTGACCTCTGGCTATTCCTGTGCTGCCCAGGGAGGACTACTTCAGAGCAGGTACTCGCACATGGGGGCTTCCCTGGTGGCGCAGACAGTAAAGAATCTGCCTACAATGCAGAAGACCCAGGTTTGATCCTTGGGTTAGGAAGATCCCCTGGAGAAGGGAATGGCTACCGCATTCCAGTATTCTTGCCTGGAGAATTCCATGGACAGAAGAGCCTGTTGGGCTACAGCCCATGGGGTTGCAAAGAGTCAGACATGAATGAGCAACCAACACTTTCACTTTCACTTTGGGTTTCCCTGGTGGCCCAGATGGTAAAGAAGCTTCCTGCAAAGAAGGAGACATGGGTTTGATCCCTGGGTTGGGGCGATCCCCTGGAGAAGGGAACAGCTACCACTCCAGGATTCTTGCCTGGAGAACTCCATGGATAGAGGAGCCTGGCAGGCCCAGGGGGTCTCAGAGAGTTGGACAGGACTGAGTGAACACTTTCACTTTTTTCACTCTCATCTGGAGGAAGGAAGGAGTGGAGTGAAGTCGCTCAGTCGTGTCCAACTCTTCGTGACCCCATAGACTGTAGCCTACAGGCTCCTCCGTCCATGGGATTTTCCAGGCAAGAGTACCAGAGGGGTTGCCATTTCTTTCTCCAGGGGATCTTCCCCCTGACCCAGGAATCGAACTTGGGTCTCCTGCATTGCAGGCAGATGCTTTACGAGGATGAGGGTCCAATTCCCCAAAGACAGACTGCTGGTTTGGACTCCACAGCTGGATATGCAGGATTCATTCTCAATTCATATCTTTGCCATCACTGATCCTCCTCCTTGGAAGGCCCTCTCCTTTTTTACTTTGCTTCAAGGCTTAATACATGATCCACTCGGTCATAGGACTCTGCAGTATAGACTTACACCACTCACCCAACCTTTGGTTCTTTCTGTCTTGAAAGGCCTCTTTTCCCTTTCTCTCTCGCAAAACAACAGCAGCTGATAGAGCTATGGATCAGGCACTTCCTATGGACAATTTGAGTGCGTTCTGTGGATTCTCTCATTTACATGGACATATGTGCTCTGCTCAGTTGTGTCCGACTCTTTGCCTTCCATGAACTGTAGCCCGCCAGGCTCTTCTGTCCTGGATTCTCCAGGCAAGAGTACTTGGAGTGGGCTGTCATTTCCACCTCCAGGAGATCTTCCTGACCCAGGCGTTGAACCAGAGTCTCTTGTGTCTCTTGTATTAGCAAGCAGATTCTTTACTACTGTGCCACCTGAGATGCTATCTCATTTAATCTCCTAAACAAGCTAAGCAGTGGCTTTTATCAAATCTATTTTTCCAGACAAGGAAGCAGAGGCTGAAAGTCATGCAGTATCTGACTTGAGGTCACATAACTGGAAAGTGGCAAAGCCAAAACTCCAAGAAAAGACATGGGTCTGTGTTTAACTTCTTACCTGACCTATCTTCTGATTAAACTAGAAGCTCTAAGAGGTGCTGGCAGTTATGACTCCAGTGCCGGGGCTGTGGGTTTAATCCCTGGTTGGGGAACTAAGATCCCACATGGTGCATAGCATGGCTAAAAAAAAAAAAATTAAAAAGAGAAAAATAATGTTAAAAAAGAGATGCCTTAGACCTCTTGATGTCCTCAAGGCATGGCTGAATGGCTAGTACATAGTGGACATACAATGTCAGTGGAGAAGTGTGGGAGGAACTGGGGACATTTTGAAAAGATTCATCTTCAGCTGATGCCGAGTTCCGGATTGGGAGGAGAAATCACAGATAGAAGTGTCTGCAAATGAGCCTCTGGGCTGGACCTGGTCTGGCAGGAGGCTAGATTCTGAATCCAGTCTCTCTGTCATTAGACCTTAGCCCAAAGTCCTGCCTTGATCAGCTAAGGACTGAGCATCCTGTCTTCTGAAGGCTGAACTTGAAAGCCACGTTATCGTGGAAGGGTCTGATTTTCATTTGGTTCTGGTGTCTCCAAAGATCTTAATAGTTTTCCTAGTTTCTGCAAAGGTTCCAAGGCCCTCTGGGATTCCAGTCCAAGATACACCATCCATCACTTTGAGCTTCGATCACTTTGAGTCGCGAGACCTTGGCAGGTCCCTTGTGGACCACACAGTCCCACCTGTGACTGCCTGCACCCTTCGTTGTTCAGTGGCGAGAGTCAGTACACCTGCATGTGTGTGTGTGTGTGTGCTTTGTAAGCCCCAGGGCTCTCACATCCTGCTGGCATTTCATGCCCGTTAACTCACTCTGTCCTTGAGGCAATCCAGGGAGGTATTCACTGCTACCCTTGGGTTTTGTTTATCTAATTCAACTTCTGTTTTTTAAAGTCATTGAAATAATTCAGAACTTTAAAGCTCCAAGACATACACTTCTAAAAAGTCTCCCTCCCTCCCCTGGTCTTCAGCCACCCAATTTCCTTTCCTGGCAGCAACCCAAACAGCCCATTTTTTTGTTTATACTTCCAGACATACTTCTTGCACACACAAGGAGACGTGTATAAATATTATGTCCTGCTCCTCCGCCTTCTCCAATGGTGGCCATTGGAGACTATCCACCCAGTCTGTACCTCATCTACTTTACTTAGCAATACAGCCTCCCCAATATTAATACTTTTTTAAAGTTGTTTTTTTATGTCCATTTTAAAAGTCTTTATTGAATTTGTTACAATATTGTTTCTGTTTTATGTTTTGGTTTTGTGGCCACTAGACATGTGGGATCTTAGTTCCCCAACCAGGGATGGAACCTGTACCCCTAGCATTACAAGGGGAAATATTAATCACTGGACCACCAGGGAACTCCCTCTCCACATTATTTTTAAACCCATGAGGTTCCTGGGGTTATGGAGCCTGGATGGCAAATCAGGTCTTTTAGGATGCAAAGCCTGTAAGGCGCTGACTCTGGGAGGGCGCATCCGAAAGCCCTGTTCCTATTCAGGACTTTCCCTCAATGGGCCTGGGCAGCTCTGATCGACACACCTCCGGGTGCCAAGAGAGCTGGGGAAAAACCAGCCAATGGCTTGGCCTGGCAGAAGGTTCCAGGACCTGGAGGAAAAAAGGGTTTTGTTCTCCGCCCCCTGAAGACTGGCAGGCGTTGGCCTGTCCCGGGGCCATGCTGTCTTTCTCTCTGCTGTCTATAAGAGCAGGGAAAAAAAAAAAAAAGTTTTCTCTTCCTGCCAAGACCCGATGGCAGTTCGGCGGGTCTTGTGCTGGTCCCTCCAAGGGCCCGGCTCCCACGCCTCACCTCCTTTTGATGGCTGTGCTGGCTGTGGGCAGCCTTGGGGGTCCCTGCCAAGGCCGGGGAGCCTGGCCTCCCTGGGAATGTACATCTGCTCCACGTCTGGACCTAATTGCTGTGCTGGGAAGGAACTCTCCACGCCCGTGTCCAGACAGCCGGCCTTCTGGGATTGGCATGGGGGTAGGAGGCCAGGGAGAGCTGGCCAGCCCAGGCTGAGGAGGAAATGTCATTGGGAGTTAAGTGTGTTTTTCTGCTTTTTCCTACAAAGAGCCCTGTTTGTGCCCTCTCTGTCACCCACTGACCCCAACCCCAACCCCCCAGGCTCTCTGCTCCTCCACAACACTGGGTCTGGAAGGTCTGCCAGCGGCTTCCTTCCGGTGCACTTGATTCCCAGGGAGCCTGCGCCCCATTTCCAAGCTCACTGGAGGAGGGAGGGAAAGAGGCCGGACGGGAGCCTGGGAGCTGCCCACGGGGGACGGCTCTGAGGAGGTTTCTTTCCAGGAGCGCCAGGTCCCAGGCCAGGATCTACTCTCTCCGTCCTCAGAAGCTGGGCTTACAGACAAAGCGCCCAGCAGCCGTGCCCCTGAGCAGGCCAGCAGGCGGAGATTTCTCTGAGTTTCATCCTCCCAACTGTGAAATGGGTGCAATAGCGAGATCTGAAGCCGGCGGCGAGAGGGCCCAGATGAAGCCGGGAGGGGGCAGGCTACAGCCCGAGTCTCCACAGGCGAAGTTTGGCTGGAAAAGCATAAATAGAGGGACCTGCTGGGGCCGGGGGGAGGGGAGAGGGCTTTGGTTTGGCTGGGGTCCATGCTCGCCCCTGGGGGAAGTGGGCCCCTAGACTAGCATTAGGGAGGGGTACCTCTGGGCATCTTCAGCAGTGAACCTGTCTTTTGAAGGATGACAAAGAGGGGCATCCAATGTTTAGAGAGCAGAGCCTGCACCATGAGAACTGAGCAGCAAGATGTGGTCTGAGCCCCCACTCAAAGGGGCTGCTGGTGGCAGCTCAGGGAGGTAATGCAGGCTGGAGTTTTCAGTAGCAGCAGTGCGGAAAATGGCCAAGAAAGAGCCTGTTGATGGCTCTTTCCTGGTGGTCCAGTAGGTTAAGACTCCAAGTGATAATTCTGAAGGGGGAGGGCCTTGGGAGACCCCCTCCTTCCACATTCATCAGGGAGGTCTGGTAACTCATGGGCAGGCGTGCTAAGTTGCTCAGTCGAGTCCAGCTCTTTGTGACCCACTGGACTGTAACTCTCCAGGCTCCACTGTCCATGGGATTCTTTAGGTGAGAATACTGGAGCGGGTTGCCATGCCCTCCTCCAGGGGATCTTCCTGACCTCAGATCGAACCCAGGTCTCTTATGTCTCCTGCATTGACAGGCAGATTCTTTACCATTAACACCACCTGGGAAGCCCAACTCAAGGGCATCCACTTGCTAGTTCAAGGAAGAAATGGGTCTCAGGGCTCTGCCAAGATCCCTGGCATTGAAAAGCTTTAAAGTTGCCACTGGAAGGCCTTACGGGGAGAGAGACATGCAGAGTGTGGTGTGCAATTCCAGCAGTTTGTCCAGCCTCTGAGAGCCACAGTGGTCTACGTTAGAATGTGTCAGGGGGCCCCTATCACGGTATGCCTCATTAGCCTTGGATGAGCTTGCTTCCCTGCTGGGCTTCGAGCCCCTTTTGGTCACCTTTATGCCCCTTTGGCATTCACACCAGGCCTGGCAGATGCTAAATACTCACGGTGAAGATAGAGAATTCAGTGAATCATCTGTAATTTTCCAGGGCCACTTTGCAAGGCTGGATAAGTAATCTGGATTAACTGTGGCTGGTAATGTGAGGTCCAACTGCTTTTATGTATCCCTCCCTACTTTATTTCCTTCCCCTCCCATCCCAGTAGAAAAGAGGTCTTTTAGTATAATAATGTAGCAAAGTCAAGTTTACAGATAATGAGAAAGGTCTGCCTGAGCAGCTGATTCTCATCTTGATGCATCTGATGAGGGCTTGAGAGGGCTGCTGGGCCCTGGCACATTACGTAGTGGGTACCGGTTGAGCGCATGCATGCTCAGTTGCTCAGTTATGTCTGACTCTTTGCAACCCCACAGACTGTAGCCCACCAGGCTCCTCTGTCCATGGGATTCTCTAGGCAAGAATACTGGCTCTATGTTGGAACTGTTTCTTTGACTTGCTTTCATTGCTGTTGTTGTTGTTGTTCAGACCCTAAGTCATGTCCAGCTCTTTGGGACCCTGTGGACTGCAGCACATCAGGCTTCCCTGTTCTTCACTATCTTCAGGAGTTTGCTCAAACTCAGTCTGTTGAGTTGGTGATGCTATCTAACCATCTCATCCTCTGCCACTTTCTTCTGGGTGAAGAGGACAATTTTGCCCAGCCTCAGGGTCTTTTCCAATGAGTGGGCTCTTCACATTATGTGGCTAAAGTATTGGGTTCTTTTCATTGCTGTTATTGCTGTTATTATAATCATTCATAATGGCTTTCCTCAAAGGACCCAGCCCCTCTGCCTAACTGTTAAAGTGCCTTTGTTCAGCTCATAGAGAGATAATGGGACCCTGCCCACCTGTGAATGGCCACAAAGGAGAGATTAACTCACCCCTTCCAAAGTCTGGCCCTTCCTGGAGATGTTTTGCAAGACTGAGGCCCTTTTTACTTTACTTCCTCACTGCCCCTCCCTCTCTATTCTGCCTTTCGACTTTAGTTCCTCATCACTTCTCTCTCTGATTCTATAAAAGAACATGGCATCCAGCCCCCTTAGTCTGGCATCTTCTCGGTCAGCTGGCTTTCTGAATAAAGTCATATTCCTTGCCTCTATACCTCATCTCGGACCCATTGGCCTGGCTTGCGGCAAGCAGAGCTTGGGCTGAGGTGAGGGAGCGTGTGTTTGCAGAGGCCTGCAGGTGAAAGCACACAGGTTTGGCTTTCTTCCTGCGGCTGCATTTTCACGCCTTGGGTTGCCACCTTAGAGCTGGTGATTTTCACATCTATCTGTATGGATCACCTAGCTCCCAGGGGCTTTACTTCCCCAATGCCTCGGGACATCCCAGCTTTATATTCTCAAACACAAAGATCACCTGAAGAACAACCTCCCCCCAACCACACCAGACAGCAGAGTGAAGGAAAAGGAGGAGGGCCACCCTAGGCTAAGAATGCTGTTGCCCTTTTACAAGTTTCCTTTCAAAGCCCCAGCCAGGTCTTTGTGAGTGTAGCTGAGAACCGCCCTTTTAGGAGACCGTTCTTGCTGGGACCCTTTCTCACTCCTGGCAGCCCAAGGGGCTGGGGGCAGGGTGGTGTGAAGTGCTAACTCCGTATCTGAGGGCCATTAGGACACTGCTCTGTCCTTCCTAAGGGTTGTACTGCTGGGTACTCTGCTCTGTCACTCAGTCGTCTCCGATTCTTTGCGACCCCATAGACTGTAAGCCCACCAGGTTCCTCTGTCCATGGAATTTTCCAAGCAAGAATACTGGAGTGGATTGCCATTTCCTCCAGGGTCTCTTCCCAACCCAGGGATCTGACCTGTGTCTCTTGGCTCTCTTCCATTGGCAGGTGGATCCTTTATCACTTGGGAAGTTATTTCTGAGAATGAGTGTTTGCCCTTGTGAAGCCTGGGGGCATCTGATTCAGCAGTGATGGGCTGGATTAGTGGGAAAATGAAGAGGTCTGCAAGTTACCTTGCTGGTGACACCTTGATGGGGTCTGGAGTTGGTAGGCCAAAGCTTTCCCAGCCAAAGGTCATCACACAAGCTGTCTAGTCCCCAGGGTGTTAATCAAGGTTCTAGATTCTAAAAAGACAAATAGACTCTAGAATCTAAATTCTAGAAAGACAAATAGCTTAGACCTGTGGATATGCTGGGAAAGGAGAGGATTCTGGCTCCAAGCAGGAGTCTCAGCGAGTTCCTTGACTGAGGTTAGCAGATACTGGGAAAGTGAGGATGGAAAGTGCGCAAGGCTAGGAATTGGCATACCCCCTAAAGGTCCTGCGAGGAGGATTTAATGCCTTAGGATCAAGACGTTGACAGTGCTAGGTAAGGGCTTTAGGGGCTCTAGGTCTTGTTGAGAACTGTAGGGTAAAACAAGATTCATTTCAAACCATTGCTGAGAAGGGAAAAACTCCTCCTCTACACTCTCATGTTCTGTTATGAGGATCTGTGAATTAAACTAACAAAAGGGTTTAACAAGAATTTACTTACACACAGGTGATCAATGATGAGCAACCCAAAAGGGGAGTTAGAATTAGGGGCCTGAATAGCTAACTTAGTAGGTGAAAGGAAAGAGGAAGAAAAGAATCCTATGGAAGGAATAGGTTTCTCTAGGAGAACTAAGGGGACATAAGAATATTTGCAAAAATATTTCTCTAAAAAGGTATGAGTGGTCTGTCACCTACAGGACCCTAAAACTTCTAGAGGGGTTTGCTGTAGTTTACTTTTTGTCTCTTTCTGGGAGCACAGCCACCCCAAAGAGGGCATTTATGACAGTCTTCAAGTCTCAAAGTTTTCTGCTTTTAGTCATACAGGGAAGCTCTGAGAAGGCTTCTTTCCACATCAATTGAGTTCCAGATGTCTTCAGCTTAAAATAGTCCTTATTCCAACTCTGAGGTGCTGAATGGGCCCTCATGCCACATAGCTTGGCAATTGCTCAGTAAATATTTTTCAATGGATGAATGAATGAACACAGTAGAGATTAGGTAGGGAGGATGTTGATTTATGGCTACACATTTCACACCGAGGATTGGAGCAGGAGACGTAGTTCAGTTCCTCTCTGGAGAGAAGTTTGCCCCGCAGCCAAGCTGAGCTCCCTCTGGACTCAGTGGCATTTTTGGAATATGGCAAAGACTGAGTAGACCAACTTGTTCACCTGGCAGTTTTACAAAAGTGCATGTGACCTCTGCTAGGACTTGGGAGTTGAGTTCAAAGGGGTGTTGGGGCCAGAGCTGCAGCGTAGTAGGTTTGGAGCAAGCAATCAGAAATTTTGTCTGCTGGTCAGTTCATTGAGAGTTAAATAACACAACCAAGTAAATCTTAAAGATCTCATTGGCTTTATTAAACAATTCGTGAATTGGGCAGCATTCCACTTAGCAAGTAGAAAGGAGCTCCACCAAGCTAGAAAAAATGAAAGATTTCTAAAGACAGAGAGGGGGCAGAAAAAGGAAATTATGAGCAAAAAAAATGTATTGTTTCAGGCAGGGTCACCCTCCTAAGGGGAACGGAAGGGACCTACGAGGCAGAATATCTCATTAGTGCTGACCAGGTAATTTCAAGTTGGTTAAAGATTACATTCTTGCGGGAGGCTGTAATCGCAGTTGGGTTAGGTTAATACCTAAGGAGGGGTTTTAACATAAGTAATTCCATTTTGAACCTTTTATTTTTACTGTTGTTGTCTCTTTTTTCTTTTTAACAAGAGGGTCGACTATTTCTTAGGAGAAATGGCAGCATGACTGTGACAAGTTCTCCTGGGGCTGCTGGCTTGAAAAGGAGGCAGTAATAAGAGAAAGGAGACAGGGCCGGGATCTCTGCATAGACAAGGCACCCATATCCTTAAAGGGAGACCCTTCCAGCTGGAGGATGAGCGAGTGTTGGGTGGGCGAGTAGCGGGGGTGGGGTTAGTCCATGACAAACACTCCTGGGCCTGTGGTTTACTAACAGTCCTTCGACCCTGCCCAACCTGGGGCTCTGGCTTCATTCCTCCCTGGGTTCGATTTCTAAGAAAGGACTTGATGTTCTTCCCGGAAATGGCCTTGCTCTGGACTCAGGCAGGAGATGGCTTGTCCAGATGTCCAGCTGGCCCCATTAAAAAGGCTTTGAACAGGGCCCTACAAAAATAGATCTTTCTAAGGCATTTCTTCCGTGTCCCCTTTCTGCTCTGCAGATCAAATCCCCGACCCAGGTGTGGTGGTATTTCTTTTCTACACCAGATGCTGACTCTAAGGACTGCTCTGGGCCAGCGAGGCAACCTCCTAGCATGCCACTAACCTCCTGGGAAGGAGAAAAAGAAGCAGACTTTGAATGAAGAAGATTAATGTGCCTGGTTAGCAGCTTTGGTTGAGGCACCAGGCAGGTAAGATGGGAAGCTGGGGCTCAAATCCAGGTCCCAGGTCTAAATTTCTCTGTGCAACACCCAACTGTCTCTCAGAGGAGCAGACAAACCAGGTGGGGAGTCATCTCAGGGTTCCAGGAACTGTGAACAGGAGACCATTGGCTGTTCTGAGCATCAGGGCTTCAGGAGTTCAGAGAAGGAGAATTAGTGAGGGTGGAGGGAGTTGCCAGGGAAATTAGTGAGGATAGTGTTCAAAGGTGAGGAAAATCATATAAAGGAACCTCAGAATTTGGCCCACCTTTTGGTTTCAGCAAGAAAATACTTCTACATTTTTAAACTGAAAGCATGTTTATTCCTCAGTGCCGGCCCTTGGCCCTTGGCTCTTGGCCTTTGGCTGAAAAACAAAAGGAGGTTGTTCAGTCCCTGGGCTGAGATGTTTGCTCACAGATCATGATGTGTGCTTGGAGCATCTGGTCTGGGAAAGGAGGGGTGTCTCTAAGGAGCGTGAGCATGGGACTGCCTTGCCATTCTGCTCCAGCCCCGCCTACATTCACAGATGCTGGAGGGCAGAAGAGGAATGGCTAGGCTAGACAAACTCTTCCTTCCTCTCCACATCAGTGGAGTTGGGCAGCGTTGACAAATACATAATCATAAACCAGCATCTTAGAGATAGTGAAGATCTGAGAGATCACCTGTCCTCACTGTGCCTCTCATTTACCCTCCTCCTGACTCATGCCCTTTGCTTGAATCCCTCCAGCCACAGGGACCCACACCTGCAACAATAGCAATCTGTTTCCCAATACAAACATAGCAGCTATCATTGGAGAGCATTGTTTTCTTTTTGAGCACTTTATGGATTCTTCAGGCTCTTCTTATATCCTCCTTGCCCTAGAACCAGCCATTTTTCCAAAGCACTTTCATCCCTTTTGTTGGAGAATGATATTAGAGACAAAGGTCTGAGCACTAAGGTGCTCATTGCTACTGGGGTGTCACTGTTTCTAGGCCCTCTTAGCAGACAGAGCTAGGAAATAAACATATTATAACTCTTTGGAGAAGGAAATGGCAACCCACTCTAGTATTCTTGCCTGGAAAATCCCATGGACAGAAGAGCCTGGTGGGCTACATTCGATGGGGTCGCGGAAGAGTCGGATATGACTTAGCAACTAAACTACAGCAACATTACAACTGTTGTATACACACGTATCTATAATTACTTCTGCACGATTCCTCTGTGTCTAGGTTAAGTTGAACTTGAAGTCATACTAGTATCTCTGATTAATCTAGTATTGTGTGGATTATTCCAACCTCCTTCCTTGTTTATCTGCAACTTCTTTCTCCAACAGTGAGAAATCTGAGTCCTACCATCAACCATCCATTTACTCACTTGTTTAAGCCCCAGTATACATGCACACAGGGGGCTTCCCAGGTGGCTTAGTGGTAAAGAATCCGTCTGCCAATGCAGAAGATGCTGGTTTGATCCCTGGGTCTAGAGGATCCCCTGGAGGAGGAAATGGCAACCCACTCCAGTATTCTTGCCTGGGAAATCCCATGAACAGAGGCACTGACAGGCTACAGTCCTTGGGTCGCAAAGAGCTGGACATGACTGAACAACTGAGCACATATATGCACATGTTAGCCTGAAACTCCATGAAAAACAATTTTACTGCCTTTCCTGACTAGCTTTTGGGGATTATGCAGAATTCTATTTGTCCTTAGCCTTATAGTTTCCAGTCAAAACACTGGTTTCCTAAGCTACTTAAGTCAGTTCCTCTCCACTCCCCTTCCTGCCTCCCCCACCAACTACTTGCACTAAGGTCTGTCATACATTTGCAATCAAGTTAGACTCTTCTGTCACAGTCTGGGGTCCCCCAGCCATCCTGGCTGATTTTTAAGTATTTGTCATCCTGGCTGATTTTTCAGCATTTGTCTATGTTCATAAAGTTCACTCTTTGCATTGTGAAGTCTGTGGATTTGGCTAAATTGGGTATCATCATGTATCTAGCACTCCAGTGTTATACAGAATATTCCATCACCCAAAAATTCCCCCAAGCTTGCCCTTCACGGTTAACCACTCCTGCTTCCCCAAACCCCTGGCAACCACTCATCCATTCTTCATCCCTATAGTTTTACTTTTCCCAGAATGTTATGTGAATGAAATCATAAAACCTGTAGTTTTTGGGGTCTTTTTTCTCTATTTTAGCAAAATGCTTTTAAGATTCATCCATGTTGCCATATGAATCACTGTTTCAGTAATTTTTTCACAGATAAGTATGCCATCATATGGTTACACTACAATTTGCCAATTCATTGATTAAAAGACATCTTTGTTGCTTTCAGTTTTTTAAAAAATTTTATTTATTTATTTTGTCTGTGTTGGGTCTTCATTGCTGTGCCTGGGCTTTCTCTAGTTGCAGGAAGCGAGGGCTACTCTTCATTGTGGTGCATGAGCTTCTTATTGAGATGGTTTCTCTAGTTGCAGAGCACAGGCTGTAGGGCCTACAGCCTGTGGTTAGTTGCCCTGGGGCATGTGAAATCTTCCTGGACCAGGGATCAAACCCATGTCCCCTGCATTAACAGGTGGATTTTTAACCACTGGACCACCAGGGAAGTCCTCCAGTTTTTGATAACTATGAATGAGGCTGCTGTAAACATCTGTCTTTCCATGTTAACATATGTTTTAATTCACTTGGATACACATCTAGAGTGTAACTGCCTGTGTGTCTATGTTAAATTTTATAGGAAACCACCAAACTGTCTTCCAAAATGTCTGTACCATCTTCCATCCTCATGGGCAGTGAATGAGGGTTCCTATTGCTCTGCATTGCTGTCAATAAGTATTTGGGGTGATCAAGTTTGTTTTGGTCTTTTTTCTTTTTTTGGATTTTGGCTATTCTATAGGTCTGCAGCGATATTAAATAGTTGTTTGCATTTTTATTTTCTTAGTGAAAAATTACTTTGAGCATCTCTTCCTATGCTTATTTGCCGTACACTTATCATCTTTGTTGGTCTTCCCTGATAGTTCAGTTGGTAAAGAATCTGCCTGCAATGCAGGAGATCCCAGTTCGATTCCTGGGTCAGGAAGATCCATGGGAGAAGGAATAGGCTATCCACTCCAGTATTCTTAGGCTTCCCTTGTGGCTCAGATTCGGGTAAAGAACCTGCCTGAGGCCTGGGTTTGATCCCTGGGTTGGGAAGATCCCCTGGAGAAGGGAAAGGCTACCCATTCCAGTATTCTGGCCCAGAGAATTCCATGGACTGTATAGGCCATGGGGTCACAAAGAGTTGGACATGACTGAGAGACTTTCACTATCTTCTTTGTGAGTTTAGATCTTTTGCACATTTAACAAACTGGATTGTATATTTTCTTATTTTTGAGTTTTAAGAGTTCTTTATTCTGGATACATGTTCTTTATAAGATATGTGATTTGCAGACGTTTTCTTAGTGTGTGGCTTGTCTTTATTTCTCTTAACAATGTTATTGCAGAGCAAACAGTTTTCTTTCATGAAGTCCAGTTTGTCAATTTTTCTTTCATGGATCCTGCTTTTAGTACAGTATTTCAAGTTTATCACCCAAACAGAAGTTACACAGAATTTCTTCTAGAAGTTCTATAGATTTCTGGTATAGAGTTATTTCTATGATCCTTTTTGAGTTAAATTTTATATAAGATTAAAGTTTAATTTTTTTTTTTTGGCATGCAGTCATCTGATTCTTCTAGTACCCTTAGTCGAAAAACCTATCCTTTGCCAGGTATCATCCTGGCACCTTCAAAATTCAGTTTATCAAATTGGTGTATATATTGGGGTTAATTTCTGAGCTCTCTGCTCTGTCCCTTTCTCAGAGCTTTTGTTTCTTCAGATCCTTATAAGGCTGGCTTCTTATTCAGGATCCGTGTGAAAGTCACCTTTTTAAAGAGGTTTTTCCGGGTCACCCGATCTAAACTTGTCCTCCCTTATTCAAATCATGTCATATTGTTGTGCTGTCTCTGTAGTACTAAGACCTGAAATTATCTAGTACTGGGTAAGAAAGTGTTCAGGCCAAGGAGATACCATCCCACTGAACTCCAAAAGGGGCAGATCATAAAAGAAAATCCTCATCTTCTCTAGCCCTCTCTCACTTGTTAAATCTGTCAGCTCCAGATCCCAAGACCCAGGTCTTCTGTCTCTCTCCTCAGTGAGTGGAGCCAGTGGTTCCCATTCTCACTGTGCATTAGCTTTAACTGGGGGAACTTTAAGAATACTTATTCCCAGGCTCCACCCCAGGGATTCTAATATAATTATGTGGAAATGCGGCCTGGTCACTTGTATTTTTTTAAAGCTTCCGAGTTGATGGCAGTGTGCAGCCACCATTTCCAGCTTGAATGCTGACCACAGTTGGTACTCAATAAACAGTTTGTTGAATGACTCAATGATGAAATGTAACTTAAGTTGGTAACTCTGTATTCGTACCAGGTGGGTGGCAGAAAGTCAGTGAGGGTGATCAGGAGCTTCAGTTCTGCTGGAGTTCGTGGCATTAACCAGCAAGGATGCTGTACTCACAGCCCTCTCTATCTGCTATCTGAAGTGGGATTTCATTTTTCTTTTCTTTTTTGGCTGTGCTGTACAGCTTGTGGGATTTTAGTTTCCTGACCAGGAATTGAACTCAGGCCCTCACAGTGTAAGCACTGAGTCCTAACCGCTGGACCACTAGGGGATTCCCTTAGGTGGGATTTCTGAAGAGCTGTATTTCCTTTTTATTGAGATATAATTCAGAGAACATAAAATTCACCCTTTAAAAATGTACAGTGGTTTTAGTATACTCTCAAAGTTGTACAACCGTTACTGACTGCTAATTTCAGAACATCTTCATCACCCCTAGAAGAAACCTTGTACCCGTGAACTGTCTCTCAGTTAGCATAATGTTTCCAAGGTTCATCCATGTTGCAGCAATGGTCAGTACTTCATTCATTTTTATGGCTGAATAATGGTTCATTGAGTGGATATACCAGTCGGTTTATCTATTCATCAGTTGATGGACATTTGAATTGTTTTCAATTGTGGGCTGTTGATAATGAGTCAGGAACATTCGTGTGTAAGTTTTTGTATGAACTTGTTTTCAGTTCTTTTGGGTATGTACCTAGGGGTAGAATTGCTGGGTTTTATGATAACTCTATGTTAAACTTTTTGGGAAACTGCCAAACTGTTTTCCCCAGTGGCTGTACCATCTGATGAGCCCATCAGTAATGTGTGAGGGTTCCAATCTCTCTAAATCCTCACTACCATTTATTATCATTTGACTTTTTGATTATAGCCATCGTAGTGGGTATGTGAAGTGGTATCTCATATGTTATTTTTTTTTTTTCAATGATTATTTACTTATTTAGCTGCACTGGGTCTTAGTTGCAGTACATGGGATCTTTGAAGCAGCAGGTGAGATCTAGTTCCCTGACCAGGGATCAAACCCAGGCCCCTTGCATTGACAGTAAGGAGTCTTAGCCACTGGACCCACCAGGGAAGTCCCTCACGTGGTTTTGATTTTGATTTCTGTTTTTCTGATGACTTAAAGCATCTTTTCATGTATTTCTTCCATTTGTTTATCTTCTTTGGAGAAATATCCATTCAAATTCTTTTCCCATTAAAAAATTGATTTGTCCTTCTGTTGTTGAATTCTGAATTATTTATATATTCATGATATTCAGTTCAGCTCAGTTCAGTTGCTCAGTCATGTCTGAGTCTTTGTGACCCCATGAATCGCAGCACGCCAGGCGTCCCTGTCCATCACCAACTCCCGAAGTTCACTCAGACTCACGTCCATCGAGTCAGTGATGCCATCCAGCCATCTCATCCTCTGTCGTCCCCTTCTTCTCCTGCCCCCAATCCCTCCCAGCATCAGAGTCTTTTTCAATGAGTCAACTCTTCACATGAAGTGGCCAAAATACTGGAGTTTCAGCTTTAGCATCATTCCTTCCAAAGAAATCCCAGGGCTGATCTCCTTCAGAATGGACTGGTTGGATCTCCTTGCAGTCCAAGGGACCCTCAAGAGTCTTCTCCAACACCACAGTTCAAAAGCATCAATTCTTTGGCTCTCAGCCTTCTTCACAGTCCAACTCTCACATCCATACATGACCACTGGAAAAACCATAGCCTTGACTAGACAAACCTTAGTTGGCAAAGTAATGTTTCTGCTTTTGAATATGCTCTCTAGGTTGGTCATAACTTTTCTTCCAAGGAGTAAGTGTCTTTTAATTTCATGGCTGCAATCACCATCTGCAGTGATTTTGGAGCCCCCAAAAAATAAAGTCTCACATTGTTTCCACTGTTTCCCCATCTATTTCCCATGGAGTGATGGGACCAGATGCCATGATCTTCGTTTTCTGAATGTTGAGCTTTAAGCCAACTTTTTCACTCTCCTCTTTTACTTTCCTCAAGAGGCTTTTTAGTTCCTCTTCACTTTCTGCCATAAGGGTGGTGTCATCTGCATGATATTAGATCCTTACAAATGACTTGTATTTATTTCTTCTGATTCTGTGAGTTGAAAAGACCTTTTTGAAAGTGTCTTTTGAAGTATAAAAGTTTTTAAATGTTTATGCAGTCCAGTGGATCTATTTTTTCCTTTAGTTGCTTCTGTTTTAGGTGTCATGTCTAAAAATCCACTGCCTGATCCAAGGTCATAAAGATTTGTGCCTGTTTTGTTCTACAAGTTTTATAGTTTTAACTCTTACAGTTAGTTCTTTGATCTCTTTTGAGTTAGTCTTTTGTATAAAGTACATGGGAGTTCAACTTTATTCTTTTTATGTCTATCCAGTTGTTCCAGCCGGAGAAGGCAATGGCACCCCGCTCCAGCACTCTTGCCTGGAAAATCCCATGGACAGAGGAGCCTGGTAGGCTGCTGCAGTCCATGGGGTTGTGAAGAGTCGGACAGGACTGAGCGACTTCACTTTCACTTTTCACTTTCATGCATTAGAGAAGGAAATGGCAACCCACTCCAGTTTCTTGCTTGGAGAATCCCAGGGACGGTGGAGCCTGATGGGCTGCTGTCTATGGGGTCACATAGAGTCGGACACGACTGAAGCGACTTAGCAACAGCAGCAGCAGTTGTTCCAGCACAATTTGGTGAAAAGACTACTCTTTTTTTGAGCTGTACCACATGTCTTGTGGGATTCCAGTCTCCTGACCAGGGATCAAACCCAGGCCTATGGTAGTAAAAGTGCTGAGTCCTAACCACTGGACCACCAGGGATATTCCCAGACTATTCTTTTTCTATTGAATTATCTTGCCACTCGTTGAAAATCAATTGACCATAGATGTATGACTTTATTTCTGGACTCTCAGTTCTATTCCATTGATCTATGTATCTTTCCTTATGCCAGTACCACATGTTTGTTTTTTTTTTTTTAATTAAAAAAATATATACTTGGCAGTTCCAGATACTAGTTGAGGCATGTGGGCTCTTAGTTGCAGCTTTTGGGATCCAGTTCCCTGAGAAGCCCCCACCTCCCCTCCCCTGTTGGGAGTGTGGAGTCTTAGCCACTGGACCACCAGAAAAGTTCCCACACAGTCTTGATTACAGTTGTGTTGGAGCAGGTTTTAAAATTGTGAAGTATGAGTCTTACAACTTTGTTCTTCCCCTACTAAGATTGCTTTGATCATTCTAGGTCCCTTCTGTTTCTACCTGAATTCTAGGATCAGCTTGTCAATTTCTGCAAATAAAGACAGTTGGAATTTTGATAGGAGTTGTGTTCAACTTGTCAGTTTGGAGAGTATTGCTATCTTAACAAATTTTAACAATATGTCTCCCAACTCATGAACAAAAATGTTTCCATTTATTTAAGTCTTCTTTAATTTCTTTCAATGTTTGTTAGCGTTCAGTATACAAGTCTTCTATTTCTTCTGTTAAATTTATTTGCAAGTATTTTATTCTTTTTGATGCTACTGTGAATGAAATTTTTTTCTTAATTATTAATCCATTTTTGTATTGTTCCCTAGTGGCTCAGTGGTAAAGAATCCCCCTGCCAATGCAGGAGACTTGGGTTTGATCCCTGAGTTGGGAGGACCCCCTGGAGAAATAGCAACCCACTCCATGGACAGAGAAGCCTGGAGGGCTACATTCCATACGTTGCAAAAGAGCGCAACACAACTTAGTGACTAAGCAACAACAAAATCATGAAGGGTACTGGATTTTTACCAAATGCTTTTTCTGTGGCTACCGAGTAGATCATGTATGTGTAGCGTTTTTCCTTCTGAGTGGTTTTAAGAAGGGTCTCCTGCCAGTAGTTAAGTCTGACTCTAGTCCGAACCTAGGTATCAACATAGCTGGTAGGGGAGATACCCTGCTGCTCTCTCTCTCTCTCTCTCTTTTTTTTTGTGTGTGTGGCTAGTCGGATGAGAACATTATTATTAAAAATGTTTACCCATGTAAATAACCAATACCTGCACATGATAAAAAAATAATTATTTAGGAAAAATTCAACCATGACAAGCAAGTCTGTTTTGACCCCGACACTTCAGTTCCTGCCCCCTTAAACAACCACCATGTTCATTTCATTTCCTGGAACACTGAGGTGTTTTCCTGCTACAAGGAAGGGCAGAGGTGAACAGTTGCCTCAGAGACTTTATAGCATGAAAATCCTGAAGTATTTTCTGCCTGGCCCTTTACAGAAAAATATGCTGATTCTTCTTCTTTTTTTTTTTTTTAAATCTCTGGCCATTTCAAAGGATGATGCTATGATATGCTATGCTATATTTGTATACATGTCATTTTATGCGTGAGAGTTTCGGCAGAATGAATTCCTTTATGGGGAATTGCTAGGTCTTCCGGTCTCAGCCTTTGTCATGCTGATAGATATTACCACACAGCTCTCTGGGTAAGTTGAACCAATTTACAGTCTCTCCAACAATGCATGCTTGAGCCTGTTTCCGGGAGCCTCGCACTCACAGTGCGCTACTAATTTGATGCTTGCCAATCTAATGCAAATGGTACCCATACTTGTAATCTGGGTTTTTCTTACAATGAATAAGGTTTAGCATCTTTTCTTAAGCCTAAAAAGTTAAAACAAAAACAAAAACCTAAGCAAAACCAAAAAGCAAAGAACAGACAACTCCTTCTGAGCCCTTTACTGCTCAGACGACTCGGAACTCAATGCCTCGTCACTCGCACCCTGCGGGATGCAGGGCGTGGCTCGGACTGAACCGGGCGGCCGCTGACTCCGGGTTCCTCCCAGCCCCTCCCAAGTCCGCGGAGCCCCGCCCCGAGTCCGCCTCTGGCGGGCCTGGGCGGAGCACGTGGCCCGGTGGGAGGTGCCGCGCTGCCTGATTTATTCCCGTCCAGGAGAAGCAGTGCGAGCCCTAGGGTCTGAACCGCCCCAGCGCCGGGTCCCGCGCCCTCGTCCCCACACCATGCCGTGTCCCCGTCTGCTGGCCGCGCTCTGCGGCGCGCTCTTCTGCGCCTCCGGACTCTTCGCCTTCTCCGGTGAGTTGATCGCGCCGCCCTCGCGCCCTCGCCCCTCCTCTCCGCGTCGCTCGGAAGTTCGCCGCCGCGCCCTCCCTCTGCCTCCGCGCCCTCCCTCTGCCTCCGCTGTTTACAAACTTGGTCCAAGACCCGGGGCTGAGCCGAGGGGCTACCTCTCCGGCTGCTCCCGGGCGGGCGGCGGGGATGCTCTCGGCCTTTCCAGCTGAGGGTGGGGGTTTGGTCGGTGCTAGAGGCGTGAGCGTTGGGCGGGGGCTCGGGACACTGGGTGACAGCCCAGCCTCCCCCAGGAAAGTGGCTTACACAGAACAAAGGAATCCGCTGTGTCGGGCCTCTGTTTTCCCATCTGTAAAATGAGGCCACGTCCCTCGTAGCTCAGACGGGAAAGATCTGTCCGCAATGCGGGAGACCCAGGTTCAATCTCTGGGTAGGGAAGATCCCCTGGAAGAGGAAATGGCAATCCAGTCCAGTACTCTTGCCCGGAGAATCCCATGGACAGAGGATCCTGGCGGGTTACAGTCCATGGGGTCGCAAAGAGTCGGACACGAGTGAGCGACTAACAGTGCTCTTGCGCTCTTTCCACCAGGAAGTTTCTAGGACTCTTGTATTGATAAATCTTTTCCAGCCAACTTTACCTGAAAACTCCCTCCCAGGCCATGCCGGCGTCTGGTTTGTTCATTGGGATTTTATCCTCCGTTTAAAAATAGGTATTTGGTCAGATAAGCGAGGGACTGGCTAGGGAGCCAGAGGAGTGGATAGGCTTGGGGCTGGTTTCGGGGTGGGGGGAACCCAGGATGGGGTGAGGAGCTTAGGGAGGAATTCGGAAAAGGGCTCGACCGGAGATGGCGGCTCCTGACTCCCCTCTCTCCCTATGGCCTTGGCCTGCCGCTTTATCTTTCTTGGCCCTCCTCCTCTGTCTAGGACGCATCCTGCTGAGAGCTGGGCCTCCAGCAGGCTGGTGATGGGGATGGGCGATGCCCTACACCGCGGGCTGAGGAAAGGGTGCCCATGGGGTGAGCGGGATATGGCAAAGACTCTTCAGGCACCACCTCCATCCTTTCTTCCTAGAAATAGGATTGATCAAATTCGTTGGGGTGGGAGGGTCGTGGCTGAGCCCGGCTCTGCCATCCGGTGCCAATCTGACCACCTCCCCTACCCCCACCCCCCCCAACTGGAGTGGAAGCCACTTGAAGTCTCTTAGAGACACAGAGATGGCTGGGTCTTAAACGTCCCTTGCCTCGCCTCCCCTGGCCCCACAGCCTGAGCCCTGGCAAAATGTCCCTGGGGAGATCTCCCAGAGAAGGCAGGACCCTGAAATCCCACAGGTGGTTTCGGAGACCCAGCTTAAGCGGGAAGGGGGAAGCCCCACAGCTGCATGCGTGTGTGAGTGGGTCAGGCGCCTGCCAGGTAGGGGACACCTTTCCCTTTCTCTTTCCCCTCTCCCCTGCTTTGCCCTGAAGCTCTGCAGGATGAGGGCCCTTGGGAGGGGGACAGAGGGGAGTCGGATTTTGCCAGGAGGAGCCCAAAGCCCTGGCCATTCTCAAGTCTCTGCCCGCTGCCTGTTAGGTCAGGGAGGGGATTAACCTGCTATTTAAAGCCAATGACTAATGGCTCATTGGGAGCCGCCTTAAGCTCCTGAGGCCCCTACTGCTCATTAACGGTGTTCCCTTCCCTGGAGCCCCCGCCCAGCTCTCCAGGGCTTTGGGATTTCAGAGGGGCCCTCCAGCCTGGGATGGCATGACTCTGCAGGGAGGAAAAAAGGTTTTTCATGTCTCACCCCGAGTAATGCGTAGGGGTGTGAGGTCTGGGGCAGCCCTTCTGGGATGCAAAGATCAACTAGAAGATGTTCTGAAGGTCTGGCTGACCTAATGGGCTGAAGTCCACCTGAGTCAAAGCACTGGGGACAGGCTAACACTTGTCACCTGGGCCCCCAGATAGAAGCTGTGAAGTCCTCTCCAGCCCTCTTCCCACCTCTCGCTGTTGTCCATTGTTTCTCAAATCCACCTTCCTCCTTACCTCTCAGCCTGACTTCGTCTTTTACCAGGAGGCCTGTGGCAGCATCCTTCATGCTTTCCTGGTCTCCTCTCTCACCTGCTCAGTCACATTTCCATGCAGAGCCAGAGGGATCTTTGTGTACTTCTGAGCCACTTCTCCACCCTGGCAGCCCATCCATGTCTCAGCAGGTGGCTGTTTCTTGACATTCTCCCTCACCAGCTAGGAAATGGCTTCCCCACTCCCACCTCATGCTTGCGAACCTCTGAGTTTTCCTGGTGGCCAGTGGTGGGGATGCTGAAGGAGGGTTAAGAGCCCTTGTTCTGCAGGATGAAGAGTCTCCACTTGTCCTTTGCAAGGTCCCCCCCGCCTCAACCTCCCTTTTCAGTGATGTCTTTCTTCCTGATCTGCAGTATACCATGTGTTCTGGGCTTCTGCTTCTTTTTGGAAAGTTCTTTCCTCATTCCCCAGCCTGGCACCTTCCCACTGTGACTTCTAGCCAGCTCACATGTCCCCACCTCTGAACCTTCCAGCTTTCTGGCAGAAATCGTCCTCCCTTGGCCCCTCACTCAGGCTCCTTCAGAGCTCATGGTGCCTCATTACCAGGTGACTTGTAGGTCACCACCTCTTTCCTCTGACTTCTTCTTTTTTTTTTTCAATAGGTATTTGCTCATTTGGCTGTACTCAGTCTTAGTTGAAGGAAATGGCAACCCACTCCAGTGTTCTTGCCTGGAGAATCCCAGGGACGGTGGACCCTGGTGGGCTGCCGTCTATGGGGTTGCAAAGACGGTCGGACATGACTGAAGCGACTTAGCAGCAGTCTTAGTTGTGGCATGTGGGAGCTTCGATCTTAACTGCAGCATGCAAACTCTTAGTTGAGGCATGTGGGATCTAGTTGCCTGACCAGGGATTGAACCTAGGCCCCCTGCATTGGGAGTTCGGAGTCTCAGCCAATGGACCATGAGGGATGTCCCTCTTTTGGCTTCTTGAGACCCAGACTGCATCTGTCTTAGGGGCCCAGAATATATACCTGGTAGTTGACCACCGTACCCCCCCCCACCCCCCCAATATTTACTCAATGAATGACTTGTTCCTAACCCAGAACTGTCATTGCAGGTGACTTCTGTGACTCCAGCCAGTGCCTGCATGGTGGGACCTGCTTGTTCAACGAGGACAAAATGCCCCCCTTCTACTGCCTCTGCCCTGAAGGCTTCATGGGCCTCCTGTGCAACGAGACGGAGGAGCATGGTACCTGTCCTGGGCCATGCCTGCTGCTCCCCACCAGCTCCCAGCTGCAGCCCTGGCTGTTGGCCTAGCTTGTCCCACTGTGGGCAGTGGTCCCCAGCATCCTTCCCATTGTCCGCTGGCCTTTTCCTGGAAGCTTCCAGGCCACTTGGAAAGCTGGGTGCTTCCTTCACTTGGGCTGACTCACCTCCACGTGACCCTTTTTGGCTCCAGGTTGGCCCAGGCCCCATCGGGCAGATTGAGAGGGGGGAGGGAGGAGCTGGTGGGCACTGGCAGGCAGCAGGCCGAATTTGGGTGGAGGGTCCTTTGGGGCTTGGCCTGTTTGTTGTTGCCTGTCTCCAGCTCCTTCTTGATCACCTGCCCATCTCACCTGCTTCCTCCTCAGGTCCCTGTTTCCCAAACCCCTGCCACAATGATGCTGAGTGCCAGGTAATCGACTCCCTCCGAGGGGATGTCTTCACCCATTACATCTGCAAGTGCCCTCTTGGATACGTGGGCACCCACTGTGAGAGCAGTGAGTATCCAGCGGTGCCTGCTCCAAGGAGCAGACCCTGTACCACAGGCCTGGCATCTCAGGCCACATGCCAGCATTCCTCCTGTGTCAGGATCTGCTTTGGGAGGATTCGGAGTGGGGCAGAACTCAGTTACTGTGGATTGGGGAGGCAGGGAGGGACTCTGTTGTCTTTCCCCAGGCTTCTTCCTGCCTGGTTCTCTCTCCTGGGACTGCTGTCCAGGCCTGGTGTCCCTGCAGGGGAGTGAGGGGTGGTGGTGACCCCAGAGGTCATGGGAGTGTTATTTTCTGTCACTATGAACGAGACATACAGCCTTAGAGTTAAGTCCTGGGATTTTTCTACTGAGAAGGGAAAACCAACACATTTTTAATCTTTTGGGGCCCAGGGAGTCAGTTAATAAGGTTTGATCCTCAAGGTCTGACAGTGCTGGCCCAAGTGTGACCTCTGGCCTCCTCGCAGAGCTCAGAGGAGGGAGAGGTCTGGGCAGACTGGGCCGTCCGCTCACGGTCAAGCGGTCAGAGGCCCGGCGTGTGCAGAGGGGCTGACCAGCCTGGCTCGCTTGGTTATCCACCCGGCCACAGATTGGCCCTGGTGGGTGCCCAGCAAACCTTGCCAGCGGCGTCTGTCTATGCCGTCCTCACTCCTGGCCTAGCTGAGATTCCTCCCTCAAACCAGGGCTCTTCCTCACCTGCCGTCGGGTGGGTGAATCCAGTCCCAGGGCTGGATGGGGTGAGGGTGGTGGTGCCTGATTTCTGCAGTCTAGGGGGTCTGTCCCTGAGCGGGTGGGCAGGGGGCAGTGTCCTGCTCTGGGCAGATCCGTGGATGGTTTCCAAGGGAAGGAGAAAGGGCTGGGCCAGCTGGGTGGGAGCCAGCTCCGGGGGAGACCAGGTAAGTGTCTGCTCACTCTTCAGCTCAGAGGAGACAGGCCCCGAGGGCCTGTGCCCTGTGCCCAGGGCGAAGACCAGCATGTCTGAGACACTGGGTAGAGGAATGTTGTGGGGGGGAGAGGGGCGGGTGTTCCCCAAGGCCGCTGGGAGCCCTGGGTGGAGCCAGGTGGGCCCACTAATTACCATGCTGGAGCCCAGGTAACCCTGGGTGTGCCTGAGTGCGAATTACTCATTTCGCCTCCTTCTGCTTCTCGGCTTGGGGTCTGTCCCAGGCTGGATGTGGCCGCGAGCACAAAGGGCGAGGAACCCCCCGACAGGGACCTTTGCCATGCCTCCTTGTTGCTTGTTGTGTGTCTTTGGAGCTCTTGAGGACCCCGCAGGCATGTGTGGGGCCCGCTGGGTGTGGACATGAGGGCTGAGGACAGCAGACCTGGGTCTGGATCTCTGTTCAGCCAGTGGCCGGCTCTGATCTCGGGCGTGTGGCCTCACTTGTGCCTCTCTCTCCCTGTGAGAGGGTCATACACCGAGCTTGGCATGAGCCTGGGGTTTTGGAATACAAGTGGAGCCCTCCTGGGTTCTCTGTTTGGGACCCGAGGTCCAGGCTTGCAGGCTTGGCCCCCAAAGACCATGTTGCTGGTGAAGGTGATGGGCCTTGGCCGGCGGGGGCGGGGGCTGGTCAGGACAAGTAGTGAGAAGGCACAAAGGGTACCAGAGAAAACAATGGCTCTCACATTCCATTCAGAAAACTCCTGCCAGTGAGATTCTAGAAAAGTCCAGGCACATGTGCTTTATGTGCAGTGTAAGGACTGTTTGCTGCCATCTGAGGGGCCCTTCTTCCAAAGCCGTCCTCTTGGGGGACCAGGGGACTGGGTTGGATGGGGCGGGACATGGAGGAAGACAGGAGGTCATACTGGTATCTGCTCACTAGCCCACCCCCTGTGTTAGAATAATTGCTGCTTGATGTCCTGTAAAAAAGAGACCACCTCCTGCAGCCTGGTGGGGGACTCCAGCGGCCAGTCGTGACCTGTGGGCCTCGCCTGGAACCTTCTAGCAGCCCAATGTCCCAAACCCCTTCCCAACTCTGCCCAGCCCCTCTGTTCCTCCCTGTGCACTTTGTTTCTTCACCTCCTCCTCGGCCCTCATCGTCCCTTCACGGTCTCTGCTCTGGGTCCTCTGGGTCCTTGGCAGAGGCCACAACTGTCTTGTTCTCGTGTCTTCTGGGCACCACCTGTGTGGGTGGCCCTCTGACTGCCCTTCCCCCCTCAGGCTGCACCTCGCCGCTGGGCATGCAGACGGGCGCCATTGCCGACTCCCAGATCTCTGCCTCGTCCATGCACTTGGGCTTCATGGGTTTGCAGCGCTGGGCCCCGGAGCTGGCCCGCCTGTATCAGACGGGCATCGTCAACGCGTGGACAGCCAGCAACTATGACAAAAACCCCTGGATCCAGGTATGGAAGGGGTGGCCCGGGGGTGGGTGATATGATGGGAGAATGTGGGTGCCTATGTTGGGGGGGACGCCATGGGAAGGTTTAGAACAGGGGTCCAGGTAGCAAGGGAGCTGGTTCCCACGGGTGAAGTATCTTTAAGTGGAGGGCTACTCTGGGAGCTGGAGTGGGTGGGTGGGATGAAGGGAGTGAATAGGAGGCTGTTAGAGGGGGGTTTGCACTGTTTGCAGCCTCTAGAAGCTTGTCCTTTTTTTAAAAAAGCCTTTATTGAATTTGTTACAATATTGCTTTTGTTTTATGTTTTAGTTTTTTTGGCTGTTAGGCATGTGGGATCTAGTTCTCCGACCAGAGCAGGGATGGAGCCCACACCCCCCCTGCACTGGAAGGCAGATTCTTAACCCCTGGACCACCAGGGACGTCCCTGGAATCTTGTCCCTGTGTCCTGAGCACTGGGTCCAGAGCCTGGAGAGGGCCAGATGAGAAAGCCCCTGCTTCTTTGTCCTGATTGGGGGAGTGATAGGGGTAGGAAGAACCCAGGAGATAGGGGTTCTGTCCTGCCTGCCCTGGTCCAGGTGAACCTGCTGCGGAAGATGTGGGTGACAGGCGTGGTGACCCAGGGGGCCAGCCGCGCAGGGAGTGCTGAGTACCTGAAGACTTTTAAAGTGGCCTACAGCAACAACGGGCGCCAATTCCAGTTCATCCAGGTTGCAGGGCGGTTAGGAGATAAGGTGAGGTTTGTTGGGAACCCTGAAGAAGGGCTGTGGTCAGCAACCCCTGGGGGTCAGTGCTGTTTGAGGGCTCCCAAGGAGGTGAGGGTACCTGGGATGATGAACCATAAGGTGGGTGTTCAGGTGTATCTTGGCTCGCAGAAATTGGGAAGCCCAGATTGTGTCTCTGCTCTGTGATTTACCACAGGCCCATATTACAGATAAGAATTGTTTTTAGTTGCTCAGTCGTGTCTGACTCTTGTGGCCCCACGGACTGTAGCCTGCTGGGCTCCTCTGTTTATGGATTTCCCAGACCAGAATACTGGAGTGGGTAGCCATTTCCTTCTCCAAGGGATCTTCCCAACTCAGGGACCAAACCCACGTCTCCTGCTTTGGCAGGTGGATTCTTTACCACTGAGCCACCAAGGAAGTCTTAGATAAGAATAGTGAGACTCAAGAAGTTTCAATGACTTGTTGAGGGTGGCTGTAGTAGTGGAGATGGGATGCACTTACAGCCTTCAGGGACACCATGTACAGTTGTACGGGCTGTGCACTGCTCAAGGGCTACTACTTAACATCATTCACCATGTGGACTTCATGTGTACTTCTGTCTGTGAGAAAATCGTTGTTACAAAGTCTTTTGAGAAAGGAGTACCTTTTCCTAATTTGCACAGAGGCACCCTGTAGATCATAGGTGGTCCTGAGTGAAAGATGAGGATTTACACCTATGCCCCGTGGTGACCAAAGAAGGTATGAAAAGGGGAATCTGTTGAGGGCCTGTGGGCTGTCTGGAGGAATGGGGAGCTCCTGCCAGCTCTGCTACGCACACCTCTGTCTCCAGGCCCAAAGTGGAAGCTGGGGAGAGACCACCCTAGGAAGCGGGACTGCCTGCACTGACCCACTCCTCCAATCTGCCTCTTCCCTCCTAGATATTTGTGGGTAATATGAACAACAGCGGCCTGAAGATCAACCTGTTTGATAGCCCCTTGGAGGCGCAATATGTGAGACTGGTGCCCATCATCTGCCACCGGGGTTGCACCCTCCGCTTTGAGCTCCTTGGCTGTGAGTTGGATGGTGAGTGCCAGTGGCTGTGCCGTCCTTGGAGATGGCTGTTCCTGTCCCCTCTTTTCTCAGCCAGGGTGAGGAGTTGGGTAGGCACGTAGCAAAGCCCAGGAACCTGGGCTCACACAGAAGGATCACCAGGCCTTAAGCAGTCCTGCCCAGTTGCTACATGTTCTAGAAGCTGGCTGGTAAGAGGAAAAAAGGACTTCTCCTGCGGCTCAGTGATAAAGAATCCGCCTGCAATGCAGGTAGAGCCGGGTTCGACCCCTGGGTAGGAAGATCCCCTGCAGGAGGAAATGGCAACCTACTCCAGTATTCTTACCTGGGAAATCCTGTGGATAGAGAAGTCTGGTGGGCGATGGTCCATGGGGTTGCAAAGAGTCAGACATGACTTAGCGATTAAATAGCAAATGACAACAAAGAGGAAAAAAGATACCACTTCAGTTTGCAAAATATTTTCAGGTACTCTGATTGGTTCCTTGAGCTTCTAGAACATGTAGCGTTAGTTCTGTTTTGCAGATGTCAGTTCTATGAGGGCAGGGAGTTTGTGTTTGTTTTGTTCACTGCTGCATTCCCAGTGCACTGATCATAGGTGTTCAATAAATACTGATTAATGAGTGAATGAGTGAAGGAGGAAAGTGAGGCCCAGATAAATTGTTTATCAAGGGCACACAGCTGGTAGGTATTAAAACTTGGTCTGAATCCCTGGGCTTTGACACACACTCATCCACTGTTTCTCCCTCCCGAATCTATAATCTGCATTCAGGGGAAACATTTCGGGACATGGAGAGTCATAAGGCTGAAGATGTGCTTCTTGTCTCTTTCCGGAGAGATCAGGGTACAGGGATTGGCTGAGGGCATTGTCTGCCCAGCTCAGTCCAGCCTTGCTTTCTCCCTGAGGGCCGGATAGTTTTCTCTCTTTGCAGCCACAGTGCCACCTGCTGGCTGCCGGCAGAGCTTGCAGAGCAGAGATGGCTCTCTGCCTTTCTTAACCCAGGGCCTACCCTTTGTGCCTCCTTCTCCTCTGTGTATCCTCTGTTATCACGTTTCAGTTACCACCCAAAACCACTCAGAGTTGAGTTCAGTGCCTGTCTGGGGTTATTCTTTTTTTAAAGCATGAAGTAAAGTCAGTTAATTTGCTCCCAGGGTCACTGCCTTTTGAATCTAATTGTTTTGGGGAGTTAAAGACTATCGCTTTTGCTGAAAGAAAATTTAAACAGTTGATAAAGGACAGAAACAGGTCTGGGAACCCACATCCTGGGCTTCTCTCCCTGGCATCCCTCACTACTTGCTGTCATAGTCTGAAGCCCTTGCCTGTTTAAAGTTGCTGACTGAGCCTCTCATGTCACAGCTGGCTCCTTCTAAGGCCAAGAGAGGGAGGGTGTGTTTGGCAAGGGGAGAGGTGAAGCTGACTTGTTTGTTTTCCTTAAGGACTGGACCAGTCTCCTTTCCCTTGTAGGCATTTGGGTCGGTTGGAGAGAGTATTGGTGTGTCTGTGTATACGTATGTGCACGTGCGTGGAACTTGATCTGGGCATTTCTGGGCATGCCCTGCACCAGATCCCTCTTTACCAGCAGGCACAGTTTCTTTGGTGAATTGATTAGTTATTTAACTCAGTAGATATTTATTAAGGTATTTATTAAGCTCCTTCTGAGTGTCTGGCTCTAGGGAGTAAGGCTGTTGGGTTCTAATGAGAGTCTGATGTGAGATAAGAAGCAAATATAAAAGAAGGGTCAGATAGCAGTAAGAATAATAAAGGAAAAATTAGCAGGAGATATGATGATGGTGACTTTGGGTGAAGAGAGGGAATGGCATGGGGACTGCCCTGTGGGGATGGCCTTTGAGTAGAAGCTTGAATAATGCAGATCAGGCCATGAGAAGAACTTGGAAAGGGCATCCCAGGTGAGGAATTGGTGAGTGCAAAGCCCCTGGGACACGTTGAAAGGTAGAAGGGAGGCCAGTGGAGCTGGAACCTAGAAAATGAAGGATAGCTTCGTGGGTGATGGGCAGAGATGATCAGGCAGGGACCGTGTGGACCATTTTAAGGATTCAGGCCTTTGTACTGAGAACAAGAGGCAACCATTGTTGTGGGGGTGCTGATAGGCTGTGGTTAGAGTTGGGTCTAGAAGGGATCCCTCAGGGTGTGTAGGGAGAATGGAGGCGGAGGGGCATTGTGAGTGAGGGGGAGATGTGTAGAAGATAAGGTGGCTTGGGTCAGGGTGGCGGAGCCAGTGGATTCGGTGGATGGGTGTCTTCCACTCCAAGTGAGCGCCATGGCCCGGCAGAATGAGCATCACTCGGAAGCTTGTAAACTTCCAGGCCCAGCCTAGACCTGCTGAGACAGAATCCGTATATCAACAGGGTCCCCTAGTGATCTAAGGGCTTCCTAGGTGGCACTAGTGGTAAAGAACCCACCTGTCAGTGCAGGAGACATGAGACAAGGGTTCGATCCCTGGGTTGGGAAGATCTCCTGGAGGAGGACATGGCAACCCACCCAGTATTCTTGCCTGGAGAATCCCATGGACAGAGGAGCCTGGAGGGACTACAGTCCATGGGGTCGCACAGAGTCAGACATGACTGAAGTGACTTAGCTCTCACGTACGCACCAGTGATCTAAAAACCATCAGTATTCTGGTTCAGATGGTGAAGAATCTGCCTGCAATGCAGGAGACCTGGGTTCAATCCCTGGATTGGGAAGATCCCCTCGAGAAGGGAATGCAGCTCACTCCAATATTCTTGCCTGGAGAATCCCATGGACAGAGGAAATTGGTGGGCTATAGTCCATGGGGTCACAAAAAGTCAGACCGACCGAACACTTCATTTCACTTCCACTGATCTATGAGAAACACTGCTCTGGTACCTAGGTGAGGAGTCTGAGGACCAGAGTGGGGAGGAGACTTCCCCAGGGTCACACAGGGAGTGGTGGAGCTGAGAGTTCTGCTTGGTGCCCTGTCCAGTTCTCTTTTACCTGGAAGGCTGTCTGACTTCTGGGGAGGGGGCCCATAATGATGGGGAAATGTAGTGCTGGAAGCAAATGGGCTGCAGAAGGGTGCACTGTGATCAAATGATGCCTTGGCTCCTCTCTAGAGCGCTCCAGGTTTGTGCCAGCCCCGTGGCCTTCCAGGTCTGGAGCTTTGGGATGAGCCAGCTCCCAGCCCATCAGCCTGTCTTTATGGGAGAGGCTGGAGGTTACCTGACGCACCACCATTACAAAGAGATGGTATGATTGCTCAGCATTGGCACCGTCTGAAGGCAAATGTCTTTACTGGCAAGGTTACCAGCATCTGGGGAGACGGTGATGTAAAGCACTGTGTGCTATCGTCTGCTCCCAGACAGCACTATGGATTTGCAAGTCTTACCCCGGATTCTGCAAAGGGACAGCCAGTTGTGCAGTGAAGATTCTGACATGTGTGAGACATACCCATTATTCTCTTGGGAGTTTTTCTTTAAAGATATTTATTTATTTGGCTACACCAGGTCTCAGTTGCAGCGTGTGAACTCTTAGTTTTGGCATTACAGGATCTAGTTCCCTGGCCAAGGATCGAACCTGGGCCTCCTGGCATTGGGAGTGTGGAGTCTTAGCCACTGGACCACCAGGGAAGTCCCCTCATGGGAGTTTGTCTCCTGCCCATCCCCAGCTGTTCTGGCCTCCTGCAGGTGCAGATGAGAGTACAAAACAGCCCAGCACATTCCTGAATGTTTGGAGCAGGCCCGAGTGAACCCATGGCCAGCTTCTCAGGCAACCTTCCCAGGCATGTCAGACAGCAGCAGAGTAGTGAATGTGTAAACCCTTTGGGAGGGGCTGTGGGGCAGGGAGACATGGTCGTTCCCGAGCCTCAGGAATTCTGACTTCTAAGCTTCCACCTGCTGGACAGCACAAATGCAGTGTTATTCATCACTGGGTCATCACCAGGCAGGCCTTCCCAGCTCTGAGTGGGTGCAGGAGTGGTGGAGACAGTGTCACAGTGTGGCATGGGGATTAGCTGTGTGTGTGTGTGTGTGTGTGTGTGTCAGGGAGACTTGGGGACAGTGCTTAATGGCTCTTAGCCTCAGTTTTCTCATCTGTGGAATGGGGTTGCTAATATCCTGTTGATTCCGGTTTTTGTGTGGTGGATTAAATGACTGAAGTCAGCACTGAGTCAGTGAGGTGGTTAGTATCAGTTACTCCAGGACTTGGCGGTATGAATTGCAGCCGTACTGTAGGAACGACAGGAAGTGCTGTGAGTCCAGAGGAGTCCCACCTGAGTGAGGTGGTCAAGGCAGGCTTCTTGGAGGAGGGGTCTGAGTCAGGCTTTGAAGGAGGGTGAGAGGTGGTGGATCAGGGCCCTGCCCTGGTGCGGAGGGAGAAGCATGGTGGGTGATCTGTTCAGAGCAACGGAGGGGCGTGGGGCGGGAGCTGAGCTGAGGTGTGGGTAGGGCTGTCAGCAAAAAAATATTTAGATCAGTTAGCTGGCTCTAAAAGGTGGAAGGAGAGTGTCCTTTTGTTAATGGTTTTTAAGCGTAACTGTATTCTTTGGCTGTTCGGAGTCTTCACTGCCGCATGGGCTTTTCTCTGGCTGCTGCAGCCGCGGGCTGCTCTCTAACTGTGGCGCGCGGGCTTCTCGCGGCAGCGGCTTCTCTTATGGGCCACAGGCTCTAGAGTGCATGGGCTTCAGTAGCGGCTCCAGGGCTCAGTAGTCTTGGTGCTCGGGTTTCGTTGCTCCATGGCATGTGGGATCTTCCTGGACCAGGGATTGAACCTTTGTCTCCTGCATTGCCAGGCAGATTCTTTACCACTGAGCCACCAGGGAATCCTGAAGGAGCTTCTGTGTGTTCAAGAGGATGCCAGAGGCTTGTCAGAAGCCAGGGTTCTTTTCCCTTCACTGCCTTGCTCTCACACCCACCAGGGGAGGCTGTGGATTCCAGATCTGGGTAACAGCCCTGCACCCCCGCCTCCTTGTTGGCAGGATGCACTGAACCCTTAGGCCTGAAGGATAATACCATCCCCAACAAGCAGATCACAGCCTCCAGCTACTACAAAACCTGGGGCCTGAGTGCCTTTAGCTGGTTTCCCTACTACGCACGACTGGATAATTGGGGCAAGTTCAACGCCTGGACCGCCCAGACCAACAGTGCCTCTGAGTGGCTGCAGGTGAGTCAGGCTCCTCCGGGGATGCAGGGTTGGGGTTGGGTGGGGCTGTGGGATCTATGACCCTGGACCGACCCTGGCTTCTGCTTGCCAAGAGGGAGTTTCTTTGAGCCTTGTGTTCGACTTTGCTCTTTTCTTCCTTTTTTCTTCCTCTTGTGTTGCCACCTTTCTGCTGATTCTGTCACTCAAGGGTGGGGGGGTGGTGGAGGAGCTCAGAGCTGCTCCTGTCAAGGTTCTCAGCCCCAGGTGCTGAGTGTATATATGTGGGGCCACCTCCATTGGCTGCCACAGGGTAAGGCTGAGCCCAGGGACAGCAGGGCAGGATGGAGGAAGTTCGTGTCGGGGTTTCTGTGCCTGCTCTCAGAGGATGCTGTCTAACTCGCTGAGAGCACACTGTGCGACAGCCCTTGGATTCACTGCAATTGGGAAGCTCAGGAGAGTCGTGGAAAACCAGAGCATCCTTTCTTATCTCTGAGGAAGCCGGGTCCTGGCAGGGCGAGGACTTGCCTGGGGCTCCCCTTCTGGTTGGCAGTGAGACGGGTTTGTAGCCTGGATCTTACTGAGCACCGTCTTCTCCTGGTTAGCTGGCAGGCTCCCCAGGTTGGACCGGGGGGGCAGGAGGGTGGTGGTGTCTCTAGGCCCCCAGGAGCACATTAGCCTGGGGAACTGGGTTCTATGAGAAGCTGCCTGCCTTTGGAATCCCCCAGGACCAATGTCAGGGCCTGGACAGGCTGCAGGGGCCTCATGAGCAGTTAATGCCCCTATAGACTATGGCCTCTCTGCCCCTGTTCCCATTGTACAAGGGTTGCCTGGGGCCAGGCTCTGAAATCTGACCTTTGTTGCAGTGAAGTGCTTGACAGAGTTGGTGGGATTATTTATGCCCATTTGATTGATGGGGAAACTGAGGCTCTGCCAAATGAAGTAATTTTCCCAAAAATAGAATGTATGCCCCAGCGTGTATGTGTGTCTTTTCCCACCTTACTGGAAGTGGGGCAAGCAAAGAAGATGGGATTGATTTTTTTTTTTTTCCCCCCCTGTAGATTGACCTGGGCTCCCAGAAGCGAGTGACCGGCATCATCACCCAGGGTGCCCGAGACTTTGGCCACATTCAATATGTGGCTGCCTACAAGGTGGCCTACAGTGATGATGGTGTGACCTGGACTGAGTACAAGGATCCGGGGGCCTCGAAAAGCACGGTGAGTGTGTGTCCAGCTGTCCTGCCTTCCCCACTCCAGGGGTGCCCTGCGAGTCAGATCTGGGGGTCTGAGGGGGAGGAGGACTGGCTCTGAGGGCCTCCTGACACCTCCTCTTCCTCCAGATTTTCCCTGGTAACATGGACAATAATTCCCACAAGAAGAACATATTTGAGATGCCGTTCCAGGCTCGCTTCGTGCGCATCCAGCCCGTGGCCTGGCACAACCGTATCACCCTGCGCGTGGAGCTGCTGGGCTGTTAGTGGTAGGCCTGGCTGCAGTGACCGGAAGGGCCCTGGGGCAGATGCTCCTTTCTGTGGACCTGCTGCCTCCTCCGCCTTGCCCTCCTGATTGTAGCTGACCTGGGGCAGGCAGTGTCTCCCTCCCAGTCACCTCTCCCTCCCTCCTCTTCCCTTGCCCCCTCCCAGGGGTATCTGGCAGCCAGTCCTCAAGCCATCCCATTTTCTTAGGCACGGTGGGAGCTGAGTAGGTCTGGGATGGACAGGGAAGGGCAAAGTACAGAGCGTAGGTGACCTGTGCCTCTCAAGGTCCCCACATCCAGCCCCCGTGTCCTCCCTGCACCGCTCCCACACCCCACACCCCCAGGGCCCTGAAGGAATAAACAGGCCCTGAGGCCCCAGGCTGGAGAGAACAGCCCGAGGCACGACGCTGCACTCCTGGCCCCCGAGACGTCCCCTCCATCCCCTCCCACCCCCCACAGATGCCTCTTGACTCACTGTCATCCTGAAGCCTAGAAAGAGGTAGAAGGCGGGGTGGGGTGGGTCTGTGGAGTGACGGGGGAGGAGGCGGGTGAACACGGAGAAGGCGGGGAGCCCCTCTGTGCTGGTTCTTTACCCCAGAGTACACAGGCAGCTTCCAAAATATATTTATATCACCCCCTGAACGCTCGCTGTGGTTCGTCATTGATCCGTCGAAATGGGCTTCCGCCTACAATGCAGGAGACCCCGGTTTGATTTCTGGGTTGGGAAGATCCTCTGGAGAAGAGATAGGCTACTCACTCCAGTATTCTTGGGCTTCCCTTGTGGCTCAGCTAGTAAAGAATCTGCCTGCAATGCGGGAGACCTGCATTTGATCCCTGGGTTGGGAAGATCCCCTGGAGAAGGGAAAGGCTGCCCACTGCAGTATTCTGGCCTGGAGAATTCCATGGACTGTATAGTCCATGAGGTCACAAAGAGTTGGACACCACTGAGCGACTTTCACTCACTCAGTGGGCTTAGACTTGGGCTGGTTGCTACCCCCGACCCTCAGCCCTTGCTGAGCCCCAGCATTCTGTGTCACCTGACCTGGCTGCAGAGAGGGAGGAGGCTGCTGGGGGGCAGGGGCTGGAGTCCCACAGGAGGGGTCAGGGCTCTTCCCCATAGTTCTCCTGCTTCAAAGCCATGCAGCCCAGGGCCTTGTTGCTGCCAGGTGAGGGGCCCCTGGGAGCCTGCTCAGTGGCTTCCTTCAGGCCTGCCTTTGCTCCTTTCTGGCTCCAGGCAAACAGGCGGAGGCAGCTGGTTTTCCGCTTCAGCAGTTTCCATTTTCTTTGCCACTGGAACGGTGGGCTGGAAGAGCTGTTAGAAACTGAACCTAGGCTGCTTCCAGAGCCGTGGGAGGCCCCAGCGTGGGGTGCCGTGTGGGATGGGGGCGGTGGCAGGGCTCTGCCAAAGGGGCGAGGTGCTGCTGGCCAAGCACACTGGGTCCTGGGAAGCCACTGACAGTTTTACTCCAGGGCTGGGAGGAAACTCCGGAGGTACCCCTCCTCCCACTCCCCACCCTTATCGAGGAGCCATCGGGAAGTGGCTCCTCTGTACGGGGGCACACTGCAAACCAGTGATCTGCAAGGGGGGCTGCAGATAAAGGAGGGACTGACTACCTGGGAGAGGGGCATATGAGACCACCCCTTAGTCTTGGGACCCAAGACGGGTTTTCCTGACCAGACTGTGGGAGTGTGCCTTGACACATTCAGGCAGTGTCTGGGCTGCACATCTGGCCATGTGGCTGCCAAAGGGAGGGTGTGGTTTTGTTGGAAAATCATCAGGGAAATTAGTCTGGAAGTGGCTCCTCCCCTAGAACTTCTTGGCTGGGCTTCTTGGCTGGGCAGGGACAGAATAAAAGGCGCAGACTGTGGTCTCTGAATGAACTGGGAGGGTGGGGTTCCCCATCCCTGGGGGCTGGGGTTCCTTCCCATTTCAAAGTTCTCCTCTGTGGAGCTGCATCGTCTGGGTCTGGAGTCTCTCTGGGTGGTTACTGACTTTAGGACTCCCTCCTAGGAGCATATCCTACCACCACACTTGTTCAGGCCTCTCTTGGGGACTGAGCATCTTTTCTCCCTGCACCTCTGCTCTGGGATGGTTCCGTTCCCCCAGTAAGCCCCATTTGCAGTAAGTCCCAAGAGTCCCACTTGCAGAAGGGGAAACAGAGCTTCACTCCAGTCTGTCAACTTGTCCCTCTGTGGCACTGGCTATTTCCTGCTGGCCAGTTTCACTGGATGGCTGGCCAGGTGAACTGGTGGGCAGTAGTCACGAACCTCCACCTGGTCCAGGAGACCCAAGGTGACTCTGGAATTGCCTAAGCCACCTCTCAGTCCCTTCTTTCGCTCATCTTTGCAGCTTTGGATGTGTTGGCCCATAGCCTTCTGAAAGTCCCCCTCCTGGGACCTTAGATGAGGGTTCCTTCTCTCCTGACCCCTTCTGTCCTTGACTTCTCTTCCTGGGCAGCCCCCTCCACTTCCAGAGCCTTCACCATCACCTCTACCAATTATGTTATTTATTCCTGACTGCAGTCCTGAGAGCCACCTCTGAGATTTTACCTGCTGGCCATCCCTGCCCCTGGCCAGGATATTGAACTTGCTTTGCTGTAACAAAACTGATCTTCCCTGCCGTCCATCCTCTCCCTACATGTGTGGCTGTCAGCACTGGGACCTGTTGACTTGCCTCTCCAAGGAGTCTAGACACCTTTTCATTCCTGGTTTAAATATAGTGGAGTGATTAGGAGCACAAGGCCTCAAGTTGGAGAAAAGTGAAAACGTTAGTCGTTCAGTCATGTCCGATTCTTTGTGACCCCATGGACTGTAGCCCACCAGGCTCCTCTGTCCACGGGATTTCCCAGGCAAGAATAGTGGAGTGGGTTGCCATTTCCTTCTCCAGGGGATCTTCCGGATGTGGGGCTCAAACTTGGGTCACCTGCATTGCAGGCAGATTCTTTACCATCTAAACTACCAGGGAAGCCTCCAAGTTGGAGACTCTGGGTTCAAATCCTGGCTCTGAGTGATCTTGGGCAATTTACTTAAATCCCTCTGAGCCTCATTTCCCACCTGTAAAGCAGACATAAGAGGACCAACTCCATGGCCTTGGGTTGGATGGAGAGAATGTACAGAAGCACCGATGCAAAGCCGGGCTCATCAGGGGCCTTGGAAACTTGGATCGTCACCAGAGTTTGCAAGGGTTTCCTGATTGTAACTTACATCCTACTCCCTCCCCAGTCCCCTCCGTTCTGCACCGTCTTCTGACAGCTCTCCTTTGGGGAGGAAACTGCACTGGTGCCCTTTTGCCCATCAGGCTGGCATTCACTTTGGGTGCAATTTAGTCAACCATGGAGAAGGGAATGGCTACCCACTCCAGTATTCTTGCCTGGAGAATCCCATGGACAGAGGAGCCCGGCGGGCTACAGTCCATGGGGTCACAGGAGTCGGACACGACTGAGCACACACACACTACTACAGCAGCTGTTTGTGCTCTGAGATGCTCCTGGCAGATAACACACACATACTGTCAAGGTGTATTTAGGAAGAGGTTCTGGGTTCAGTGACCACTTGGCCAAGGTGGAAAGATCTCCTTAGGCTTGGCTGCTGAGGAACCAATGGGGCTTCCAGACCAGGCCTCCTGTTGGCATGGAGGGAAAATTAAACACCCAGCCCAAACAGGCATCCCGGGAGCTGGCTGCCTGATAGCTGTGCTGACAGGTCAGGATTCTCAGCCTGATCGCCCCTGCAGGCTGCTGGGAGCACCATCTGCCCATCCTGTGTTCCCCCTTCCGGCTCCCAGGACTACTCACGCAAGCCCCACCTAGTAGGGGCAGCCTCCCCGTGCCTGATGCTGAGTTAGCCGAAAGGCAGATTTCCTGACAGTCAAACTGTAGGGGGCAGGAGGGATGTCAGCGCCCCTTTGCCTTCTCTGGGCGAAAGGCAAGTGAGAGCGGTCACCCCTCCCCCACCTGAAGGTGGGAGTCGGCCATAGCCCACTCGCAGTGTGGAGGTGGGGTTGCGGGGGGGCTACCCCCTGCTTAGTCCCGTTGCTTTTGGTAAACCGGCACGTTCTAATAAGACCCTCTCTCTGCGAACGCTCCTCTTCCACGCCCCTGAATATGACAGCCTCAACTCCTGGGCACTCCCTTCACCGAGCGGCCTGCCAGATGCTCCGCAGCTTGGGGTGGTCTCCAGCCGGTTTGGGGTGGTCTCCAGGCAAGTCTGGAGGCCGCCCAAATCTGTCGCACCTCCTCCGTTTGGGCCCAGCCCAAGGGAGGGAAAGGGGCGTGTGTTCCTTTAAGGGGCTGGCCCGGCGGGAGCGCGGGGGTTCGTCCGCAGCCGCTTCCCTTCTGGCCATTCAAGATCCCCGAGTCCGTCTGCTTCCTCCGACCGGATCAGCCCGGCAGCCCGGAGAGTTCGAGCCGTCGAGGAGCCGCCTGGGGACGGTACGTAGCTCAGGGGTGGCCGGGCTCCTGGGGCGCCCTGTGGACCAATTCCTCTCTTCCCGCTTTCTCAGCCCCACGCTTCCCGGGCACGGTTGGGGAAGCCGGCAGGAGGAGTGAGCCGGGCCCGTGGGGCCGGGGCCGAGTTGTGATCGCCGCCGCCGGTTGGGGGCGCCCCGGGCGCCCGCGGGTTCCGAGCAGCGCGCGGCGTGGGCTGGCTTGCGTGGGACCCTTGTGCATAGACCCTGGTCGGCGAGGAGGCCAATTCAGAGGGAAACCAGTGGCCTCCGAGACCACTTCCCGGGTCTCCTCTCTCCCACCAGGTCTCTTTGCAACTCATCCCGCAGCCTCCAGCACAGCGCCCCAGGCACCGGGCTCTGCCCCGGGGCATCTGTTGGATGCTCATCTGTTGGGGGCGGGAGCGGGGACGGGGGTCGGGAACACTGCAAGGGGCTGGGGACATCTCCTGAGGCAGCGGGCGGGTGGTCTTCTGCTGGCCTGCTCTGGCCCTCTCAGGGCAAACGCAATGGATGCTCGTGGGTTTCTGGCCTGGGTTCAGTGGGGTTTCTAATTAAGGGAACAGTCGGAGCGCGCGGAGAGTAAAGTCTTGGGTGGGAGATGGTATCCTTTAGGGAGGAATTTAGGGCTCCTGAGCAGCCAGGAAAAAAACCAAAACAAAAAACAGCGCCGGACACTTGGACCCAGCTCTGTCACCAACTCGCTGGGTGGCCTTCAGCAGCCTGTGACCCGGTCTGGATCTTGACGCCCAGCGCTGACCTCCGGAGCGCCTTTTGCCCTCTGCCGCAGGAGGAGGTGACCGAGAGGTGGCCTGGCCCCTCTCCCACAGCCCTGCATGGGCCAGCGGGCTGGGAATGCCGGTAGGAAACACCTCCGGACTTCTACTTTCCGGGAACCGCAGGTTTCAAAGGGCTTGGGGCACCGAAGTCAAATTCCTCTCCGGGCGCGGGCTGATGGAGACCTGGAGGGCAAGGCTGCCCTCTTCTGGTGTCAGGGAGACGTGTGGTGTCCGGTGGTGCAGTCGGGGTACTCGGCTGTAGCTCATCTTCCTAACAAGTCTGGGTTCAGCTTATTCTGATGTGCGGAGGGGTCCTAGGGCAAGTGGTGGCTGGGAAAAGCAAATGATGGGTCGTCAGGAATCAGAGAATCCACACATCTTGTTTTGGTCACTCTAATACATTAGTGAGCTAGGGGAAAAAAAAAATCACTCCCAGACCAGAAACTAAGCTGTTTTGGCTCAGGGCTTAGTTTCTGAACCGTGAATTACCTTATGCATGACTGGTAAGAACCCTGGGAGAGCAACCTCCGTATAACATGGTCTGGTGGTGATTTTTTTTTCTCCCCAGCTCACTAATGTATTAAAGTGACCAAAACAAGAGTTCTTTACCATTAAAGAGCAAACCTCAGCAATGTGTGAATTCCTTAAGAGAAATGCTGTCAGTCCTGCAGAAAGTGCCTTTCTTACTGATGTCCCTCACTATTCGAATGCTTGCTATTCACTGTCCAGCACTCAAGAACCAAATAGATTTGAATAACACAGCATCCTTCCCTGTCCAGATTCCTCAAACTCTTAGTATCCAAACTCTTGCCATCCCATCTGAAGGATGTGAGAGATTTGATGAAGGAGCACTGGACTGCTGGTTTAGCTGCTGAACAGAACTTAGCATAAAGTTTTCTGATAAGAGTAGAAACCAGGGACTTCCCTGGTGATCCAGTGGTTAAGAATCCACCTTCCAATGCAGAGGATGCAGGTTTGATCCCTGGTGGGGGAATTACATCCCACATACCTCAGGGCCATGGAATTCTTGTGGCCAGAATACTGCTCAGATGGTAATGAATCTGCCTGCAATGCAGCTGACCTGGGTTGACCCTTAGGTCTGGAAGATCCCCTGGAGAAGGAAATGTCAACCCACTTCAGTATTCTTGCCCGGGGAATCCCATGGACAGAGGAGCCTGGTGGGCTGCAGTCCATGGGGTCACAAAAAGTTGGAGATGACTGAGCGACTAGCACTACGCCAGGGCAACTAAGCCTGCAAGCAGCCACTAGAGAAGCCCACAGCTAGAGAAGCCTGTGCATCACAGCTAGTGAGCCCACCCGCTGCAACTAGAAAAGCTCCTGTGCGCCACAAGCAGAGAAAAGCCTGCCCAATGGAAAGAGACCCAGCTTAGCCGAAAAAAAGTGGGAAACAGCTGAAGAAGTTGCAAAGATATTTCCACTGTGTTAAAAAACAAAACAAAACATTTAAGAAGATGACTTTACCCTGGGTCAGACTTTTAATTTTGGTAAACCTAGTATCTTTTGGAATCCAGTGCCCCTAAGAACCCACATCCTGAAGGAAGAAGTGTTTGCCCCAGTGGTGGGTGAAAGCTGCAAAGGGCGGATTGACCTACTGGTTTTTTCTTTTTTCAGGATTGCTCTTGTTTCTGTTAGTGCTCTGGTTACAAAGTTGCATGTGTTTTGAGCTGTTGAGTTGTTCAGTCCTGTCTGACTCTTTTGCGACCCCATGGACTGTAGCCCACCAGGCTCCTCTGTCCACGGGATTTCCCAGGCAAGAATATTGGAGTGGGTTGCCATGCCCTCCTCCAGGCGATCTTCTAGACCCTCTAGACCCAGGGATCGCACCTGTGTCTCTGGCATCTCCTGCATTGGCAGGTGAGTTCTTTATCACTGAGCTACCTGGGAAGCTCCTCTTTGTGCGTAGGCTGCTTAGATCCGAGTCACCAAGAGGCTTTGTGGATGTCACCTGAGGATTCTTCTTGGACAAGGAGCGAGGCTCACAGTGTCCTGTCATGCACAGCACACAGGGCAAGTCTGGGCTTTGGGCTCCCTGCAAAGAGGTCTAAGAGCACAGTGGATTCTACCCCTCAACTTCCTTCACATCATTGCTTCTTCTCCAGGAAGAGCTCCTAACTGTTCTGAAAACAAGAATGTTTCCTTCACATTCCACCACTCTTACAGGCCAATGCTTTTCTTTTTTCCCCTCCCTTCCTCCTCCTTTCTCTGGTTTTGCTATATCCCTCCCCTTCTAGTTCCTGTACACAGGCATTCTTAGGGTCACACACTTAAAATCATAGCAGAGTGGCAAGTCTGAGTTCTGCTTTGTCTACCCTAAATTATACCCTTTGCACTTTCCACGTTGCTGCCTGATGATCATACTCATACTTCCAAATGCCTTCTGTCAACTCTGGTCTCGCAGCCCCAGAGTCTGCTTTCCACTCAGCCGCTGGAGGGATTTTTTTTAACATGTAGGTCTGATCCTAAAGCCTAAAGCCTTTGTGGCTCCTCTGCCTAAAGCCACTACTAGCACCCCAGGGCCTTGGGGACAAAGGACAGGCTGCTGAATCTGACACCCAAGAGCATCTAGACACTGGTCCTTCTGCCCTCCTCTCCCGTTTCAGCCAGAGCTTTGGCAGGAAGGAGAATTCACCCTGATGTTTCCAATAGAGACTCTCTAATGATGGCTCAGGGGTAAAGAAACTACCTGCCAATGCAGGAGCCACGGGAGATGGTGGGCTCCATCCCTGGGCTGGGAAGATCCCTTGGAGAAGGAAATGGCAACCCACTCCAATATTTTCGTCTGGAGAATCCCATGGATAGAGGAACCTGACAGACTGTAGTCCATGGGGTTGCAAAGATTTGGACCCAATTGAAGTAACTGAGTACTTCAATTACCCAATTGAAGTAATAGAGTTTTGCCAAGAAAATGCACTGGTCATAGCAAACACCCTCTTCCAACAACACAAGAGAAGACTCTACACATGGACATCACCAGATGGTCAACACCGAAATCAGATTGATTATATACTTTGCAGCCAAAGATGGAGAAGCTCTATACAGTCAACAAAAACAAGACCAGGAGCTGACTGTGGCTCAGATCATGAACTCCTTATTGCCAAATTCAGACTTAATTTGAAGAAAGTAGGGAAAACCGCTAGACCATTCAGGTATGACCTAAATCAAATCCCTTATGATTATACAGTGGAAGTGAGAAATAGGTTCAAGGGACTAGATCTGATAGACAGAGTGCCTGATGAACTATGGAATGAGGTTCGTGACATTGTACATCGTGACAGGGATCAAGACCATCCCCATGGAAAAGAAATGCAAAAAAGGAAAATGGCTGTCTGGGGAGGCCTTACAAATAGCTGTGAAAAGAAGAGAAGCAAAAAGCAAAGGAGAAAAGGAAAGATATAAGCATCTGAATGCAGAGTTCCAAAGAATAGCAAGAAGAGATAAGAAAGCCTTCTTCAGTGATCAATGCAAAGAAATAGAAGAAAAGAACAGAATGGGAAAGACTAGAGATCTCTTCAAGAAAATTAGAGATACCAAGGGAACATTTCATGCAAAGATGGGCTTGATAAAGAAAAGAAATGGTATGGATCTAACAGAAGCAGAAGATATTAAGAAGAGATGGCAAGAATACACAGAAGAACTGTACAAAAAAGATCTTCACGACCCAGATAATCACGATGGTGTGATCACTCACCTAGAGCCAGACATCCTGGAATGGGAAGTCAAGTGTGCCTTAGGAAGCATCACTACGAACAAAGCTAGTGGAGGTGATGGAATTCCAGTTGAGCTATTTCAAATCCTGAAAGATGATGCTGTGAAAGTGCTGCACTCAATATGCCAGCAAATTTGGAAAACTCAGCAGTGGCCACAGGACTGGAAAAGGTCAGTTTTCATTCCAATCCCAAAGAAAGGCAATGCCAAAGAATGCTCAAACTCTGCACAACTGCACTCATCTCACACGCTAGTAAAGTAATGCTCAAAATTCTCCAAGCCAGGCTTCAGCAATACATGAACTGTGAACTTCCAGATGTTCAAGCTGGTTTTAGAAAAGGCAGAGGAACCAGAGATCAAATTGCCAACATCTGCTGGACCATGGAAAAAGCAAGAGAGTTCCAGAAAAACATCTACTTATGCTTTATTGACTATGTCAAAGCCTTTGACTGTGTGGATCACAACAAACTGTGGAAAATTCTGAAAGAGATGGGAATACCAGACCACCTGACCTGCCTCTTGAGAAATCTGTATGCAGGTCGGGAAGCAACAGTTAAAACTCGACATGGAACAACAGACTGGTTCCAAATAGGAAAAGGAGTACATCAAGGCTGTATATTGTCACCCTGCTTATTTAACTTCTATGCAGAGTACATCATGAGAAACACTGGACTGGAAGAAACACAAGCTGGAATCAAGATTGCTGGGAGAAATATCAATAACCTCAGATATGCAGAAGATACCACCCTTATGGCAGAAAGTGAAGAGGAACTAAAAAGCCTCTTGATGAAAGTGAAAGTGGAGAGTGAGAAAGTTGACTTAAAGCTCAACATTCAGAAAATGAAGATCATGGCATCTGGTCCCATCACTTCATGGGAAATAGATGTGGAAACAGTGTCAGAATTTATTTTTCTGGGCTCCAAAATCACTGCAGATGGTTATTGCAGCCATGAAATTAAAAGACTGCTTACTCCTTGGAAGAAAAGTTATGACCAACCTAGATAGCATATTCAAAAGCAGAGACATTACTTTGATGACTAAGGTCCATCTAGTCAAGGCTATGCTTTTTCCAGTGGTGATATGGATGTGAGAGTTGGACTGTGAAGAAGGCTGAGTGCCAAAGAATTGATGCTTTTGAACTGTGGTGTTGGAGAAGACTCTTGAGAGTCCCTTGGCCTGCAAGGAGATCCAATCAGTCCATTCTGAAGGAGATCAGCCCTGGGATTTCTTTGGAAGGAATGATGCTAAAGCTGAAGCTCCAGTACTTTGGCCACCTCATGCGAAGAGTTGACTCATTGGAAAAGACTCTGATGCTGGGAGGGGTTGGGGGCAGGAGGAGAAGGGGACGACAGAGGATGAGATGGCTGGATGGCGTCACTGACTCGATGGACGTGAGTCTGAGTGAACTCCGGGTGTTGGTGATGAACAGGGAGGCCTGGCGTGCTGCGATTCATGGGGTCGCGAAGAGTCGGACACGACTGAGCGACTGAACTGAACTGAAGTAAGTGAGTACACACACGGCTCTTTCAGTGAACGTACAAGCAGGGCAGGAATGAGGGGGAGGTGTGTGGGGCACTAGGCTCGTGTGCAAAATTTTTTTTTTTCCTCAATGTGGACCATTTTAAAAGTCTCTACTGAACTTGTTACAACATTGCTTCTATTTTATGTCTTGGTTTTTCTTGACTGCCAGACATGTGGGATTCCAGCTTCCTGACCAGGGATCAAACCCATACCCCCTACATTGGAAGGTAAAGTCTTAACCACTGGACGACCAGCGAAGTCCCCTCATGTGAAAGTTTAAGGGAGCGGAGTGTGCGTGCCAAAAATCTCAATAATCAAGACATAATATTTTGATGCAATACAAATAAAATTGAATCAACAATCTATAGCCCTTGGGCCAGCTGCCTGTTTTATCTGAGTGTCCACTTAAACTGTAAGAGCCCCCCAGAAGTAGTCTAGCATGGCATAAAAAAATTTTTTTTAACCTCTACCTCCACAGGCGTTTCTGGACTGAAACAAAAGCTTTGTAGTGCAGGACTCATCCTCACTAACCATGAATGCACCTGATATTTTCTAGTCTAGTCTGGTCTCTTCAATGTCATTTTAAAATGCTGCTCACAACTTTTCCAATTCAACCTTGCAGTTTGAAAAATGGTGATACTGTCGTATGGTCCTGCTTAATTTTTTCTGCAGTCTTTTCACTGCCTCCTAATTCCTGCTTGGGCTTCCGTGGTGGCTCAGTGGTAAAGAATCTGCCTGCCAATGCAGAAGACACGGGTTTGATCCCTGATCCAGGAAGATCCCCTGGAGGAGGGCATGACAATCAACTCCAGTATTCTTGCCTGGAGAATGCCATGGAGAAAGGAGCCTACAGTACATGGGGTCACAAAAGAGTCTGACACGACATAGGGACTAAAAAACGACAATAAATTCCTGCTTAGGATTTGTTGGCTTGCCTGTTGCCCATCTTGCCTGCAGAGTGCAGTCCTCTGAGAGCAGGGACCTCATCTTGCTCATCACCGCTGTTATCCGGCCGTGAGAACGGTGCCTGGCATGCTGAAGCTGCTCTATCACAGGGGTCCCCAACCTCCAGGATCTAATGCCTGGTCATCCGAGATGGAGCTGATGTAATAATAATAGAAATCAAATGCACATTAAGTGTGATGTGCTTGAATCATTCTGAAACCATCACCACCCCTACCTCCACCCTGCCTCAGTCCATGGAAAAATTGTCTTCCTTGAAACAGGTCCTTGGTGCCAAAAAGGTTGGAAAGTGAAAGTCATTCAGTCGTGACCAACTCTGCGACCCCATGGACTGCAGCCTACCAGGCTTCTCTGTCCATGGAATTCTACAGGCAATAATACTGGAGTGGGTAGCCGTTCCCTTCTCCAAGGGATCTTTCTAACCCAGGGATTGGGATCTTCCTGACCCAGGGATTGAGCCCTCGTCTCCTGCTTGGTAGGCAGATTCTTTACCACTGAACCACAAGGGAAGCTGCTAAATTCCTGTTGGTTGAACGAATGAGTCCCTGGGCCCCACTGCAGACTTCTCTCACTGGCTTGTTTTTCTCCTCCCAGTTTGCCCGGGCCCCAGCCGTGTCTGGACACCCTGGCGCTGCCCGGTGTGTGGCACCATGGGCCTGCAGCTCCCGACCCTGCTCCTCCTGCTGTGCTGCGTCTCCGGCCTGCCTTTCTACAACGGCTTCTACTACTACAACCATCCCAACGGCCGGAACCTGCACAGCGGCCACAGCGAGGGTGGGTGGCCTCTTGGCTCTGCTCTTAGCTCGGCTCTTGGTTCGGCTAGGTGATGAAGGCGTCTCCTGGCCCCTGCAAGTTCCGAGTTGGGTGGGAGCTCAGGGGGTGAAGCCAGCAGCCCTGCTCCCATCTGGGCCTGTGCAGTGGTCCAGCCTTGTTGCTAAGATGAGCAGAAGGGTGGTTCTGTTACTCCATGTCTACTGGCCCCTTAGATATGGAGGGCTTCCCCAGTGGCTCAGTCAGTAAAGAATCCGCCCGCAGTGCAGGAGATCCAGGTTTGATCCCTGGGTTGGGAAGATCCCCTGGAGGAGGAAATGGCAACCCACTCCAGCATTCCAGCCTGGAGAATCCCATGGAAAGAGGAGCCTGGTAGGCTACAGCCCATGGGATTGCAAGAGTCAGACACGACTGAGCGACTAAACCAACAACAACCCATGGGCGTGGAGCTGAATGCACTGTAGCATGGTCAATTTTGCTTTTTATACTTTCCCGAAAGTCCTGCCAGTTTTTCAAAATTCCACTTAAACGTGACTTCCCCATGTTTTCCCAGTGGAAAAGGGGTTTGGAGTTAGGGAGATGTGTTTGACTCTCCATTTTGCCACTTACTAGCTATGCGGCTTTGGGCAGGTAACTTTTTTTAAAACTTCTATTTGCGTTTATTTTTTTGTGATATTTCTTCCCTGGGCCATACGTTTCTTTTTAAATATTTATTTATTTATTTGGCTGTGCTGGGTCTTTGTTGTGACACTTTGGGATCTTTAGTTAAGGCATGTGGGAATCTAGTTCCCTGACCAGGGATCGAACCCAGGCCCCCTGCATTGGGAGTATGAAGTCTTAGCCATGGACTGCCGGGGTCCAGCCCCGGTGGATCCAGGGTGATTCGAAGGTGGGGAGGGAGTTGGCATCCTTGGAAAAATACATTTTTAATTACAGATATAGAGGGAGATTAGAAACAGATAGTGTAGTAGGAGAATTAGTGGAGAAAAGAGGCTGAATAACTGGTTTACATGGAATACCAATCACCACCTACGTAGGCCACAGGCGTCTTTCCATTCTCCCGAAGGAGAGGAGGCACTGAGGCCTCCCGGTCTGATCTCAGAAGCCCAGGCAGAATTAGCAGGTTTGGTGAGTCCCCACATTTCAGATGGGAATTCAGCCAGGAAAGCGGGGAGCAAGAAAGAAACGACATGGGGGAATCAGTCTTTCTGGAAACTGATCCGATCTCTTTATTTTTCAGGTTTGTTTATATACCTTTTTGTTATACATAAGGATGAATACAGAGTCACGCGGGGGTCAGCAGACCTGACCCTTGTCACAATCAGGTGCTTCGTATAAAATTATACAAAGGTCTTATGAGTTTCATCATCTTCTAGCCATGAGGTCTGCTGACATTTTATGGCCCTTTCTGATACTGGTCAGTTAACCAGAAAACTTATTTTTCCAGGGGTGATTTTTTTCTTAAATCAGGCGCCACCCTCCAAATAAAGTTGCATTCCTATAGGGTGAGGGTGTAGTGAGTTACAATCAAGAAAGGAATTTACTCATCCTAAGGTTTAACATGATTAATCTTAAAGGTTAATACTTATTTCTCTTATATGTTAGTTATATTCATTATAAGGGCAGGAATATGGAGATTTAGTAGCACATATTGGCTCAACAAATGTAAACCATTCACCAATGTTCCCCTTAAGATCTATTTTGTCTTAAGATAGTGATAAAGTTACATTTTTACACAGCATAGTGATTTATAGTGATTTATAACAAAGTAAGTGATCTATAACAAAAGAGAAAATTCATTAACTCAAAAAGTCTAGTATTGCTAACATCAAAAAACTACTATATTTCCTTTTCTATATTCCAAATACATTGATTAATATATTCCCAGGTGCCTAAGGATATGGAGGCCTGATGGCAATCATTGACTCATCAATGAAAAAAGCCCTATGCTAATACTCCAAACTCTCTGTGTTGTTTATGGTTGAGAGGTTGTCATATGAGTTAGTCTGTCAGCAGAGAGGTTTGACCTGAGACATCCTTGTCACACCCAGGGCAGGGAATTAGCAGTAATTATTGGCACGACAAATGAAAAAACCCTTCACCAATATAATTCCTAATCAACCCACTAATACTATACTAATGATCTTCTAACTTCTCCAAAGAGTCTGTATTTAGAAAGTTTTAAAACATCCCGTGCCTCTCACAGTTGGGAGGCTGTAAACAATCACATGCGGCTGGACGAGCCTGATCAGGCAGGCCAGAGAACCTTCAGAGTTCGTAAGTTGAGACACTCTTGTCACGCTCAGGAATTTTTATTAACTGGAGCTGCAAGTTAACTCCTTCTCTGAGAGAAATGGTTATGGGGGAGAGCTCCCCGTAAAGTACTCTGGTTTTGGGGGTAGATGCTCGGGAACAGGGGGTTTCCTGAGGCTTGATCACGACTTTGTGTATGCCAAGCTTCCTTCCTCATGACCTTTGCCATGGGCGGAGTTCCTCACGCTGGCTCCCAACAACGGACCACCAGGGAAGTCCCAGGGCCATAAATTATTGTTTTTTTTTTGGTTTCTTTGGGGATATCTTCTTCTTCTATGCAGCCTTCTCTTCTGGTTTAGGAATAATCTGACCTTTTTCGGTAAGAATCATCTACATGTGACGGGAGCTTAGGTATCGGTTGATCCAACCCTGAGCTCTCTAAGTCTTGTCCCGAATCTTTAGAGGCTTTGTTCACCAGGATGTGCTCGATGACCAGAGAGTCTACATCTAAGCTCTGAAGTCTGGAATCACTCTCTGCATTTCTGAGCATGTGCAATAAAAATTCATCACTCTTCTTGGGCCACCAACCCTGCACCCAGCCCCACTGTTTGGCCTGGGAACACCTATCAACACCATTGTAATGACGGAATGGCACAGAATATGTTTAAAGTGACATTTTTCAGATACTTGGTGGCTTTCCGGAAATGCAGACCCTTCATGGCCTGGGTGGTTTCATGAGTGTTCTTAAAAGAAAGTGAAAGTCGCTTAGTCATGTCCGACCAGCTTTTGTAACCCCATGGACTATACAGTCCATGGAATTCTCCAGGCCAGAATACTGCAGTGGGTAGCCTTTCCCTTCTCCAGGGGATCTTCCCAACTCAGGGATCAAACCCAGGTCTCCCGCATTGTGGGCAGATTCTTTACCAGCTGAGCCACAAGAGAAGCCCAAGAATACTGGAGTGGGTAGCCTATCCCTTCTCCAGGGGATCCTCCTGACCCAGGAATTGAACCGGGGTCTCCTGCATTGCAGGCAGATTCTTTACCAGCTGAACCACCAGGGAAGCAGTGTTCTTAAAGTGAACATGAAAATTTGAACCTCTTGATTTTGTGCAGTTTTCTGGGTCAAGTGAATAGCAAACCATTTTTAGAAGTGACTTCAGGCCAGTTACTGGAAAAGCCAGGTGACTTTTTATCAGCAGCTTTATGCACCTACTATGCATCATTTGCTAGGTCATATGAGCCTCATAGAAACTCGGACACAGGCAAGGAGTCGTTAGGTATGGCTGTTTTTCAGCATGAGATTCTCTGCAAGGAGCCTCCCTGTCTATCCCTTGCTTACTCCTAGGGTTACCCCTGCTTCCCTGTGTACCTCTAAGGTCTCAAGTCCGACCTAAGGCTGTGAGACCGTGAGGCCCCAATAGGAAGACTCAAGTGAGAGATGGGCCAGCCTTAGTCCATAAATCTGGTTCTTGTGGCGCATGTTAGGCTCGGAATTTATTTGTCCCCCTGAGCCTGACTGCAGTCTCCTCTATAAGTCCTGGCCTCATCTCGCCTGTGTCTCTAGGTGTTTGGGAAGAGTCGTGGTGGACAGCTGGACCGAGTGAAGGGCAGGCTGTGCCCTCTTGTGGCCAGTGTGTTAGAGAGGGAGACTCAGATGACCTGAGTCCCCCACACTCCCATCTGAGGCGCTCTTACTGCCAGCTGCACCAATTTGCCTTTTGCTTTTCTTTTTTTTTTTAAGTTGAACCACGTGGCATCTTAGTTCTCCTACCAGGGATCAAACCCACCTCCCCCCACTGCCACCACTGTGAAAGAGTGGATTCTTTTCTCCCCCCATTAAAAAAATTTAAATATATTTAAAAAGTGTACAGGACAGGGAAGTCTGGTGTGCTGCTTTCATGGGGTCATGAAGAGTTGGACATGACTGAGCGACTCAATAACAACAAAACATTTTTACAGTGTTGTATTGCTGCTGCTGCTGCTGCTGCTGCTGCTGCTGCTGCTAAGTCACTTCAGTCGTGTCCGACTCTGTGCAACCCCAGAGACGGCAGCCCACCAGGCTCCCCTGTCCCTGGGATTCTCCAGGCAAGAACACTGGAGTGGGTTGCCATTTCCTTCTCCAACGCATGAAAGTAAAAAGTGAAAGTGAAGTCACTCAGTCGTGCCAACTCTTAGTGACCCCATGGACTGCAGCCCACCAGGCTCCTCTGTCCATAGGATTTTCCAGGCAAGAGTGCTGGAGTGGGGTGCCATTGCCTTCTCCATGGTTTCTGCTATACAACACAAATCAGCCATAATTATACATACATTCCCTCTGTCTCTAGCCTCCCTCCCCTCTCTGCATCCTATCCCTCCAGGTTCTCACAGAGCACCAGAGATAGCCTCCCTGTGCTACACAGCAACTTCTCATCTGCCATCCATGGACCATCAGGGAAGTCCACCAGTTCGCATCTGCTGCCTAACAAGCCTAGTGGTTTAAGACAACAGCCATGTGCTTTGCTCATGGTTTCATGGGCCGGCGTTTTGGGCTGGGCTCTGTCCCTTCTGTCTTGGCTGTGGTCACTTAATTGATTGTGCCTGCGGTGGGCGGGCAGGTCAGCTGGGGGCTGGTGGGTCTAGGATGGCCTCAGCTGGGAGGGCTTGTCTCTGCTCTCTGCGTGTTCTCATCCTGCAGGGGCGCCCAGGCCTTGTTCCGATGGTGGTTGGCACGGTTCCGAGAGAGAGGCCTCAGCAGGGCCTCTGGAGCCTCGGCTCTGAACAAACACCTCAGAACACTCACTTCCCCCACGTTCATTTGGTGGCGGTGCAATCTAGGACTTCTGAGCCTGGCAGGAGCTGGGGGTGAGGGTGAGGGAGAGGGTGGCCCCTGCAGGACTACCGATGTGCCGCCGGAGGTCCCCATTTGCACCCGCCTCTCCCCTCAGGCATCTTCAATGGAGTGAAGCTGGTGGTAGAGACGCCTGAGGAGACCCTGTTCTCCCACCGAGGGGCTAACGTGACCCTGCCCTGCCGCTATCACTACGAGCCGGCCCTGGCCTCTCTGCGGCCCGTGCGCATCAAATGGTGGAAGCTGTCGGAGAACGGGGTCCCGGAGCAGGACGTGCTGGTGGCCATTGGGCTGAGGCAGCGCACCTTTGGGGATTACCGAGGTCGGGTGCGCCTGCGGCAGGACAGAGCGCGGGAAGTGTCGCTGGAGATCTGGGACCTGCGGCTGGAGGACTACGGGCGCTACCGCTGCGAGGTCATCGATGGGCTGGAGGATGAGAGTGGTCTCGTGGAGTTGGAGCTTCGGGGTGAGACCCTGACGGTGGCTGGGTCCTGGGGGCTGTAGGGAGAAGGCCCTGAGAAAGCATCTAGACCTCTGTGTTTCTGGCAGATAAAACATCCAATCCTCAGAACAACCCCACGACGAAGCTCCTGTTATTCTCACCCTCAACGTGTGGATGAGAAAACCGAGGCACAGAGGTCAAGTCACACAGCTCATACATGGCTGAGTAGGGGTTTGACTGGAGGCAGTCAGACTCCAGAATCCACTGCTCTCTACTTCCTCTTGCTCACATCCTGTTCAGAGAGAGGGAGACAGGAGGTGATGACACAGTTCATTGAGTCAGAGCTGAGATTTGCACAGGGTTGGCAGGCGACACAAACAAATGAGGCAGCCCGGGGTGGGTGATCTGGAGTGGTGGGGACGGGGGCCACTCCTGAGCCCTCCTACTCAGGCCCAGCTGATTATGCTACACCGGAAGCAAGCCCAGTGCAGCCTGATTTTCTTTCTTTCTTTCAAATGTTTACTTATTTGGCTGCGCTGGGTCTTAGTTGCAATGCAAGGGGTCTTTGTCGTGGTGCATGGGCTCTAGAGCAAATTGGGCTTAGTTGCACCAAAGCATGTGGGATCTTAGTTCCCCAACCAGGGATCGAACCTGTGTCTCCTGCATTGGAAGGCGGATTCTTTATCCCTTGGACCACCAGGGAAGTCCCTGCAGCCAGATTTTCTGATTTGACATGAGAAACTTATGTTCATATGTGAAACCTCAGGATTTTAATGTAGAAATTGCCTAATTAAAAACAAAAGCAAAAACAACCAGTGCTGTCCAAAGCTGCCAGCTGCGATCTCCACACGACTTCTGCCTTCTCTGACCCTGGGCCGGGGCTCTGTGTCCTTAGACCTCTCCTACCTGGTAGGGAGGCCACTGGGAGGGTATAGAGGGAAGGCTGATCTGACTCCATGTCCACCCTGTCCCAGCTGTGGCACCCCAGATCGGTGCCTTCCCCCCAGAGCTCCAGTCCTGTCACAGGTAAAATGAAGAATAAGGGTACTTCCTCCTTTACCTTCTTCGAGGAGATGAGGATAGAATGTGGCTCAAGAGCTTGTCAATCAGAGGTGGACCTTGCCACCAGCAGCCACCTGCCCAGTCCACGGGGCTTAGATGGTGACCCAGAGGGGTCATGTCCCTTGTCCCTGATGTTGGGGATGGTGTGGGATGTGTGTGAGCTGGTCAGAGCCAGTTGTCTGGGAACCACAGGGGCAGCCTAGAGAAGCAGGGAGTCCTCACTTTTTTGGGGGTACACTTTTTATTTATTTTTTATTAATTTTAATTGGAGTATAGTGTCTTTACAACATCGTGCTGCTTTTTGCTGCCCAGAAGAGGGAATCAGCCATATGTGTTCATGTATCCCGTCTGTTTTCGATTTCCTTTCCTCTTAGGTCACCACATAGCACTGAGTAGAGTTCCCCATGCTGTACAGCAGGGTCTCATTAGTTTTCTGTTTAATACATAGTAGTGTATATATCAGACAGGGTGTATATGTCAGTCCCAATCCAGAGAGCCCTCACTCCAGACCCTGCCTTTGAATAGCGCCAGTCCCAGGCCCTAGGGACACCCCTTCTCCTTAAGGTTTCAACTGACTTGATAGAGAATGAGCCCAGGGGGTTTAACATTTTTTTTTTTATTACAGTAAGATTTCAAACATGGAATTTTGAGGGAGCCTGTGGCACCTCCTAGACCGTGGTACCAGAAAGGGAAGCCCCCTGCCTGGGACCTCCCTGACCTCGAGCCTCCTTTAGGAAGACCTTTTCCCATCCTTCCTCTTCCCCTGGGGCCTCCCTGGTGGCTCAGACGGTAAAGTATTTGCCTGCAATGCGGGAGACCCAGGTTCAATTCCTGGGTGGGGAAGATCCCCTGGAGAAGGAAATAGCAACCCACTCCAGTATTCTTGCCTAGAGAATGCCATGGACAGAGGAGCCTGGCGGGCTACATACATAGGGTCACAGTCAGACATGACCAAGCCACTGACACTTTCACTGTCTTCTTTCCTCTTCCCCTGAAAGTCGTCTGTCACATGTGGGAAGTTTCTTGTATCCTCCTCTGAAGCTTCCATATTAATGTTAACATAGACGATGAGGTCTCAGCTACTGAGTCAGAGCCCGGCAACGCCTGTCTCCTGTAGGTGGCAGCACCTCTTCACTGGTGTCTTAGATCAGGCTGCAGTAACAAAACAGCATCAGTGACCTCTGAACAACAGAGATTCATTTCACACAGTTCTAGAGGCTGGAAGTCCCAGACCAGGGTGCCAGGTCACAGACTTCTGTGTCCTCACAACAGTGGAAGGGGCTTGGGGGGAACTCTGGGGTGTCTTTTTTAAGGGTACTAACCCCATTCATGAGGACTCCACCCTCATGACTTAATTACGTCCCAAAGGTGCCATCTCCTAATACCATCATATTGGGCATTAGGATTTATTTATTTAGCTGCTCTGTGCCACTTGCAGGATCTTAGTCCCCTGACCAGGGATCGATCCTGGGCCCTGGCAGTGAAAGCACCATTTCCTAACCACTGGACTGCCAGGGGGAATTCCTGCGCATTAGGATTTAAACATCTGAATTGAGACCATGGGTTTCCTCGGTGGCTCAGTGGTAAAGAATCCTCCTGCAATGTAGGAGATGTAGAGGACGAAAGTTCAGTCCCTGGGTCGGGAAGATCCCCTGCAGATGGAAATGGCAGCTCACTCCAGGATTCTTGCCTGGAAAAATAGACAGGAGCCCAGTGGGCTCCAGCCCGTGGGGTCACAAAGAGTCAACTGAGTGACTCAGCAGGCATACTGAGCCCATAGCACTGGGGTTCTTGGAACAACCCTGTGGGTTAGGTATTAACCCTGTTCTGTAACTAGGGATATTATTTGACTGACTCATTCATTCCGTTAACAAATTAGTAGTTTTCTGAGTGCTGCTGTGTGCCTGTCTAGCTCTGGGAGGGAGATGTAAAGCAGATACTGGTTCTGCATTGGACGTGGACAGTGGACAGGAGATGACAGGTTTGTAGACCTTTTTGGAGGGACTGTGTGCGTGTGTGTGTTGAGGGAAGCCTCTTTCTCAGTGGAAGTGGGTCTCCCATCACCGGGCCCTGCCCACCCATTCAAGCCCCCTTTTCTGCCCTCCCCAGGTGTGGTCTTTCCTTACCAGCACCCCCAAGGGCGCTACAAGTTCACCTTCCATGAAGCCCAGCAGGCCTGCGAGGAGCAGGACGCGGTGGTGGCCTCCTTCGAGCAGCTGTTCCGGGCCTGGGAGGAGGGCCTGGACTGGTGCAATGCGGGCTGGCTGCAGGACGCCTCGGTGCAGTACCCCGTCACGCAGGCTCGGCACCCCTGCGGAGGCCTGGGCCTGGCGCCCGGCGTGCGCAGCTACGGCCCGCGCCACCGCCGCCTGCACCGCTATGACGTGTTCTGCTTCGCGGTTGCCCTCAGGGGTGAGTGGACTGGCCAAGCACAGGCCTGCGGGTAGGAGGGCAGCCTCTGGGGGGCCCTTCAGTCCTCTCTGCCCACCCTGCTGGCACTTCCAGCTGAAGCCCTGTCCAACTGAGCGCCTTGGTGCTGCTGCTTCACACTGATCATCGGTTGAGTCAATCATCCCACATTCCCTGAGTGCCTACTAGGTACTGGGTCATCATAGACAGATAAAATACAGTCTGCCCTCACAAAGGAGCTCATTTCACGGGAAGTTACATGAATAAAAACAGATCGGTTCAGTGCCATATCCCAGCTTGGCACTTAGTAGGTGCTCAGTAAATGGCTGAGCAGATGAGAGACTCTTGATTGGTCTAGCAGCGGTGGGCGCCCACCTCGAGTAAAATTAGGAAAGGCTGGGCAGAGTACAGATCTGACTGTGGGGAACCCAGCACCATGGCAGGGGGGAAGATGCTTTTGGAGAGGGGCTGAGATGTGGGAACGTGCCCCTGACAGTCTCCACTGCACATGCTCCGTAGCGTGGCAGCTCCCTAAGCACAGAGAGTTAACAGGTCTTTTGGGGGCTGGGTGGTGGGGTCTGTATGGGCTGGCCTTGCCCCAGGCCCTCTCTGGCTGCCCCCTCCGCTTCTCCGTCCTCACGCCCCGCATCCCACAGGGCATGTGTACTACCTGGAGCACCCCGAGAAGCTGACGCTGGCAGAGGCAAGGGAGGCCTGCTGGGAAGATGGTGCCCAGATCGCGAAGGTGGGCCAGCTGTTTGCTGCCTGGAAGTTCCGTGGCCTGGACCGCTGCGATGCTGGCTGGCTGGCAGATGGCAGTGCCCGCTACCCTGTGGCTCACCCACGTTCCAACTGTGGGGCCCTGGAGCCTGGGGTCCGAAGCTTTGGCTTCCCAGACCCACACAGCCGCAAGTACGGCGTCTACTGCTATCGGCCACGCTAGCGCCAGGTCGCCCCCTCCCCTCACGGGCTGTATTTATTGAGTAGTTCATTTTCCCTTGCAGGTTGGGGCAATTTTCATCTTGTTTTTATACTTTCCAACTTAAAATTATTTTTAAATATTATTTTTTTAGTAAATCCCACAGATCCCAAATCATCCCTTTACTTGGGTCCCTTTACCAAGGCTCTCACCCTCCCCGAATCCTTCTGCTTCTCTCCTCTGGCACGTTTGAGGTCCTTGGGCTCATGAGCACTCTCTGTCATCACTGAGTCCATTGCCTCTCCCAGCCCCGGGGAGGCTGTTCCCAGAGCTGGCAGTGGCACGAGGAGCCAGGGCTGCGACCCGTCCTCCGCCTCCGCCTGGGGATGAGAGGGCAACCAGGTGGCTCTGGAGCTGGGGTTCAGGCCTGGTGGTCTCCTGACCCTTGTACTTCTTTGGGGAGCAGCTGGCCCGTGTCAGCACGGCGGAGGAGCCTGGGCGGGAGGTGGCTTCCACATGATGTCCCAGGGAAGGGAGAGATATCCCGCCCCATGCTTTCCTTCTCTCTTGGTTCCAAAGAGTCCATGTTTTGTTCTCATTTTTCCCTGTTTGGCCCTCAGGTCTGGGTACTATTTTGGACAAGAAATGGTGCTGTGACCCCTCCTTCCATCCTGAGCCCTCTTCTGTGTTGTGCTCTTTTTTAAACAAAATATTTGCTTCTTTACTTATTTGGCTGCACCAGGTCTTAGTTGTGACATGCAGGATTTTTGATCTGCATTGCAACAGGCAAACCTTTAGTTGCGGCATGTGGAATCTAGTTCCCTGACCACGGATCGAACCCAGGCTCCCTGCAATGGGAGTGTGGAGTCTTAGCCACTGAACCACCAGGGAAGTCCCTGTGTCTCAGTCTTTGTCTCATTCAGTCTTAGGGTCCAGCTCCCTGCAGGTCCAGCTCCTTGCATGGGGGACGGTTCTGTCCTAGACTGAAGAGGTCGCCTGGGTCTGTCCACTGGGTTGGGCAGGGAGCGCCATGGGCTGCACCTTCAGGCTGCCTTGGTCTGGCCTGGCCTGCCTGTATGTATCCTGCCTCAGGGACTGACCTAGCGGCTGCAGGCCCTCCTGGCATGTTCTCCCACCATCCCACTCCAGGCTGTCTGTCTGCGTGGACCCAGCATAAGAGTGGGAGGCTGGAGGAGGCTATTCCTCACCCTGGTCCCCAACCCCATGTCAGGCTCAAGAAACCAGATCTCCTGCTTCTGCACAGGCACACCTCTGCCACCCACAGTCGATCCTTTACTTAGCAAGGTGCTTCTCCAAGTGTGGCTGGCGCCACCAGCTTCACCTGGGAACGTGTTTGAGATGCAACTTTCTACACCTGACCTCAGACCCGCTGAGTCGAAAACCCTGGAGTGGGATCTCTCACAAGCCCTCCTAATGCAGACTCAAGGTTGAAAACCAATGACATAGGTGTGTCCCCAATGAATCAGTTACTTAATCAATAAAACGGCACAATTTTTGAGTTCCTACTCTGTGACCATCGCTGCATCTTCTGCTTTTGTCCACGGATCCTTTCCAGAGTTGTAGGTAACCTGGGCACATAAAAATACTCACCAGCAAACACTCAACCACACAAGTACACACCCAAAGAGACATCAGCAGACTCACACTGGCACATGCTAACCAGCACCAGTGTTAGTCCCTCAGTTGTGTCTGACTCTTTGTGACCCCATGGACCATAGGCTGCCAGGCTCCTCTGTCCATGGAATTCTCCAGGCAAGAATACTGGAGTGGGCTGCCATTCCCTTCTCAAGGGGATCTTCCCAACCCAGGCATCGAACCCCGGTCTCCCACATTGGAGGGGGACTCTCTGCCGTCAACAACCAACATCAGACACTTCCACACAGAGTCAGTGCCCGTTGAGCAAGGATGATGAGGGAGTGGCACTAACCTGACCTTCCAGGGAGGAGGCTGGTGGGTGGTAACTGTCTGGCACACACAGCCCAGCTCCACGCAAGGTCTGTTGGGGGAAATACATAAACAATTGAAAGCATTTTCACTGATAACCTACAGCCTACTTACGGGCAGGATGCCCAGACCTTTGTGCTAGTGGCTAGCTAACCCATTTGACCCCAAAAATGTATAAACAAGATTCACTATTCCCAGACTGTCTGCAGTTCTTTTTCTTTCCTCTTATAAATCCTGATTTTGCCTCTGTTCTTGGACTCACTCTATAAATCGACTCTTCTTGTGTGAGCAAACAGTGTAAATCAAAGGACCAAATTATGGAAAGTGGCCAGAAGTCTGACTGGAGTTACTCTGACAGCGTGCCAACTCAAAGATCCATACACAGCACCTCTTGGCTGTCACACACACACGCACACATGCACACACACACACACAGAGGAACTCATTGTAGAACAGAGCACCAGAGGTGTGACTGTCCCAGGCCTTCTGATCAAACAGGACTCACACAAATTTAGAGTCATTTGATCAAAGTGTGTCCCCATTCCTAAGAAACTTCTCAGTAGATCCTGGACCATGGTTGCCTTCTCTTTAAGAAAAAGAAGGGAAAAGAAAAGAAATAGATCTCTTCCAATGTCTTTATTATTATAATTATCATAATCTTTACTTTTCAAAAATATAAATAGGTGCACGGAACCCTGGTGCCTGCACGGTCCCGGGGGGTGGGGAAAGGTGGGGGGAGGGGTGGGTGACACTCCCACAGGGAAGGAAGTGCCCCCCGACCCAGCCCTGCCGAGATGGACACCTGCTTGGGTGGCAGACCCAGGTGAGAGGACTCTGGAGGAGGGACCCTTGGAGGGAATCCGACCCCCATGCTTCGAAGATCCCTTGATGGCTCGCTCTCAGTGGGCTGGAAGGCGCCCCCTCTCCCCTGGGCTTCTCCCCGACACAGATGAACTCCATCTTATCCAATACATTCAGCTGCGGTTCCAGAGTTCTTCAGCCCTCGGGTCTCTCTGCCCCTCCTCCCTCCTCCCTAGCTCTCCCTGGAGGTGAAAGAACCAACGATTGCACTGCTCTTGGATAAAGTCAGGAAACAAAAAATAATCTTCTTTATTTAACTTAACCCCTTCCCTTCTCCCCCTGTCCCTGTGCTGGTCCCTGGAAATGCACGATGGGAGATTGAAGGAACGTCTCTAAACTTCAGTCCACGGGTTACCATACGTTTGCTTTGCTTTGGCGTTTGGGGGGAACATTAGATGCAGATTTGGCGATTTGGGGGGGTGGGCGGGTGCATACACAATGTGGGGTTTATTTTTTTTCCTTCTTTAATGGAATTCCTTATATGACAGAAAGCGACAAGGAGAGGACACCATCCGGATGGGGTGTCAGCCTGGCCAGGCTTCTGGGCTCAGTGTCCTGGGCACGTCTGGGAAGCTCCTCTCAGTGGGCCGTGCTGGGGCGGCTCCTCCTCAGGGGCCGTGAGCTCCGCTTCTGTAGTCTGCGCTTGTAGGTGGCGGCTGGGGTGCAAGGGAAATGGAAAAATCTGGGTGAACTCGGAAGAAAGCAGGCCAGCCCAGCCTCCCCCAATCCTTCTCTGCCAATCCCCTCCCTGTAGAAACCATGGGCTCATGAAGGCAGCCTGAGGTTTTACCTGCTTCTTGGTTTTGATTTTTCTTGGAACCACCTTGGGCTAAGGGGCTTCAGGCTAGAATACTGGAGTAGGAAATGGCAACCCACTCCAGTATTCTTGCCTGGAAAATCCTATGCACAGAGGAGCCTGGCGGGCTACAGTCCATGGGGTCACAAAGAATCGGACACGACGGAGCGACTGATAACAGGGGGCTTCGGGTGGGTGTTGAAAAGGACAGTAGGGCACTCGCCTTCACCTTCCCCCTCTCAGTGAAAGTGAACCTCCCCGGGGGAAGGGGACATCTGTGACAGAGCCCTCGATGGTGTTGGCAGTGGGGGATAGGGAGGAGGATGTGTTGGCCAGATCTAATGCTGTGTGGGGTAATGCTCACGGTCTGTGCAGGTGATCCGAGGCTCCTCCCAGTGCCCGCTGGGCTGGCAGCGGATGGTGGGCACGTGGCGCTGGATGAAGCCCTCGGTGCACTGGTACCGCACCAGGGCGTTGATCTCGTATCGGTCCTTCTTCTGTCCGAAGATTCTGGCATGCTCCACCACAGGGGGCTCTCCACAGGCCACTGAGGGGCAAACATCCTTCAGAAAGGGCTCTTGGAGGGTCTCCCCTGATGCCCTGTGATGAGCTGGTGTGGTCCCCCTGGCTGTGGGGAGCCAGCTCAGAGTTCAAGGAAGGGGTGGGGAGCCTGGACACCCGGCCATGAGCCCTGCCTGTGGAGGAGGGGCACTTTCACTCTGCACTGAGAATCTGGAAGCCATTGGTTCTGACATCTGGGCTCCTCAATGATTTAGAGCAGCAGGAAGGGAATAAAAGGATGAGGAGTTGGGAAAGAGGGTGAAGGCCAGGCAGACTGGCTGTGACTTCGCTATGATAATGGGCTATGAAAACGGTGGTGCAAGGGAAGGAGGAACCAAAGGAGGCTGGGGGCGAGGAGAGGGGCACCAGGCCAGAAGCAGGAACACTGGCGAGTGTTCCAGCCACACCTCCAAGTCTGCAAACTCAAAGCCAAGGATTAAGGCCTGACAACTCCAACTCGTGCGACTGATGGACTTGGGATCCTAGAGAGGGAAGCTCCCAACTCATGTGCAACTGTGGGTAACTTTCTGTGCTGATACCCAGGGCACTGTGTGTGCAGGGGGCTCTGTCCTCTAGCCTTCACCCTCTCCCTGTCCCTAGTGGGCTGAGCCTTTCCCTTGGCTCTGGGATGCTGGCATGGGGCAAGGCCCCTGCCCCCCAGGTCAGCTCCAATCTGCTACTTGGGCAGGTGAGTGATGCCAGCAGCCAGGAGTCCAGGTGACATGGCTCAGGTCACACAGCAGGAACCTGGGGTCTTGAGTCTGTCCTTGTGGGACCCCTCCCATGCTGCCACTTACCTGTGCCCTTTTTACAGGTGAAGGGCAGCTGGTAATTGCATGGGACATCGTTCCACTCGCCCTTCTCATGCCAGATCATCACTACGCAGTCCTCCCCAGTGGCAAAGAAGTTGTCAGGCTGGTTGGGGCGCCAGTTCTCAAATTGCTGTGGGTGGGAATGGGGAAGGGGTGAGCAGAGGGCAGGAGTGGGACAGCCTGCCTAACCCCTGCTTTCACTCCCTGTCCAGCCCCTTCCTGGCCATGGCACAAAGACTGTGGGGAGTCTGGTGGTGCCGTGGGACTCACGGGCCCTCCAAGGAGGGCCTTGGTCACACCACCGGGCTGGGTCATTGTCAGGAACTCAGAAGACCCCGGGTTCACAGTCCTTGTTAATGAGCTGATGCCAATCTCCTCTTCCATATGGGCCAGGGGGGCTGGTCACCAGGCTGCCAGGCTTGGGCAGGACTGGGTGGTAGAGCTACTGTTCCCATGTCCAGGCTCTGCCTTTCCAGGCTTCTCCCTCTAGCCTGACTGCAGACAAACGAGGCCCCTTTCCTCTGTTGTAGCTGCTCCTCTTCCCATGGCCATAACAGAGCCATGACGCAGTTGACATTTGCCTCTTCTAGCAAGTCTTCCCTGAGGTCCTTTACTGATCTTCATTATTTACTACGTATACTGTTCAACTGGCATCTATGTTGCTTTCTGTCTATCTACCTCCTTGTGTGGACTCTAGTGCTCTGTGGGCAAGGAACCTCTCTAAACCTTCCTCTTGGGGGCTTCTCAGGTGGCTCAGTGGGTAAAGAATCTGCCTGCTAATACAGGAGACATGGGTTCGATTCCTGGGTTGGGAAGACCTTCTGGAGGAGGGCATGGCAATCCATTCCAGCATTCTTGCCTAGAGAATCCCATGGACAGAGGAGTCTGGCAGGCTACAGTCCACAGGGCCACAGGGAGTCAAAGACAATTGAGGCGTCTGAGCATGCATACATGCATACCTACCCTCTTGGTGATTTGCCCTCATTCATTCATTGCCTTCCTCATCCCCACCCTTCCCTTCATGTTATTTTTCAGGTGTCCAGTCTTGGGCTAGTCTCTAAAGGTGAGACGAACAAGACATAATCTCGACCTCAGGGCTCCTGGTCTAGCACCTGCTCAGTGAACGTTTGCATATGATTTGAACATGTCTGTCTCTGGGTGGGGGTCTTCCTTCATCCTCTCTGGGCCACCAACTATCCTGGATGCCCCCAGCAGAACTCACCAAGGAGTGTCCATCTGACCACCGGAAGTCCCCTTCGATGGTCTTGTCATTTAGGCCGATCCACTGGTAGTCCTGGGCATTGTCTAGAGAAAGGGCATGGATATCGGGCACCTGAAGGTATCTGGGAGAAACTTGGTTAATCGAGACAGGGGGGACAGAGGGGTCGCAGGAGCTGGGTGGGTGCTTAGGAGCGTGCCACCTGCCTCCAGGGTCCTGACAAGGGTCATGATACATGCATGCTTGCAGTGCACCTGGGCCCACCTCCCTGAGCTAACATAGACTGACGACAGGGTTAGTCTGAGGCTGACTCTGACAGACTGTGGGCTGTCCTGGGTACAGTCAGAACCACTGGCCCCTCAGCCTGTGGAAATGCCCCCTTTCCCTCCCCGCTGCCCCCACTGGGCCCAAGTCCACTGACTGCTGGCCAGGGAGGCCCTTGGCTTACATGGCCATTCCCCTCTTGGGCCCATAAGGGCCACTGAACTCACTGTTGACAAACTCCTGCTCCTCAGGGGTGACAATGCTGCTCAGGTGTGACTGCTGCTTCCGGCACTGGCTCTCGGCGTCCACCCAGGTTGCCCGGTCGGGGAAGTGGCGGTAACAGTGGCCCTGGAACTTGGTCCAGCCCTCCTCGCACAGCTTCTGGTCTGTAATACAGGGCAGGGGCTTGAGGAGAGGGCCAGGGGGCCGACTAGGGGTGGTGGGTTCCTGTGTTCATCCTGCCTTCTGCGTCACACCCCGAAAGGCAGGGAGAGGCCCCACTGGATGGAGGCTCAAGTGGGAAGCCAAGAGGCCTGGTCCCACCCCTCATCCCCCAGAGGCCTCTGGGAAATGCCAGGGACCCTCTCTTTTTCTGATATCGCCTCCCACCCCCGAAGCTTTTCTCCTGTTGATGCCTGCTCCGCAGGACTGGCAGAGCTCAGCAGGCCAGGTAAAAAGAGGTGGGAAAGTAAGAGGTGTTGAGGCTTAAGGACAACTTAAGGAGACTCTGAGGGGCTTCAGGGAGAGAGGGGGTGGCAGGGGAGTGTGTGCAGGTGGCAGGAGCAGGAAGTGCTGGGGGCATGGAATGGAAGCTTGGGTGGGGACAGAGGAGGAGAACCAAGTCCGCTTTGGTCCAAAGAAGACACAGACCTCTAAGTCTTTGGATCAGAGTTGGCTCTAGGAGAGCACGCAATACTGGCTTGGGGTCCATGACCCAGGGACCCTGGTTTTTCGTGTTATTTCTTGGTGGCAGATGAGAAGAGGGACTTCTCTCCCCTTAAATCTATATTGATAATGGGTTCTGAGTTCAGGAGAAAGCACTGAGGTGCAGCTCTTGGAACAGTCTAGAGGGACAGACAGAGGCAGGGGTGTGCTAGAGCTGGTGTGTGTCTTCCCAACTTGGCCTTTATTTTTATTTATTTATTGCTGCTCCATGAGGCATGTGGGATCTTAGTTCCCTGACCAGGGATAGAACCCATGTCCCCTGCAGTAGAAGCAGGGACTTTTAACCACTGGACCATTATGGAAGTCCCCCAACTTGGCCTTTAGTGGTATGACATTGGTAGCTTCCCTGGCCCTCGTGGGAGTGAGAAACTGGCAGGTGCTACACATCCTCTTTGAGAGCCAGTTGTTAAACATCTACCAGCACAGCCCTGGACAGAGGGAATTCCAAGATCCTCTCTTCTTTCTTCCCCTGGTGTCTCACAGGTGAAGGACTGTCCCTAGGGCCCTGGAGCCGAGTGTGGGGCCATGAACCCCTCAGGCTGTGTGGCGGCCTTCTGGTCGGGCAGTTCTAGGAAGAAAAGGATCACTACTGCTTGGCAGGGTTGGAAAACAGACACAGAGAGAAGAGTTCGTGGCCAGCAGTCTTTGAAGGAGGCAGAGCATCAGGAAGTGCTTAGGAGGAGGTTGCTGGTCCCTCTGCTGCCAACAACTTCTCCAAAGGGTTTGGAAAGAAAGGCGGAGAGGCTTCAGAGATAACTGAGCACCTAAGGAAACCACATACATCATCCCAGGGCTGACTTGAGGGGTCAATTCTTGGACCCCCTTGCGGCCTGAGGGCTGAGCTGGGCTGGCAAAGCTGCAGGGAATAGCTGAGCTGGGCGGAGCCAGGGTCCTGCAAAATGGAGGCTCTGGGGAAATAAGCAACAGACCTCCAGGAAGGCTACAAGAAGGCTCAGGGCTACAGCCAAGGTTGGAAGCACCCACTGCGGGTGGTGAATGCTCAGGACTGGACGGGAGAAGAGAGGCAGCCCTGCTCGGCTGGGTGTCCAGGCCCAGGGCCCAGTTCCAGGGCTCCGGCAGCACCCTCTCTTTGCTGCATCAGAAGGCAGAGCCCTGTGCAGGCACCTCCTTGCCCAGCCTGGCACCCAAGAGCTGTGGTCTGCATGGACATTCCAGATTCTTCTCCCAGTGGCAAATATTCTGGCACCCTGGGGAGAAAATCCTTGTAACTCTCCACTCGCACCCCAGAAAAGACCCGTTGCACCAATTTCTTGGAGCCTTGGGGTGAAGGTGGAGGATGGGAAGCTGCAGAGAAGGAGGGTCCAGGCCAAGCCTTTTCATTCAGAATTTCCTCCACCAGCCTGAAACCTTCCAAAACTATTTTCCCATGCTGATTAGGAGTTTCAGCTGCTGTCTGGAAGCTTCTGGGATGTCCAACTTGAAGTTTCATTGTAAATGGCTTTGAGCCCCTAAACACTACCAGTTCTGCATGGATCATTGCTACTAGCAACAGCAAGCCTTTCTGAGTTGGGGTGGCCCTGAGACCCAGGAGGATGGGGAGACTAGGAAACACCAAAGGTGAGAGAGCTTCAGGCACAGTCTGGCCTCAGGAAGCTCCTGGCCCACAGCTCCCCTTGGCAGGTCCTGGCCCCGATGCAGAAGCAGAGGGGTTGGCAAGAGGAAGCTCATCCAGTGTAGGGGGCATGGGTTTGATCCCTGGTCAGGAACTAAGATTCCACACGCTGCGTGGTGTGTCCCCCCGGCCCCCAAAAAAATTGTTTAAGAAGGAACAGGAAGCTCAGCTCCTGTCCCATGCAACGAGGTTCTGTTCTCTCTGACCAGCCTTTTGCCTTGCATAAAGAAGTGAGAAAGGAAGTGCAGACCGGAGTGGTGTTGACATGGCAGCTGTCATGGTGGCAATGATGACAAGGCAACACGGAGCAGTCCCTGTGCATGCGTGACCTGAGCATGCTGGTGACATGGGAGCTCTCAGACAGATCGACCACAGCTCTCGCCAGAGAAGAAGTCAGCCTGGCCAGTGTGGCGCGGTGGCTCCCCGGGCCATGGAGGGGCCACTCAGGTCCCATGGGCAATATGGCAGGCAGACACAAGCCCATGGGCATGCTGGGAGGATCCAGAGCCATCATCCAGAGCAAGGACCAATGACTCCCACCCATAGCTTCTTTCAAGACAAACGCATGGCATTGGCTTTGTCTTCTTAGTCTGATGCAGGCACCAACTTTGCTGGTGGCATCTGGCAGACCTGGAGGAGGTTAGTATTTGAAAGTTTCCTCTAGAGCCCCACCTTCCAAAACACAGACTGGCCTGGCCTGCCTGGCTCTTCTGCGGTCAGGTCAGCCAGTGCACCAGAGGAGGGTTTCCACGGGGAACAGCGAGAGAAGGAGTGAGAGTGAGGGAGGCTGACTTCTCAGTTGTGGCCCCGGAAGTGGCTGCCTGGATGGATCTTGGGTTGGGGGGAGTCCAGCCAGGGCCTAGAACCTGTGGTTAGCAGGGAAGGGTAAGGGAGGAAGAGTGGGTGCAGCAGTTAGTAACATTAGCTGAAGCCGAGACGGCCGTACCAATCTCACATATGTCCCCTTGGTAGCTGGGAAGGCATAAGCATGTGAAAGAGTCGATGGCGTCCACGCAGGTGGCTCCATTCAGACAAGGGCTTGAGAGGCACTCGTCAATGTCTGCAAGAAACCAAGGGCCACCATTAGGACTCCTGCCGGCAACTCCAGCTTCTCAATTGCATTGCAGCTTCTTTATGGGTGGCCAGCCCTGCGGTTCTCCACAGCCCTGGATTTCCTAAGAACTGTTGCTGCTGCTGCTGCTGCCGCCGCCATCTTGGAGCACTGACCCAAAGATCCAACAAGGGTTTTCTCCAATGTGTGTGATTCTTGACTGGCAAGCTTGGGGCACTGGAGCCAGAGATCTGGGGCTTCTGAAGGCAAAGGCCTATTGTGAGAGTGAGCTTGGAGTTCCTCCAGATGTCTTCTCTTATATTTCAAGCGGCCTTGGGGTCTGAATTGGCTCTCAACATGGCAGTGAGCAAGGACGCTGGAATTCAAATACTGGAAACTTAGAGCTCTTTCTTTTCCTAACTTCTTCTGTCATTTTGAACCAAGAAAAGAGGACAAGGCCATGCAGTACTAGAACAAACAAGCTAGAAGTGGTTTGCAGAGTACAGGTTCATGAGAAAATGGCAGCGTGGAATATTCACGAGATTTCTTTTTTGGTTGCAGAACCTTCTTTGTCTTCAGTAAATAAAAGTCTGGAGTATCTTATAAAGATGAAGCTAACTTTGTTATCTTGGGGGTTGGAACAGAAACCCAGTCTAATATCTCCCCATGTAATCTTCTCTTCCAGCCAAAGGCCTCAAAACAGGGACATCTCCAGTGAATCATGATTTCTAGAAGGGTTGCATCCTGGCCAGTGGGAGACCAGTGTTGGAAGCTGGTGAGGCGCTTAGTAAGTGGCCAGCCACCAGCACCAGCCTGGGATACTGGCAGGTCTCCATCAGCCTCGTTCTCCAGAAGACTCTTCTCTCCTTCTGTTCTTCTGGTCCAAGATGTTCTTTGTGATCCATCTTTGTGGGACTTATACTGGTAAGTCATTGGCCTTTGCCTCAAATTTTCATCCATTAGCCAAGATGAGAACTGGAACTCCTTATCCAGTCTTTCTGTATCTTTCAGAGAAGCAAGAGACCTAGAAGATCTTTCTGCTCTTTTTGTATTCGTTCTTCAAGGGCACCTGCTGGGTTCCTTCCTCTGAGAACATGACAAAAGGTATTGGAAGCTCCTCTTCCCAGGGGATTCATACAATTCTGGAATGAATAGATTCCACTGTCTTATAAGTCAGCATGATGTGTAAAGCTATGTTCATACAAACTTCAGGACCTGATGTGTTGATGGGCGGTCTCCACGTAGGCACCTTCCTAAATATGTTCCAGGACTTAGTTCTTACTTCTAAAGAACAGACTAGACTGTTAAAGTCAATCCTCTGAGAAGAAGATAAATGCATTTTCTTCTGGATCCTTTTCACTAGTGCGTCACTGATGTCATCTAGACCGGAGCTGTGTTTGTGCCATGAGAGGCCCTGAGAATCTCAAGTCCTCAGGGAGGTCTCTCTTCCCACAGAGTTCTTGACTTCATTTCAGGGAGTTGTACACCATGGGCTAGAAACCAACAGTTCCAAGTTTGAAACTGTTCCAAGCAAAACCAAAATGCATGGAGGAACGGGCTGAAATCCCAGCATGCACTTGGCTTCCCAGCATGCACCAGGATTCTCAGCAGCAGCAGTAGCAGCAATAGGTCAGGCCGGTGGGCTGGGCAGAAGCTGGGGGAGGCTCTTTTGCTCCTACTGTTGTCTTTTGGTCCATTAGCATCATTATGGGAGACGGGAAGCACTGGGCAAGGGGGTATTAAGCAAATGTAGGCGCTAAAGCAGTTGTACAGAGCAGGGACGGGAGTGGCCCTTGGGAAGAAGAGCTAGACATCAACCCTGGGGCCTCTGGCCAACCATGGGGGAGAGGGTGGGAGGGCAGAGGCCCAAGGGAGGTCAGGCCCAGTGGCCTCCAGTGGTCCCAGAGGCTTATTTTACATCACTTGCCCTCCTCAGGTGGCCTGCACCCTGGGACAGTGCGTTTTCCTTTGTTGTGTTTGGCCAGGGCACAGAATCTGAGAAGGCTGCAGGGACTGAAACTCAAGGAACTAGTTTCCTGGGCTCAGAAGCTGTTTCATACAGTGCCCAAGATTCACAGATGAGGAGGGAAGGAAGGGCCATAATCCTGAAGACCTGAGAGCTTGTGAGCGGCACTGGGGCAACTTAGGCCGTCGGCAGTATGGAGAGGGCGGGACAGCCTGAGTGGGGTCTTCTCTTTAGTCACTCAGGCCTGTGGTGCCTCTTCTCTTCCTCTGATTAGAAGAGCCATTCTGGCCCTGATTTGCCCCACCTCTTTCAGTGAAGGCAGTTAGAACATTGCTTATCTTCTGGAACCATGAGAACAGTTGGGCTGGGCCTTGCTGTACTTTGGGGACCCCAGACAAGGTGACAGCAAATGGAGAATGGGAAGGGCTTTGGGCAGACTATTTGAAGGAAGAGAGGAAAGAGAGGGAGCCATTATCTTCCAAGAATCTTCTCTGAGCCAGACACCATATCTCACAACCACTTATCCTCCAAGTGTCCCTATAGCATGGATATCATTGTGTCATATTATAGATAAGAAAACAAATGAAGTGACCTGCCCATGCTGGTAAGGAGGGGAGACAGATTGGAGGAGATGGAGGAGAGAATTAGACCATGAGGATGAAAGTCAGGCCTCTGTTATATGTGGAGAGAGAGAGACACTGGAGTCCTGGATCTCAGCATCTCATTACCATTTGTGCCTCCCCAGCCAAGGGCTCACAGGTCATCACTGAGTAGGGACTCTGAGTCGGCTTTTCACTATTCTAACCAAAAGGGATTTTTTGTTCCTGAACAATGCTTTCTAGTGATGTCGCTAGCTAAGAACCCCTGGTAAAGGTGATGGGAATAAAGATACTTGCAAATAATCACCTTGGCCTCTGAATTGGAGAACTCAGGCCTCTACCCTGAATATATCTTGTCCAGCTGTTGCCTGGGTCAGAACTCAAGACATCCAACTTAGAGTTTCTTTTGTTTACAGAAAAAGTTGAGTGACAGGTGCTTTTACTCAAGTGATATCCAACCAAAGGGGCTGCCACTCATGAATACCTTGGTATGAGTGCTACCCCTCAAGTTGTTCAGTGCACAACCTGTGCGGCTCTATATGATGACCCTGGACATGACTTTACTGAACAAGGATGTGGGGGGAGAAAACTCCTCAAGAAGCATAGAGGCAATTTCTTAGCTCAACAGATGCTCCACACCCTGCAAAGACCTAGGGTCAATCAGGATGAACAGAACTGAACATATATACTTGCTTTCTGGTATATCACAATTGATAGTAGGACTATGTGTGTGTGCTCAGTCGTGTCTGACTCTTTGCCATCCCATGGATTGTAGTCTGCTAGGCTCCTCTGTCCAGGGAATGCTCTAGGAAAGAATACTGGAGCAGGTTGCCATTTCCTACTCCAGGAGAAGGACTATAACAGAATATTTATCAGTTCCAATTAGCTTTAAAAATAAACATGATTAAAGTATAGTTATTTATACTGTCAAGTCTTTTATATTTTAAAGGTTGATCTTGGATGCAACTTTAATATCTTACTTCTTAAATTCAATTAGTTGCCTGTTAAAATCTGCCTGTGGACTTCTTGGTTATGTCAAGTCAAGATGTAATTTGTATCTTCACTTGTAACCCTGTATTTTTACTTGCTTTGAAAGCATTTCCCCCAATCCCCAGGGATAAGGTTTCACTGGAATTCAAACATCACCCCACTGGGGGAAGAGACAGTGTCGGATTGTAGATCAGAATCTCAAATCCACAAAGTGAAAAATGTCAATAAAACAGAAAAGAGTCTGATTAAAATTTAAGTTCATGCCCTTCTAACCATGGAGTTTAGAGAAATCCAGGCAATGCCAGTGATTGCTAGGAAATTGAATGTGAGATCTGATTTTTTAAACTTAGCTGCCCATTAGAATCATTGTGATAGTTAATTTTTAGATTAAAAAAAAATTACCAACACCACCAGAGTCCCTCTCCAGACCAAGTGAATCAGAATGGCTCATGGTGAGGCCCAGGTATGGCACTTTTAAAAAGCATTCCAGCATTTCCCTAGTGGTACAGTAGATAAGAATCCAGCTGCCAGCACAGGGGATGTGGGTTCGATCCCTGGTCTGGGAAGATTCCATGTGGCACAGGGCAACTAAGCTGGTGTGCCACAGCTACTAAACCCATGAGTACTGAGGCCTGTGTGCCTAAAGCCCATGCTCTACAAGAGAAGCCACTGCAATGAGAAGCCCAAGCACTCGAGAGTAGCCCCTACTTGCCACAACTTGAGAAAGTCCATGCACAGCAACAAAAGACTCAGGGTAACCAAAAATAAATAAATAAATAAAAATAATAAAGTATCCCAGGTGATTCTAAGGAGCTGCAAGGACTGAAACCTTAGGATCAGAAATCTAATTCCTACAGGAAATACTGTGTTAACAATGGAAGTGAGGAGAGTGCTTCTGCTTTTTAAGTTGATAGGAATAGGATAGTCTTGGGTTTTTTTTTGCCACATCTCGTGGCCTGTGGGACCTTAGTTCCCCCACCAAGTATCAAACCTGCACCTCCTGCCGTGGAAGCGAAGAGTCTTATCCACTGGACTGCCAGGGAACTCTCCAGTTCAGTGCTTACTGCCAAAGAATCTGTAGTAGCAGCAGTGCTCAGCCGCTGGTCGTGTCTGGCTGCGATCTCATGGACTGTAGCCCTCCCGGCTCCTCTGTCCATGGGATTTACCAGATAAGAATACTGGAGCGGGTGCCATCTCCAGTATGGCAATACTGGTTGCCAGCTCCTACTCCAGGGGATCTTCCCAACCCAAGGATTGAACCTTTGTCTCCTGTGTTAGCATGGAGATTTTTTTTTATCACTGTGCCACTGGGAAGCCTTGCTAAAGAATCTGAGTATTCATTAAGCATTTATTTTGCTGTAAAGAGTACAAATTAATAATTTATCAAGAATTTGTTTACAGAATGCTGACTAAACAAGATGATGCAGACCTATAAGGCCTTCTAACAACCTGTAGTTCCTGGTTCTAGAGCCACATGACAGATGGATGCTGGATGCCATCTGCAGTCCTTTTGGAAGCACCAAGTCTTGAGTTAAATTGAACAGGAGTGACTTGGGACCCCAGGGGTATTGTGGTGGGCATTGAGATGCCAGATTTTGCACGTGGATGATTCTTACTACTCGCTCTTTAGAGATGACAAAGCTTTTCGTAATCAGTGGCATGAGAGACAGAAAAGGGAACCTGTGAGATGTACATGGATGATCTTAATCCTCACAGCAAAGTGTTTCTCAGCTCTACCTGCACACTGGAGTCGCCTGGGAGTTTAAAAAACCCCAGTGCCAAGGCCACAGGACTATTCTAATCAGTCTGTAGGAGTGGGACCGAGGCACCAAGTCTTAAGGCAGAGAACCACCATCTTTGACCCTGTTTACAAATGAGGTAGCGAGGGCTCGTCTGTGTCTAGTTGAACCAATGTGATACTACAGCCACTCTTCATTCTGGTTCCCCTGAAATCTAGCTTCCAGCTTTTTAAGGCCAACAACTGGTTGTTATGTTCAAGAGAAGGTTTCTTATTCAGCTGGATGTGTTAAGCAGTGAAGACCTCAATTCTTTTTTTTTTTTTTTTAAATCACAAATTCATTTCTTGGATATTAGCACACAAATGTTTTCGATACAAAAAGTGTTAGAAATTGTTAGTCGCTCAGTCGTGTCCAACTCTTTGTGACCCTATGGACTCTAGCCCACCAGGCTCCTCTGTCCAAAAAATTCTCCAAGCAAGAATACTGGAGTAGGTAGTAATTTTCTTCTGTAGGGGATTTTCTTGACTCAGAGATGAACCTGGGTCTCCTGCATTGCAGGCATATTCTTTGCCACCAGGAAATTATATCCCGGAAAAAGAACTAGTAATATGCTATTACAATAATGCCTATCAATATAACTCAAACTAAATGGCCAACTGATTAGGTAATTACTGAATAGATCTAATTTAATTGTTAATTGAAATAATAAAAGTGTTTCCTCAACTGGTCACTGTAATCATCTTTTAACCCAGTTGGTTAGTTAAGTTGCTCAGTGTGTCTGACTCTTTGCAACCCCATGGACTGTATGTAGCCTGCCAGGCTTCTCAGTCCATGGAAATTTCCAGGCAAGGATACTGGAGTGGGTTGCCATTTCCTTCTCCAGGGGATCTCCTGACCCAGGGATCGAATCCAGGTCTCCCGTACTGCAGGCAGATTCTTTACCGTCTGAGCCAATTGGTTGGGATATGCATTAATTACAGAGTGTTTTGCACTTTTATCCGCCACCCTTACCACATGCACATAACAGAACAGTTTTGAAGACCTCAGTTCTTGAATGGACTCACTCAGTGGAGTTAGGCAAATTGCTTAATCTCTAGGGGCTGCACTTTCAAATGGACATGATTACCAGGCTCTCAGAGCTGCCTGGGAAGAAACTGTGGGAAGGAACGCCCATTGGAAATATACATGATTAAAGAAAAGGTGTCTTTAGAGCAGATTAGCTAAGGCCCATTGTCACCTACTTCTAATTTCAGAGGTGCCAGGATGCGAGCCTTGCTGCGTGACTTCTGATACCAGTGTTCCATTTTTGTTTCAAGTATCAGGTTGGAGAAGGAGTTGCTAAGAATGGAGAGAGTTGTCAGAAGATACTAAAAGAGGGCAAGGGGGCTCTGATCCTGGTGGCTGCCCCCATCCCAGAAGCCCTGCTGGGTCCTGAGTCTGTTCCTCGCTGACCCAGGCTGGGCTGGCTGACAGAGCCGAGCTCCATAGCACTTCACCCAAGACGGGCGCCCTGCTGCTCTCCACCTGCACACCCAGACCTGGCAGTGGGGACGTGTCTGCACACCTGCCAAGACGTCTACCAGACAGTCACTTCTACTGCAGACTGAGGACTCTGTGTGCTTCACAGCATACCAGGTCTTTCCAAGTTTTCATCAGCGGTGGTCTCTCCCAGGACAGAGGTAGTGCTCTGCCTTCCCTGTGGGGGTGGGAGACAGAGGGGTGTGTCTACAGCCCTGGGGTCACTATGGCTCAGTGGAAGCACTGTCCCCTTGGTAGAAAGGCCAGGACCTTCCTAGGAGAACCAACCTTCTCTGGCCACAGAGGACTATAGTGTTCTCAGTCACGGCCCCCGCCTGTGGGCAGAGGCTGATCCCAAAGGGGAAGAGAGTGAATAGTATATACCCTAGAGCCTGTTTGTGTGTGTGTGTGTATATACATATATATATATATATATATATATATATATTATATATATACATTTCCTGTGTAAGTGCCAAGTATATAGCAGGTTTATATTAAGAGTGTATATATATTAAGAGTATATAACTCATTCACAGTAATTTCCCTACATGTGAGCCTTCAAGTTGCAAACTTTCGATGCGAACGTGCATGTGGTTCCAGCAAGGAAATGGAACCCGTGCCGTCAGCATCAGGCATGACTGACATGGCAGCTTGCCCTCCATCTCCTGTTGCTGACGACCCTTCATCTCGACCATCTCCCACCTCCTCTCCCTCCTCCAGTCAGTAACTCTTCTTGCCTGTTCACTCGATGCCAGTGCCTGTATGCCAGTGTTATACTTCTCAAGGTACTGTCCTGCGTGATTAAAAATGTTTTGTTTTTGTGTTTGTTTTGTATGTATTATTTGTGTGAAAAGTATTATAAACCTATTACAGTACAGTACTCTATAGCCGATTGTATTAGTTGGGTACCTAGGCTAATTTTCTTGGACTTAGAACAAACTGGACTTATGAACGTGGTCTTTGTACAGCACTCATTTACCTGGAGGGGCCTTGCTGTGTAATTGCACATATATATTGGTATCTATATTAATGTACCTTTGTGTAGGATATAAAGGCATTTTGCATGTGTCTTAGGGATGAAGCCCTTTAATGGAAGGCCTTGGGTCTCGGAGTTCTGACTCCAGACACAAGTAGGGGTAAGGATGTGGAGGCAGTGCAGAGAGCTAATCCAAGAATCTGAGCTTGGAGGGAACTGGGTATTTCTTCCCTCAAGGGTGGTGATGTTGATGAGCTGAAATGTCCTCACGGCCACAGGCCTCCAGGTGCTCAGGGAGTGACACATAGATTCTATCATCTCATTTTGGGAGCCACCTCCAGTCAGAGGATCCCCCAGGCTCCTCACTTATCTCACAAGCTGCTTGGACAAACAGAGGCCCCAGCATGGTGGGTGCTCAAGGGTGGAGCTCTGCTGGATCATAGCTGACCTGCAGCCATGAATCCTGGAGCTGGGAGTGATGAGTTCTATCTGTGTCATCTCATTTAAGGCAAGAAAGGTACTCAAACCCCACCCAGGCCTAAGCATAGAGGGGCTTTCCCAGAGGGGTCCACTCTGCATGATGCAAGACAGCCTACCCTCAGACTTTCCCTCCCAGGGACTTCAGGGCATGACTGGCTCTCTTCAATACACTCCCTAGCTCAACATTTTTTTTAAGTCTCCAGCTTTATCTTCAAAATTCAAGCACCTTTTGGATTTTGCTCATAAAACAATCATTGGCTTGACAAAAAAAAAAAAAAAAAGAACTACTTCTCAATTTAATGACTTTTTTCTCCTACACCATCATGCACAACAGACCCTCTAGAAAGACATGCATGTTTATCCTGTGGCTGCTACCCCGACATATCACTATGTACTCTCCTATGCCAGTGTGACAAGAAGCCTGCACCTCAGGTGACCTCGGACGCCTCCTCCCGACCCTTCTGTCTGTACCCCCATGGCCGCCAAGGGTCTTACCTACGTCGCAGTGCTTGCCAGTGTGGCTGGGGGGCACAAGCATATGACTTGTCCCTCCGTCTCCTGGCAGGTCCCAGCGCTACAGGGCTTCTCGGCACAGGAACTGGTAGAGGCTGCAACCCCCAGGGAGAGGCTGGGCATCAAGAATGTAGCTGCCTGGGTTACAGTGCAGCCTCCAAGACCTCCAGGGTGGGGCCCCAGGCCACAGAAACCCACAAGGCTGGTTTTGGGTCAATATGATTTCCGGGGACTCTCTCCCTCCTGAGCCCCTGCTTCCGGCAGGGCTGAATTCTCTGACTGGACTCTCAGTACACAGGGGGATGCAAGGGGTCCCAGAAAATAAAGGAAAACCAGCAGCTGCTGGGTTTGTGTCAAGGCGAGACCATCACCACAGTACAGAGGAGGGTTTACTTGCACAGGGTCGGGGCGAGGACCCAGGGTCCAAAGGCAGGACACAGCTGAACTGATGCATCATGTTAACTTGAACTGTGCAGGTTTTAACCCTGCACAAAGCAAACATTGGCACATAAATGTCATCAGCAGATTCATTCTCTCTTCTCACACTCACTCCATGGGCCAGGGGCAGGAGAATAATTTCCAGCACTATCTAAACAGTACTTCTCGTGCTGAGTCCAGATAGTTGAGTTCACATATGTTTGTGTGATGTAACTCTACTGTGACCATAACAATTGTGAACCTACAAGTGTGTACTGTGTGCAAAAGATACAGCCTTGTTCTCGACATATTTACATCTCATTTACTCTCCCCTGGTACTATTGCCGTTTTACAGATGAGGCTCAGAGAGGTTAAGAAACTCGCCCAAGCCTGCACAGCTCAGAACCTTGAGTCTACACTGCTTCTTACCATGCTACAGTCTGAATCATTCCGACCCACTTAAAGGAAAATAATTCCAACTGTACCTGTTGTGGTTGCCTCTGAATCATCTGTCCCTCCTGCGGAGGTTGGGATAGAAGCATCAGTTGGGGAGGTGGCTGTGTCGGCTGTTTGGCTCTCTTCTCCTGAGTGCACAGGGCTTGAGGATTCGATTTCTAGACGCGCCTCTGCAGGGCGCTGGGTCTGCTGAGTCCACTCGGATTCTGGGATGGTGGTGCTGATGACAATATCCAGCCCTGAGGTGTGGCCAGACAGGTCTCTGCTGGTGTCAGTCCTGTCTCCAGAAGCCAGGGGAGGGGCGGAAGGTGAGCCTGACGCCTCTACGCTCACGTCAAAGGCGGTGGTTGACTCTCCACTCACTTCTGGGGTAGCCAAGCCCTCTGTGGGGCCTTCTGGAAAGGCTGAGGGGCTGCCACTTGCTCCCAGGCCTGAGATTCCCTCCAGATCAGCTTCATGGAAGGTGGAGGTGGTTTCACTCAGGTTAGGGGACCCGGAAGCTTCTCCGCTTGCCTCGGGGGCAGCAGACGCTCCCACCTCAGCCTCGGGATAGGCTGTCTCACCGCTGGATTCTGGGACTGATGATGCTTCTACCCCAGATCCAGGGAACCTTGGCACATCCCCAGACGCAGAGACTTCACCACTGGATTCAAAAAGTTGGGGGGTGTATGTTACCGGGGGTCTCTGGCCCAGTTCCTGGGAAACGGTTGGTTCAGTAACACCCTCCACCAACTCAGACGTGATTAACGTAACTTCTGGAAGTCCGGAGGCCTCTCCACTGGTGCTTGTCACTGCAGAGGACTCCCCACTTACATCAGTGGTGCCAGAAAAGTCCCCACTAAAATATGGAGTACTTGCAGGCTCCCCACGGGGCTCCACTAGTCCAGACTGAAGCCCACTTTGGTCCAAAGATCCCAAATGGTCTCCAGACATGTCTGGTGCTCCAGAAGGAGTACCGCTAAGTTCCAGAATGCCTGAAGGCCCTTCTCCTGCTTCTTGGGCAGTTGGAGCCTGGGTTACAGATTCTACCAAAGTCCTGTCTACAAAAGAGACAGTGGGGAAACCAGACGGAAGTCCACTGCTGTCATATGCTCCAGAGGGCAGGCTGCTCCCACTCTCAGCTCCGGAGGCTTCTCCACTGACCTCAGTTACTCTGCTTGGCAGGCCACTGAATTCTGGAGGCTGGGACGTAAACCCACTGGAGTCAATTGCTCCAGAAGACAGTCCACTGACATCCACTAGCCCAGATGTGCCTGAGAGACCCACCTCTCCTGAAGGGAGGCCACTGAGTTCCACAGATCCTAAGCCTTCTTCTTCTTTAAATGTCGTTGGGGTCACTTCAACCAAACTGGTGTCCACGAACGTAATGCCAGAAGATTCACCACTGCCACTCACAGCACTGGAAACCAGGTCAGGGATCCCAGATGTTGTCCCACTGAACTCTGGCAAACCCGATGGTTGCCCACTGAGATCAGGGATCCCGGGTGCCTCTCCACTCAGATCGGTTATGCCGAATGGTGGACCAAGGCCAGAAAGAATTCCAGAAGCTTCTCCACTGATTTCTGGTTGTCCAGAGGGCAGTCCGCTAAGCTCAGTCACGCCAGATATTTCTCCAGAAAACCCTGATGGCTGCCCACTGACCTCAAGAAGCCCGGAAGTTTCCCCACTAATGTCAGGAAACCCTGAGGGCTGTCCACTGACACCAAAGAGTCCAGAGGTTTCCCCACTGATGTCAGGAGACCCAGATGCTTGGCCACTGAGTTCAGCTCCTGAAGAGAGTCCGCTTGCTCCTCCACTAATGTCCAACTCACTGAAGGGCAGCCCAGATGTTTCTCCAGCACCGCTGATGTCAATGGTTCCCCTTCCTTCTAGTTCACCTGCTGTGGTGGCTGTGACGACTTCCACCAATGTAGTATCCACTAGAGAGACAGTTGGGAACCCAGATGGAAGTCCACTGAAATCAGGAAGGCCAGAGGATGGGCCACTTCCAAGGTCCACCCCAGAATATTCACCACTAAATCCAGAAGGAAGACCACTTGCTTCTGGAGCTTGCCCACTTCCTAGAGTTACAGAAGGTATTCTGCCAAGGTCCAAGGCTCCAGAAGCTGATCCAGTCAAGTCTTCTTTTCCAGAAGTCAACCCACTAAGATCCCCAGCTCCAGAAGCAGAGATCTCTAGACCTTCCCTTCCAGAAGGAAGTCCACTAAGGTCCCCTACTCCAGAAGCAGAAGTCTCTAGATGATCCTCTCCTCCAGAAGGAAGTCTACTGAGGTCCTCTACTCCAGA
>NW_024070200.1:48599144-48600403 GCF_014754425.2 Oryx dammah
TCCAGAGGCAGAGATCTCTAGATGACCTTCTCCAGAAGGAAGAACACCGAGGTCCTCTACTCCAGAGGCAGAGACTTCTGGACCTTCTCCAGAAGGAAGTCTACTGAGGTCCTCTACTCCAGAGGCAGAGACTTCTGGACCTTCTCCAGAAGGAAGTTTGCTGAGATCCTCTACTCCAGAGGCAGAGATTTCTGGACCTTCTCCAGAAGGAAGTCTACTGAGGTCCTCTACTCCAGAGGCAGAGATTTCTGGACCTTCTCCAGAAGGAAGTCCACCAAGGTCCTCTACTCCAGAGGCAGAGACTTCTGGACTTTCTCCAGAAGGAAGTCTGCTGAGATCTTCTACTCCAGAAGCAGAGACTTCTGGACCTTCTCCAGAAGGAAGTCCACCAAGGTCCTCTACTCCAGAAGCAGAGACTTCTGGACCTTCTCCAGAAGGAAGTCTGCTGAGGTCCTCTACTCCAGAGGCAGAGACTTCTGGACCTTCTCCAGAAGGAAGTCTACTTAGGTCCTCTACTCCAGAAGCAGAGACTTCTGGACCTTCTCCAGAAGGAATTCCACTCAGGTCTTCTACTCCAGAGGCAGAGATCTCTAGATGACCTTCTCCAGAAGGAAGTCCACTGAGGTCCTCTACTCCAGAGGCAGAGATTTCTGGACCTTCTCCAGAAGGAAGTCTACTTAGGTCCTCTACTCCAGAGGCAGAGATCTCTAAATGAACCTCTCCTCCAGAAGGAAGTCCACTGATGTCCTCTACTCCAGAGGCAGAGATCTCTAGATGAACCTCCCCTCCAGAAGGAAGTCCACTGATGTCCTCTACTCCAGAGGCAGAGATCTCTAGATGAACCTCTCCTCCAGAAGGAAGTCCACTGATGTCCTCTACTCCAGAAGCAGAAACTTCTGGGCCCTCACCCCCAGAGGGCAACCTGTCAACTTTAGGAGCACTGGTCCAGGTAATTCTCTCTTCTTCCCCTGAAGGCAGTCCACTTTCCACAGGCAGGCCTGAGCTCACTGTAGAGGTGAGCCCACTGGAGTCAAGGTCTTCAGAGGGCAGTCCACTTGCACTTTCCCCTGAGGGCAGCCCACTGAAGTCTAGGTGTCCTGAAATTTCTCCACTGCCTGTGAAGTCACCACTGACTTCGGGCACCCCAGATGCCTCCCCAGAGGTTGGCAGCTCAGTCCTGCTGGGCACTGGGGCTGAAAGTGTGGATGGCTCCTCTGAGGGGAAAGGCTCCTCTGAGGGGATTGGTTTCTCTGAGGGGA
>NW_024070200.1:48600413-48712836 GCF_014754425.2 Oryx dammah
TCTGAGGGGAAAGGCTCCTCTGAGGGGATTGGTTTCTCTGAGGGGAACAGTTCCTCTGGGGGAAATGGTTTTTCTGAGGGGAAAGGTTCCTCTGAGGGGAACGGCTTTTCTGAGGGGAATGGCTTTTCTGAGGGGAACGGCTTCTCTGAGGGGAACAGTTCCTCTGGGGGGAATGGTTTCTCTGAGGGGAATGGTTCCTCTGGGAGGAATGGTTCCTCTGAGGGGAACGGCTTCTCTGAGGCTGAGGGCACTTCCGTTGCAGAAGGGCCTTCTGTGTGCTCCTCTGTTGCTTCTTCAGTGGGAGGCCATGTAGGAGGGATCCCTGGAGGAAAGGAAGAAGAAAGACGAGGTATGAATTTAGTAACTCTGCCCCATTTTAAGCTCATGCAGAGAAGCTGAACTCCATCTCTTCCACAGTAAGACTTTTCCATCAAGAGCTCAGAGATCTGTCTAGACAGTTTGTAATGGACCCTTGCACAAACACTTGGGAGAATAGGGACCAGGAAACTCCCCACCACCCTCAGGCTCTGCTTTGTGAGACTCTAGGGGGCACCACCCACACAAGTCACAGTATGCGAGAGCCTGGCTGCCGCTGAAGGCAAACAAGGTCACCTTCTTTCAAGTGCTTCTACATTATCACCCATTTATCTAGAACTATGATTTTTAAAGTGTGGTCTTTGGACCATCAGGACTGCATCAGCTCGGAGATGGACAGAAAAGCAGGTTCTCAGGTCCCTCTCCAGCTCCACTGAATTAGGAATTCTGGGGAAGGACATGGCACAATGTGTTTTAACATTTATGCCCCCATGTTTGGGGCAGGACATGGCATAATGATTTTAATATTCTGACCATGCTGGTAATCTTTGTAAGTGAGAATTGTGCACCAGAACTCATCCCTCTGAGGCCAAGAGGGATGTTTGCAAAAATACATCAACTTTTTCCATTCTGAGAGCCCTAATAGGGCTAATAGAGAGGATTTGGAAAAGAGAGAGAGAGAGAAAAGGAAGAAACCCCATAACTCTAAATAATTATGGTTACATTATTTCCTTGCTGTCCTTTTTCCTTTGGCATTGAAAGATAACTAGCTAGGATTGTACCTTGCGTGTATTTTTGGGCTAATTTCCCAGGCAGAGAACCTGAGCACAGAGGGTGCTGGGTCCCAGTGGTGAGGCTCACAGCCTACTCTCACTTAAAGGAGAATCCTGGATAAGGGTGGGGAGCTTAGGAACTGTGGTGGTATGCATACAAGAGGATTTTAGGTGGATATTTATCTATGTATTTAAACACACATACACATGCATGCATGCACGCTCTTTCATTTCAGTTGTGTCTGACTCTTTGTGACCCCATAGACTGTAGCCCGCCAGACTCCCCTGTCCATGGGATTCTCCAGGCATGGATACTGGGGTGGGTTGCCATGCCCTCCTCCAGGGGATCTTCTCAACCCAGGGCTCAAACTCAGGTCTCCCACATTGCAGGCAGTTTCTTTACCACTGAGCCACCAGGGAATTTCTCCACACTCATACACATACACATAAATATATACACACACCACAAATCAGAAAATAGCCACTTACAGATATTACATTTTTGGTTTCTTGTCAAAAGCAAGTCAATTTAAAGAAAAAGGTCCAGAGTTAACAGCAGTAGAGATGGTTCCCCACATGGCTCAAATCAGCGAAGTGGCAGGGAACTGACGAAATATTGGGAAATATTTCTGTGGGGCCACTGGAGTCCCCTCCCATGAATAACTCCTGTTACTGGCTGCCCGAGTCCTGTGCCAAGCCATACACTCATGCCCAAGAGGACTCAGTTCTTCCTGTCCTGGTGAAGGGCGAGGAAAGAGCCTGGAGCAGGTGTGAATACTGCGTGAGGTCTCTGAGTGAAAATTCTACTTACTCCACTGATACGACGTTACCTTCTGGGTTTGCATTTCCAGCACCCAGAGGAGCACTTGGTGTGGCCAGATAGCTTGGGAACTGTGCACTGACTGAGTGACTGGATGAATTAGTAGAAAGTTTTGATATATTCCTGTCTTCAAATGCATGTGACCCTGCGCAAACTGACTCTGGCAGGTACACATAGGATACTGTGCATCACTATAAATCAGCCTTACCCAAAGTGGGCCATGTTAAAAATGTTCCATGAAAAAAAAAAAAAAGACCCTGTGGTCACATTCATTTGGGACCCATTGAATACACTGCCCTCTCTGCTTTACAGAGCATATTAGCACATCCAAGGCTCTGAGAAGGTCTGCAATGGTGGTGGTTGTAGGGTGGGTGCTATTAATGTTTCTGTAAGTCAGGATTTCCTAAACCTGATGCCTAGTAAATGCTTTTTCCAATAGGGTTTGGAGTCTGTGGATTTCATCCCAGCAAGTCCCATGTGATTTAATCATGACAGCTCTTGCTCAGGAAGTTCTGACTGGGGACACCTGGCCCAAAAAAAGGACCCAGAAGGAGAAACAAGTGAAGACAGGTCACAGTGGGACTGCCAACAGCCACCCCCTCCCAGGTCCTTTCCCCTCTGTTGGAGTTCCTCCCACAAGAGTTTTAAGAGGTTAGGGAGTAGAGGTGTGAATGCAGGAGCACAGAGTGAGAGTCCTCCAGTTGATACAGTGCTGGGCATTTGGGGCATGTAGCTGGAAGATAACTGAGTGCAGAGAGAGTGAAAGAGAGAGAGAGAAGAGGTGTGTTTTATGAACAAAGCTGCCCTTTTTCTCCCTTAGGAGTTGGTCCTAGATGCCTGCTGAGGTGGCTGAAGTTGCCCATGGCAACACACTTAGATAACATCAGGGCTGGGGGTCAGGGCACGGGTCCCAGGGAGAGAACACTCTCTCCTGCCCCATCCAGGCCACACTCTGGCCCAGGGAGGCAGCAGGACGTGCAGGAGAGCCCGGACGGACCTGGTAGTGGGAAGGTGCCCGCTGGGGTGTAGGCAAGTTCCCATTCCGTCTTGTTTTCTGGCTCAACGGTGAAGCCTGGGATTGCAGTCGTCTCCTCCCCGACAGGGACAGCAGCCACGCCAGGCCCCACTTGGGTCACGATCCAGTCCTCTACGTCAGGGCCTGCTGTGGGTGTGCTACCCTCCTCTTCTCCTGGAGAGGGCGCCGCTGAAACACCTAAAGGGGATATGGGTGGTGAGGGCTGGGGGCTCCTCCTTACCAGTGACCCACCCCAGGCCGGCCCTTCTTCAGGGGACCCAGGGGACCATGAGGTGGGCCAGGCTTGTGCACAAATTTTGCTGGTCCTTGGCCTTCCAATCCCCACCCAGTCCAGTGAGATGACGTTTGTCATTAATCAATAAGAACTGTTTGTTTCAACTATATCAATATGCACACACCATCAGCACTTTATTTCAGGGTGGTCTGGGTCACCTCTTTTGCAGAATCTATTATACATGCCAGGCATTGTTTAAAGTGTCATGATGCATCAATGCATAAAATCATCTTAGGGGATTTCCTTGGTGATCCAGTGGCTGAGACTCAGTGCTTCCAATGCAGGAGCCTGGGTTCAATTCCAGGTCAGGAAACCAGATCCCATATACGGCAACTAAGAGTTTGTGTGGAGCAACTAAAGATCCCTCCTGTCACAACTAAAGATCCTGCGTGCCGTAACTAAGACCCAGCACAGCCATATAAATAAGTATTTTAAAATAAGATAAAATCATTTTATCCCACAACAGCCGTGTGAGAGAGATACATTATCTCACTTACAGACAGGGAAACTAAGGTTAAGTGACTTTTCCAGTGTCAGTGGCTTCTAAGTGACAGATCTAGTCCATGGGCCCAAGTATCTGGTGCTGGGGGCTTCCCAGGTGGTGTAGTGGTAAAGAATCCACCTGAGAATGCAGGAGATGCAAGAGATGTGGGCTTGATCCCTGGGTCAGGAAGATCCCCTGGAGGAGGAAATGGCAACCTGCTCCAGGATTCTTGCCTGCAGAATTCCATAGACAGAGGAGCTTGACAGGCTACAGTCCATGGGGTCGTGAAAGAGTCAGACATGACTGAGTGACTGAGCACACAGCACGATCTGATGTCAGACTCTGCTCCTAAGTACTGCAATGATGCTGCCTTTCTTGGGGACAGAAATTATGTTCCAAGTGTGTCTGGATCAAAATCAGGAGAGTGCTATTTAACATGCATGAAGCCATCCTAGCACTGGATGGTGAAGGCAGGATTCATTGATTGGGAGTAACTGTGCTGGTTTTGTGCGCTTGATCGGGAAGGAAGCCAGGTTTCTTAGCAGATGTATAAAAGGCTGAGTCTACAGAGGGTCAGGGATGGATGGTAGAGATGCTTGTCTGAGAATTTACTGGGGGGCTAATTGGCTTGGCTTCTGATGTCCAGAGCAAGGAGAGGGGTGCTGGGGCAAGGGCCTCATCAAATCCTCTGGGAAGGGATTGGCTTTCTTGACTGACAGAGTGAGACTGAATTTTCTTTGAATTAGGTTTTAAAAGGTGACCCTGGGGCTTCCCAGGTGGGGCTAATGGTAAAGAACCCCGTCTGCTAATGCAGGAGACATAAGAGATATGGGTTCGATTCCTGGGTCAGGAAGATTCCCCTGGAGGAGGGCATGGCAACCCACTCCATTATTCTTGCCTGGAGAATCCCATAGACAGGATCTTGGTGGGCTATGGTCCATAGGGTCGCAAAGAGTTGGACACGACTGAAGTGACTTAGCACTGAAAGTCTTGGAAACTTTGGGATGTTCAAGGTTTGTTTTTTTAAAGATTCCCCCCTTTTTTGATTTAGACCATTTTTAAAGTCTCTATTGAATTTATTACAATATTGTTTCTGTTCTATGTTTTGTTTTTTTGGCCACAGGCATGTGGGATCCTAGCTCCCTGACCAGGGATTGAGCCCATGCTCCCTGCATTGGAAGGCTAAGTCTTATCTACTGGACTGCCAGGGAAGTCCCTCGGGGATTTTTCTAAAAAATTAACTTTATTTTGAAATAATTACATATTCACAGGAAGTTATAAATATACTGAGTTTTGATGTATGATATGTGAAATACGGAACAAGCCAGTACTATAATCTACATTCTGGGCAGTGTATCTGAACCCATGGACCCTGTAAGAACTCATCCAATCAGAGCCTAGCCAGTCCTTGGCCATGCCCTGGCCATGCCCACTGAGTCGATGACATCCCTCTCAGAACTCTGATAACATGGTATAGAGTCCTCAGCATGGGTCAGTTAGAAATGTGAATTTTTGGTGCTTAGTGAATAATAATTTGATTAAACTCACCACAGAAATATTTAGAAGCAGATGAAAGTTTGATCAGCCTGTACAAATCAAAACTGTATATATACTTATATACACTCATACACACAACATATATGTGTGTTATTTATTTGCAAAGCTAACATTTATTGAGCATTTGCTATTTCCCAGGTACTATGCTAAGTGTTCTGTATGCACTACCCCGGTTAATCCTTCCAGCAACAGTTCGAGGTAGGAAATACTATATCATTATTTTATAGAGAAAGCAGAAAAGCAGAGAGACTGAGTGACTCGCCCAAGGTCACACAGCCACAAAGCAGCAGAGTCATAATTAAAATTCAGATCTGCCTGATTTTAGAACCCAAGGTCTTACTTGTTTCTCTTTATGTGTCTCTAGGGGCACATTAGAAGGATGTACTTGCCACAGAGTCAAAGCCTAAGGTCATCCCATCCAGAGGGACTGACTTTTTCCTCTTTGCTGTGATGGATGGGCAGAGATCAGGAGGGACGAGCCTGGGGGGATCACCCCCAAGACAGAGGGGTCCTGGAGGGGAGATGGGAACACAAACCTCGGAAGCAGAAGGCGTGGTGCCGGGACAGCGGATCCAGGAGGCCTGTCTGGTTGGGGTAGAGGTAGACGGTTCTCACGCCTGGTTTGTCCCCGCCACAGGCGGGCCTTGGGGTGACGATGGGGTAGCGGAGGCTGCCGTCAGCCAGCCAGCCGGCGTAGCACTTGTCCAGACCGCGGCTCCAGGCAGCGTAGAGCTGGCCCGTGGTGGCCAGCGTGGCGTTTTGGGATTCACAGAACTCCTGGGCTTCCCGGAAGGTGAACTGCTCCAGGCGTGTGGCAAAGAACACCTCCCCTGGGGGCAGAGGCAGGTGGCAGGTGTGAGCCTCTATGCCCATGGCCAGAGCAGCCACTGCTCACCCAGGGGCAGGGCAGCTGCACTAAGATGAGTTAGTCACTCTCCATGCGAACAACCTCCCCTCCTTCTCTCTGGATTCTCCAGTCACATGTAGGCACCCCCTCTTCTGTCTAAGAGAGGCACTCCTGGGCACCCTGTGCTCCCTTAAGCCTCAGCACTTAATCATGGAGCACTGAATGCTATGGACCTGTGGCCCCACCTGCATCCTGTGAACTCAGGGGTTGGAGTCCCAACACCCAGAACAATACTGGAGTCTGTTTCTGATCTGGGGGGAGGAAGTTCACATTTATTGAACATCTGCTTATACCAGGCACTTTTCATGCACATCTCATTTAATAGTCAGTGAAGTCTCTGATATAAGCATAAATCAGCTCCATTTTATAGATGAGGAAACTGAGGCCTAGAGAGGTTAAGTAACTTGCCCAGGTCCCCAAACAAGTGAGTGGCAGTGCTGAAATCTCTCCAGAATGTCAGCATTTCCAAGACTGCATTCAGTGGGACAGTAATTTGGTGATTTTAATTGAAATGATAAGAAATAAGACCAAAGAAAGGTTCTGTGTTTCATTAAGCTTGGGTGATGCTTGGTTAAGCAGAGTTGAAGAAGCGTTTTTTTTTTTTTTTTTAATGCAGGACTTCTCATAGTCTTTGATTCGTTCACGGGCATTGAGATTCTCAATGAGGCAGAAGGTGCATATAACATTTTCTGGTACAAGTAAATTAATTCATTTATCCATAGAACTTTTTGGTTTTTCAAGAAACCAGTGCTTCCCTGCAATGCTGGGGAATCCACATGAACCATTTGGGAGGCAGACAAGGGGCCTGGCTTGAGAGAGGGACTGGGAAGGCCTTCTTTCTTAAATAGGATCCTTTCCCGGCTGCCTGTTCAGGTGAAAACGGGACTAGGTGGATGGTGATTCCCCCTCCTCTGCATCTCCGCATCAGTCCCCTCACCCTTCCACAGCCCGAAATGTGAGAACAGGTCCTGTACCCTCGAGTCTGTCCACATAGCAGTAGACATCGTAGGTTTCTGATGATGGCCGCACGCCGTAGGTCCGGACCCCCGGGCTGCTGTCCTTGTCACCCACACAGGGGGTCCGCGGACTCACAATGGGGTATCTGCAAGGGAGGGTGGGAGGGGCGGATGAGAGCTTATTCTGGAAAACCGGGGATGCGGGGCCCCAGGGTGAGGCCGGGAGGTCTCCTGAAGGATTCAAACCAGGAAGGAGGACTTCCCTGGTGCGCCAGTGCTTAAGAATCTGCCTGCCAGTGCAGGGGACACGGGTTCAGTCCCTGGTCTGGGAAGATCCCACATGCTGTGGGGCAACTAAGCCCGTGTGCCACAACTACTGAGCCTATGCACTGCAACCACTGAAGCCACACACCCTAAAGCCCATGCTACGCGATGAGAGAAGCCACCACAACGAGAAGACTGCACACACTAACTAGAGAGCAGCCCCCACTCGCCACAACTAGAGGAAGTCACATGCAGCAGTGAAGACCCAGTGCAGCAAAAAAAAAAAACAAACAGGAAGGAATCTCTCATGCAACACGTTCCCTGTGCAGCTGGGGATGGGGCTGCCTGGGGGCCACTGAGGGATTCCTGGCTTCAGAAGAAAGCCCACAGCATGGAAGGGTCAGGCTGGGGAGGACTGGGGGGCTTGACAAGGAGCTCTCAGTATGTTTTTTGAGGAGAAATGACCAAGGAGTTAATGTCTCCTGGGACCCATTCCCACCCTCTCAGAATATGTTTTGGTTCTGGGGGAGAAATTAAGGGGTCAGCCAGGAGCCACTAATTAACGGAGCATATAGTGAGGTGGGTGCCCGTTTGGTGGTAGGTGCTGCAGGCTCAGGCTCCCCAAGCCTGACCTCGCATGGTTGGGTTTGGACTGGCAGGGGAGCCCAGCTCGTCTGTCACCTGACTGTCTGGTCCTGCAGCCAGCCGGCGTCACACTGCTCGTAGCCTGCTTCATAGGCAGCCTGGAGCTGCTCGGGCGAGGCGATGATGGCCCCCGTGCGCAGGCAGGCCTCCTTGGCCTCCTCAAAGGTCAACGAGTAGCGGGAGGAGCCCGGGCGGTAGTGGAACACGACTCCTGGATGGGGAGGAGAGGGAGAGGTGAGACAGGTCAGGATCAGGGCATGGACCAAGGGCCACAATGCCAATATCCGTGGTACCTGGTTCTTAAGGCTTTCCAGGTGTGGAAGGAGCCCTGGCTCCTTGAGGAATGAGCTCTTTTCATCCCCTCCTTCCTTTCCTACTCCCCATCTGATTCCTTGTCAAGCTGGTAATCTCTGCTTGTTCACACTGCTCCTGAAATTCACCTTCCTGACAAAGCCTTCTAGGAACCTTCTGCCATGGGTGTCCCCAACCCTTCATTCTGGCTTCCTCACTCCAAGGCTGCTCATTTGTCCCCAGACTCTTGAAAACAAAGGCACTTGCTCTTAGTATGAAAAGAATAGGTGATCATTGCAGAGCATTCGGAAAATACAGAGAAGGACAAAGAAAAAAATCAAACAAATCTATCAAACCACTGCCTTTCTTCCACTTGGCCCAAAGTCCCAGGTTCAGGGGGTAGGTGGTCCTCCTGAAAACAGCTGGAAGAGTTTGTGCCGGTGCACTGGGTATACGTTGCGGGATGAGCACAGGACACAGCCTGTCCATGAACTCCCACTCACTCTGCCTCCCCCATTGCATTTAACTGGACACACATTGGTTTTTGACATTTCCCTGGGTGACTGGCCAGTTTATATCCAGCTGCGGATGGATCCCTTATCTGAGTCTCCCCCACGTTCTTGTCCTGTCCTGTGTTAGATGCTCACCTATCCACTGGCACCTTTATGGGTGGTGGCCACGTGGAGGGAGTGAGGGTCTCTTCAGCCCTGAGCCAACCTTGGGACATAGTTATTGTTGGCCTTACCCCCAAACTTCTAAGCAATTCTTCCTTCTCAACATACTGTATTTATCTGCATGATTCAGGCTGACATCTCACTTGGTGGCATCATGGGAGTGAAGGTGGATGGCAGTGGCCATCTGCCCCACCCCCAGGTGGAGACACTACCAAGGGTCTTGATGGAGGTCACCCCAGTACGTCTTTCCTATTCATGGACTTGAGTTTTGGAACCAGCCAAGTTCCATGTGATGTGACATCTCAATTATTCAAATATTTATTTATTTTTTTGGTCTACTGGCATGTGGGATCTTAGTTCCCTGACCAGGGATTGAAGCCATGCTTCATGCATTGGAAGTGTGCAGTCTTAACCACTGGACTGCCAGGGAAGTCCCCATCCAGACGTTTATTAAGCACCTGAAACAACACCATCCCAGAATCGAGGTGGCAAATGTTTTCTGGAAAAAGCCTGATAGAACACATTTCAGACTTTGTGGGCTAAATGGGTTTTGTACATCTACTTGATCCTACCCTGATAGCCCTAAATGGCCCTAAATGGCCACAGACAACATGTTACCGAATTGCTGTGACTTTGTTCCAGTCAAACTTTATTTGTGGACGTTAAAATTTGAATTTTATATAATTTTCACAATATGTCACAAAATGTTATTTTCTTTAGACTTTCCCCCTCAACTACTTAAAAAGCTTCTTAATTCTCAGTTCCTGGGCCACAGAAGAACTGGACATGGCCTAGGGCTAGGTTTGGTCCATGGACCACAGTTTGCAGACCCCTGTTCTGGAAGGCCAGTGCTGTGAGAAGCCCTGAGGGTACCCAGTGCAGCCGAGTTCAGCGGCTCTATTCTGCGGAAGTGTCTGTTAGGGTGAGGAGGGCCCGTGGACAGAAGGGCCTCGGGGTTTTCTTTGCCCTTCACCTCTACCTGTGGATACATTTGCTGGTTTTTACCTGACTTCATTTGAAGGAAATGCTTTGTGACAGAGAGCCACACACACATCAAAGAGCGTGAGCACCACTGGTCTGGCCCATCCCCCTTGTTCTTTGTTTCACAAGTGAGGAGAGCTGAGTCTGAGAGGAGGGAGGCTTGTCTCACATCCCAGGTGAAGTTGAAAGTACAGAAGAACCTCCACCCAAGTGGCTTCAGTGGTAAAGAATCTGCCTGCCAGCGCCAGAGAAGCAGGTTCGATTCCCTCGGTTGGGAAGATCCCCCGGAGAAGGGAAATGGCAACCCACTCCAGGATCCTTGCCAGAAGAATTCCACGGACAGAGGAGCCTGGAGGGCACAGTCCATGGGGTCGCAAAGAGTCGGACACGACTGAGTGAGCACTTCCTGCACTGCACACAGAAGACCCCAGACCAAGCCCTTTCCCCCAGCCCTGGATGCAGCCCCTTGAGTGGCGGACACTTACCCCCTGGCAGTCGTGGCTGCCCAGGGATCTCGGTTGCACCTGGGGCTAAGGTCACCTGCACAACGAGGTCCTCGCTGGTGAAGGCCGTGGGGGCTCCCACGCCGGGCGTGGACTCTCTGGGAAAGGCCCAGGGCCGGGTGGCCTCTCCAGTCCTGTTCTCCTCCGTGGGGAATGCAGTGGCCGTTACTTCGGGGACAAATGTGAAAGGCTCCTCGGGTTCTGGGGCGGTTGGGGAGACTTCAAAGTCGGGCTTTGCCGTGAGGATCACGTTGCCTCGGGCTTCACCCTCGGTGATATTTCGGGGCAGGGGCAGCTCCACATCAGGCCAGGTCACCGTCTGGATGGTGATGTCCTCCTCACCACCTACCCCGAAAAAGTCTTCTGGGATGTCCACAAAGTCTTCACCTGGGGCAGGAAGCAGAGACAGGCATTAGCGCTTGGCCTGGGGCTGGCTTGATGGAGATGAATATCAGATGCTCCCCTCCTCTGCTAAGAAAAGAAAGCACCTACTGTGTGCCAGGCACCTGGCCAGGGCCATTGCTGGAGACCTCAATGGCTTGAGTATTTATTATAGGGGTGCCCTAGATTGCAAGAATATGCAGTCACCATAGCACAAGACCCTGACCAATCAGCTCACTGCTTATTCAACCCATCTTGTTCCAACATCTCTTGCCAGCCAGTTGCTTCCTTACCTATCTTGTGAGCACCTGCTGAACCTCTGATGTTAGAACTAGCCAATAGGAAAATGTAAATCAATTAGAAAGAGAAACGAAAAAATCTTCCCAAAGATGCAGGAGCTCATGAAATTGATGAAAGTGCCATGAGAGAACTGCCTGCCTCAGTCATGAACAAATGAGCCACTTAGTAATGAATAAAGAGAGCATTCATGAGGACGCTACAGCTGCAAACAGGGTGGTGGGAATATTGAAAAGTGAAGAGAAGCTTTTGGGGGTAATTCTAATTATGTTTGCACAAATAACCCTAGACAGTGTAAAATACAGGATAAAAACATTTAAAAAAGTTTTAGTCTAAATGTTCACAATAAAGCCCTTGTCAAAAACTTTTTCCCACTCTTTAAGTAACACTAGGGCCCTCATTTTGAAGTGAATTCAATTAAAAAGGGTAACTGCGGAGAGGAAGGGTATACCTATGGCTGATTGACAGAAAGCAACTCAATTCTGTAGAGCAATTATCCTTCAAGTAAAAAGTAAATACATTTAAAATTTTAAAAAGGGCAGATCACAGCGCCCTCCTGTGGCGCATGGTCTCAAGTCAGGTCCCACATCTTCCCATTAGACAGATAAGGGAAGTGAGGCTCAGGGCCTTGACTGTCACAGCTGCCCAGGAGTGAGTGGCAGAGACGTGATTCAAACTTGAGAAAACAGTCTCTGAACCTCATGTTTTCCCCCAGTTTTGGGCTGATGAGATAGGACTGGGTACACTGCAGGCTGCAGTGATTCTAGCTTCCCAAGGAAGCCATGCGAATAGGGGGTGCTAAGACATGGGGTTCAGGTACCCAGTGGACCCTTGAAGGAGGTAAACCCAACTCCCCATTCTCAGATTTCATCCTCTGGGTCCCCATATCGGTGGCATGCTCCCCCACTGAAATGCCTCCAGCCCAAACCCACCTGTGTAGCAGATGGCGTCATAGCGGGATGAAGGGTCAGGGTAGCCCGTCTGGTTGGCATGCAGGTAGACGGTCCTTACTCCCAGGAGGTTGCCCCCGCAGTTCGGTCGGGCCTTGGAGATGGGGTATCTCACGCTGCGGTCAGCCAGCCAGCCGGCGCTGCACATGTCCATGCCACCCTGCCAGGCCAGGTAGAGTTGGCCCGTGGTGGCCAGCCTGGCGCCCAGCCGCCGGCACTCGTTGGCTGCCTCCTGGAAGGTGAACTTCTCCGGGGATGTTGCATAGAAGACCTCGCCTGCAAAAGACACAGCCAGGAGGGTAAGGAGCTCCTTCCTATGTCTGCCCTGAGTCCTCAGGGAGATCCCCAGGTTCCTCTGAGTTTGGTCTTTAACTGGGCAAAGCCCTGGTCCCACGTATCTGTATTTCAGGAGTAGGATGGGGGTTGGGAGGGACGTCGAGGTAGGGTATGGTATCCTGGATTATCGCCCTGCCCAGGAGGAGGCCCGCGTGACTCCGAGAGTTGGCAGGAAGAAGGGGCTGGGCGGGGGCTCATGGGAGGGCGAGGCGGCCTCACCCTCCATCTCCTCCGCGAAGCAGTACACGTCATAGGTTTCGTTGGTGTCCCGGATGCCGTAGGTTCTCACGCCTGGAAACTCGTCCTTGTCTCCATAGCAACCTTCCCTCGGCGTGTGGATGGGGTACCTGCCGGGCACCCAAAGCAGGGATGTGACACTCGGGGGACGGAGGGGGCCGGTGACCTGTGCCCTTGTACCTTCCTCCCTTGTGGGAGGAAGCGGTGACTTACTGATGTGTTTGCCGGGATCTGCTGAGATCTGTGGGCTACTTGTTTTCTACAGTTTTTTCCCAGCTTTATTGAGATGAATGTTTTCATAACTATTGGTGACAGAAAGCGGCGCCTTTTACTAAATATTTATTGATACCAAACGTTCTATCAGGGGCTTGCAAACCTTTTCTGTAAAAGGATGGATAGTAAATATTTCAGGTCTTGCAGGCCAGAGGGTCTCCACTGTGACCAACCACTCAACCTTGCCATCCTAGTGCAAACGAAGCAACCACAGACAAAATAACAAGCGTGGCTGTGTTCCGATAAACTTTGTTTACAGAATCAAGGAGTGGGTTGGACTTGACCCATGAGCTATAGTTTGCTGAACCCTGCTCTGTATCATTGGAGTCTCACATCAACCTAAGAAGGAAGGTGCTATAACCACTCTAAACTATAAGAAAGTGGGGCCCAGAGATGTTAAGCAACTCGTTCAAGGTCACACAGCCTCTAAGTATCAAAACTAGGGTTTGAGGTATATAAGTACCTCTTGTATCTGAGGTGTAGTCTTTTGCACTATGCTAGGCTGTTGAATCACTTTGCCTTTTTTTTTTTTTTTTAATGGTTAATGGCTTTTTTTATCCTGAGATCTTTTGCCTATCCCAAGATTACAGAGTTATTTCCTTTTGTTTTCTTCTTGTGGCTTTGTGGTTCTGGCCTTTGCATTTGGAGCTTTGATCCACCTCAAATGAACTGTCTCATCTTGCTTTTACAGGCTTGCTTACATGATTGCCCTCCCTTGAAGCTAAGGCTCTGTCTGTCTTGCCGGGGAACCCACCCCTTAGCAGCTGTGCTCAGGGGAAATGAGCCAAAAAGCTTAATTTACATGTGTCTTGCTCTATTAAAAACAGAATAGAAAGTGGTTCACAAAAATATATAAACACCAAAATTTTAAAAGTATGTAAAGGGGAAAATGAGTAGGAAGAATAATGATGTATAATTTGCATGGAGAAAATGTTCATGTAGAGCTATGCTGCTAGTGATCACTCATCCACCACAGGACAGAGGACCAAGGATTTGGGACCTGACCTCAAACTGGCCAGGGCATCTGTCTAGCCCCAGCTCAGGTTGGCCTTGGTGTCAGGCTGGCACCAGCTCAGTGCTGGTCAGCGTTCCAGTCCATCTCCCACTCTGCTCCAATGGTGGCCCCGGGGCTCACCTCACAGTCTGATCGGCCAGCCAGCCGGCGTCGCACTGGTGGAAGCCATCCTCATAGGCGGCCTGCAGCTGCTCGGGCGTGGCGATGATGGCGCTGTTCTGCAGGCAGGCCCGCTGCGCCCTGTCAAAGTCCAGGGTGTAGCGTGTGGAGATGGCTCTGTAATGGAACACGATGCCTGCAAGACACAGGAGAGCGAGATGGCAGGTCAGCACAGCCTCCCCTCATCCAGGCCTTCATAGAATCAGGGAGAGCCAAGGGGGCATAGAGACATCTGGGCTGGGCCTCCAGCTGATGGGTGGATCCCAGCTCCATATCTGCATGGGGTCCTTCTGCCTTTGCTAGAACATTTCTATTAACAGGGAGCTCATTACTTTACAAGGCATTGTTTTGGAAACCTGTGATAATTCTGATAATCAGGTTATTTGACTTGGATAAAAATCTGCTTTCCTCATAATTTTTCATGTCATTCCAGGACCCCAGATTTGCTTTGCAGAAAGATGCCCCCTCAGCCCAGGGCCATCCCAGTGAGAGTCTTGTTTAAGGCACAGGTAGGAGCAGACTGCCTTTCAGAGAGTGCTGAGCACCAAAGAATTGATGCTTTCGAATTGTGGTGCTGGAGAAGACTCTTGAGAATCCCTTGGACAGAAAGGAGATTAAACCAGTCAATCCTAAAGGAAATCAACCCTGAATATTCATTGGAATGACTGATGCTGGAGCTGAAGCTCCAATACTCTGGCCACCTGATGTGAAAAGTCAACTCACTGGAAAAGACAATGATGCTGGGAAAGACTGAAGACAGGAGGAGAAGGGTGAAACAGAGGATTAGATGGCTGGATGGCATCATCAACTCAATGGACATGAGTTTGAGCAAACCCCAGGAAATAGTGAAGGAAAGGAAAGCCCGGCATGATGCAGTCCATGGGGTTGGGAAGAGCTGGACAGAACTGAGCAAATGAACAACAACCCAACAGGAAAAACTTGGTGCTGACTGAAGTCCTGAAGCCTACCAAGAACACAGCCATATTCCTTAGTCCATCGAGGGCAGGGGACCAGAAAGTCCTCATCCCTCTTTGGCTTCTGGAACTGGAGGTGGAGGAAGGAAAAGATACATGCGTGGAGAGTCAGGAGATGCTCTGGCTCCCTTCCTGGGAAACTTCAGGCAAGTCACTTAACCTCAGTTTGCTTGTCTGTAAAATGGGGATGGTCACAAAGCAATCGAATCACAGGATTGTTGGGAAGCACAGATTGTCATTCATTACATGTGACTGTGGCCACAAAGTGTTTAATTCACTCAAAGTCCAGCAAGAGTGATGTTACTAGCTTCACGTTACAGAGGAAGCAACTGAAGTTAAGTAACTCAACCGAGGTGCAAACTGGCAGGAGGAAGAGCCGCGGTTTGCAAGCCAGCCAGCCCGGGTGCCCACCAGTGAGGATGGCATTCTGGTTCTTTCTGTAGGTGAAGCAGGGTCCCCCCGGGCAGGCTCTCACCTTTCACCACGACCTCCAGGGTGGCCTGGCTGTCCTCGATGCCGTGCATCACCTCACAGCGATAGATCCCGGAGTCATTGGAGCGCAGGTTCTGGATTTCCAGGGTGGCATCGCTGGGGATGGCGGGGTAGTTGGGCAGCGTGACCTTGTCTTGGTAGGCGCTGTTGACCCGCACCCGCCCTTCCGTGGCCACCAGCAGCACCACCTCCTTCTCCTTGGTTATGCGGCTCCACTTGATTCTCGGGGCGAGGGGGGCAGTGGAGGGGGCGGTGGTCACGGGGTGCATGGGGTCGATGAAGTAGCAGGGGATGGTGAGGGAGCTCCCCAGGAGGACCCGCAGCGGGGACGGTTCAGGGATGCTGACACTCAGCGAGTTGTCAGGTTCTGTGCAGGGAGACATGGGGGCGGGAGACAGACCGTTAGTGCCCAGAGAGGACCACCCAGCCTCTCTGTCAGTCCTTCTGGAAATGACAATGTCTGTGCCGGGGAAGGCTCCCGTGTCATATGGAATTCCCTTTCCAGAGCAGCTTTCTCAAGACCCCCTGGTCTCTGTGTCTCAAGATGGGAACTATGGAGCCAGAAAGGATTGCAGAGGGGGCCATTGGGAAACTCAGAGGTGTACCTCTTTGTTTCTCAAACTGGGGTACCCTAGGTGATGCCAAGCCATGGGATAAACAGAATCCATCTTTTTGGAGTGACAAGCCATGGGATAAGCAGAAACCATCTTTCTAGAGTGACAGATTGACTCAAAAAATGGTAAGTTACTTTGGGGGAGAAGCTCCAATACTTTGGCCACCTGATGTGAAGAGCTGACTCACTGGAAAAGACCCCGATGCTAGGAAAGACTGAAGGCAGGAAGAGAAGGGGATAACAGAGGTTGAGATGGTTGGATGGCATCACCAACTCAATGGACATGAGTCTGAGCAAACTCCGGGAGATAGTGAAGAACAGAGAAGCCTGGCATGCTGCAGTCCATGGGGTAGCAAAGAGTCAGACATGACTTAGTGACTGAACAACATCAAGAAGAAATTACTATGGGGAAGAAAAAATTTATACAACTTGTAAAGCTAAGACATAAAAATATCAGACACTTAAGGAGGTCTGCTTTGGGCTCCATCCTGACCTTGCAGAAGGACTAGTCATTCTCTTCTGTTGGGGGACCAGGGGCCTAGTTGGAGAGGCATCAGAGAAGATCAGACGTCTAAGTCTGCAAAGAGTCAGCCTGGGGTGAGGTTCGGATCTGGAGTGGGTTGCCATTTCCTTCTCCAATGCATGAAAGTGAAATGTGAAAGTGAAGTTGCTCAGTCATGTCCGACTCTTCGTGACCCCATGGACGGCAGCCTACCAGGCTCCTCTGTCCATGGGATTTGCCAGGCAAGAGTACTGGAGTGGGGTGCCATTGCCTTCTCCTGGGATATGATTAGATTCCATTAAAAAAACCAACAACAAACCTAGATGTTATTGATAGGGAAGATGCAGAGAGTTTGTAAATTCTGTTAGAAGTGAAAAATCTTCCTGGTATTGGAAAGAAAGAGCCTTTGAAAAAACAGCACTTTTATGAACAGTCATATACTTATTGAACTTTTTTTTTTCCAGGAGAGCCTGCAGGTTGACCATAAAAATATTTCAGATATTTGTGGGTGGCAGATACACAGCAAGGCAAGAAAGAGGGAGCCAGGAATGTTTGGGGTCCAGCCCTAACCTTTTGATATCCTGGGGGGTCACTAGCAGGCCCTTCACAGAAATATCCCTCTGAGGCTCCGCCCTAGCATAGGACACAGCATGGTTTCTGTGGTGGTAGCTCTCCAGGGCAGGTTCTTCCCAGGTGGCACTAGTGGTAAAGAACCCACCTGCCGATGCAGGAGACATAAGAGACTCAGGTTCAATCCCTGGGTCATGAAGTTCCTCTGAAGGCAGGTGTGGCAATCCACTCCAGTATTCTTGCCTAGAGGATCCTATGGACAGAGGAACCTGGTGGGCTACAGTCCATGGGGTCACAAAGAATCAGACAATACTGCACCGACTGATCACACACACATGGTTCTCCAGGGACAACTGGAAGTGACAGCAGCACCCAGCCCTGCAGTTTTTAAAGCTCTCAACCAACCCTCATGCAATGGTTGGCCTGTGTGGGCAAATCACCCCAGGGTATAGCCAGCTGGGTATTCAAGGGTCTCAGGGAAAGAGTACAAGTGGAGACTCATGGATCATATGTCTAAATATTTAAAAGCTATAAATCAAGCCAATAGACCCATAACTTGTTTTTAAAAAATGTTCCATCTTCTTATTTGACAATGATACCTTTCAAAATGAAAAACCAGATTCAAATTTAGAATTCTTGGATCCCTTAGAGTTTTACATTGGGATGTGGTGGCCATGCTGGAGGAGAGGGAATCAGGACCCCTTTTCTTCCCTCCCTGGCTCTGCACTGTGAAGGGTCTGTATTTATCCAGGCTCTCACAACCCAGCTGTGTCCACTCCCAGTCACCCCTTCACCTCTCCCGCTGGCCTTCTGGTGGCTCAGACTGGCGGTGGTGGGTGGTCCTTTCATGGAAGGGTGGACCCAGAGGAGCAAACCAGGCAGCCCTGGGAATGACTTGGGTCCAGCTGGACAGGGAATTCTGGGCGTCCTGGGTACCCAGAGGGAGAATAGAGCAGGGTGGACACATATCACTGGCCCTACAATTCCTCATTTTTAGGGAATGTTGGGGCTGTAGGAGAGTCAGAGAGGGGGCCCTCTAAAGTGATGGCCCAGATCAAGCACCAGGACTATCAGTGCCAGGCTTGGTCTCCAACCCCTGAGTCCAGTCCTCAGTGCCCGCCGGGTAAATGAGACATGCGTGGGGATGTCCTCACCTGAAACTTCTACTGAGATGGCTGCTGCGATGACCCTCAGAGTCACAAACACCAAGAGTAAAGTGGTCATAGTTCACCTGGAAGAGAGGGGAACAGAGATGTTATTTAGAGGTTCAGATACGGTGAGGTTGAGGGTCACGTGTCACATGACAAGTGTGATAAACTCCTCATCCATGGATCTGAAATCACAAGAGAGGCTAATTTTAAAAAAGTGATAATAATTATACTTGAACAATGGCTTTATGGATAATTTTATTTTTCACTTCGGATTTTTTTTAATGTTTTATGAAGTGTCTATGATAAGCATGTATAGCTTTTGTGATTAAATAAAACAACAGATATTTATCTAAAAGGCTATAAAGAGTTGGACATGAATGAGCGACTTAGTGTATGCACACACACACACACACACACACATTAAATATTATAAAATATCCTCAGCTGATCTACTGTTTATGTCACCTATGTGACTGCAAAAAAAAGAAAAGAGGTTTTGAAAAAAAAAAACCTATAAGGAGGCTGCATTGTGATCTGAGAGATATCTTCTCCAAGAATCCTGTCCTCATAAAACCTTCATGGATTCCTTAATTACAGTGTGAGGCTATAATTAAATTTATCTCCTTCTGGTTTTTCTAGGGAACCTCTCGTCTTCTAACCAGTAAAGTCTCATCCTAAAGGATCTCGATCCCTGTGATGGTTGATTTTATGTGTCAATTTGACTTGTCCACGAGGTGCTCAAATGTTTGGTCAACTATTATTCTGGGTGTGTCTGTGAGGGTGTCTTGGGAAGAGATGAACATTTAAATTGGCAGACTGAGTAGAGCAGATTGCTTTGCCAATGTGAGTGGGCCTCACCTAATCAGTTGAAGGCCCACATTTTGCCCAAAATGACTGAACCTCCCCTAAATAAGAGATAATGTATCTTGCCTGATGCTCACCAAACTGCCTTCAGACTTAAACAGAAACATTGCTTCTTCTTGGTTTCAAGGCTTCACACCCTGGCTCTCCTGGCTCTCTAGCTTACCAACTGAAAGTGTTAGTCACAGAGTTGTGTCCAACTCTTTGCAACCTTATGCTCCGTAGCCCACCAGGTTCCTCTGTCCATGGAATTCTCCAGGTGAGGATACTGGAATGGGTTGCCATTTCCTCCTCTAGGGGATCTTCCTGACCCAGGGATTGAACCTGGGTTTCCTACATTGCAGGCAGATTCTTTACCATCTGAGCCAATTTGTTAGCTTGCCAAAACCCTTCACAATCATGTGAGCCAATTCCTTAGAATAAATCTCTTTCTCTATGTATATGCACAACCAAATAGTTCTGTTTCTCTGGGGAACCCTGACTAACACAGTTTCTCAGGCCCAGAAAAGTGATGCAAGTTACCCCATCTCCTTGATAAAATCTGAACTGCCATCAACTCCAAATTCAGGAACCTATGTGTTTTAGGACAGAGAATGTACCAAGATTTGGGGCACAATTCAGGGGTCTCATTCAAGTCAGGGGAAGGATACTCACCGAGATTGCTCTGTGCGATGTGTGCCAAGTCGATTCAGTCATGTCTGACTCTGTGACCTCATGGACTGTAGCCTGCCAGGCTCCTCCGTCCATGGAGTTCTCCAGGCAAGAATACTGTGTGTTGCCATTCTCTCCCCTGTGGGTCTTCTTAACCAAGGGCTTGAACCTACCTCTCTTACATCTCTTGCATTAGCGGGCGAGTTCTTTATCACTAGCACCATCAGAGAAGTGACAGCCCAGGACCCCTGAAGCAACCAACCCATGTTGGCCCAAACAATGACTTCATATGACTTAGTGAAACAAACTTATTGTCATCTGTTGGGAAACTGTCCCGCAAAGTATACTAATCTGTGATGACAAAACGTAAAGGGAACCCCCTGCGTAACTGGAACCCTGACTCTGGGTGGGCCAGAGTACTCAGACCTCAAGGAGACCCTCCTGAATTACAAGAGGTCAACCGAGGGATGGTTCTCAAATTGGGCTACACACTGAAATCACCTGGGCTTCAGCCTGGTCCTCAGACATTTTAAAAGCTCCCCAGAAGGCTCTAAAATGTGGCCAGGGCACCGCTGGCTAGAGAGTATGCAGTCACAGTGTGGACACTTGTGACTTGCACCCCATGATGTGTACCCTAAAGAGAAGAAGGGAGCTTTCACAGGCTGAGTGCAACGCCCAACTGAGGCTGCAGCCAGTGTCCCTGACCTGGGCTCTGTCAGCGTCTGATGACCCATTAGGAGTCTCTGTTGGCTCCGTCACCATCAGCTGTGGCTGGATGGCTTTGAGGATGAGAGGCTCTGAGGCTCCCACCCCTAGAATGTGAGGAAGGGAGTGGGTAGGGCCAGGACTCTGGGGACCCTCGTGGTGACCCCAGTCTGTCATTCTTTTAAAAAGAGTTTTTTTTTTCTTTTTAGATGTATGTATATATATATAGTGGACATGAGTTTGGGTAAACTCTGGGAGTTGGTGATGGACAGGGAGGCCTGGTGTGCTAAAGTTCATGGGGTCGCAAAGAGTTGGACACGACTGAGTGATTGCACTGAACTGAACTGATATATTTTTAATTTGGCTGTGCTGGGTCTCAGTTGCAGCATACAGGATCTTTATTTGTGGCATGTGCGATCCAGTTCCCCAACCAGGGATTGAACCCAGGCCCCCTGCATTGGGAGTGTGGAGTCTTAGCCAATGGACCACCAAGGAAGTCCCTTAGTTTGTCATTTGAGTGATCTTTCCACAGCTATCCTTCATTCATTCCACATACAGCAGGCATCTGAGGGATGAAAGAGTTGTCTGTGTGGGTGCTGCTGGGGGCTCAGAGATGAAGGTGTGAGGCATAGGATGAGTAGGAAGTCTGGAAAATTCCAAAGGCTTAAGAAGCAGCTCCTAGCTTCTCCTGAGGGATTTTTCTCCTTAGAAGCTGCCTTAAAAAAAAAAAAAAAACAACTCTGGGACTCCAGGTTCTGGCTCGTGAGGGGCCTTTTCCTCAGGCCCAGTGTGATCCGTCATGGCCAAGAACTATTCCTCCGGAGGCTTAAAGGGTCAGGTATCTCCTCCTCTGTGAGGAGGGGGCTAGACTTGCAGGGCTGTCTCTTCCTAGAGCCTCAGGGAAAGCGTGTCCAGACACAAGGCCGCCTGTTCTTCTTCCCTCAGAACACCCTTCACTGGGAAGTTCTCTGTATGTTTTCGGAGTTGTGTTTCTTCCCTCGCTCTCTGAACAAGCCTGACATTGTCCAGGAAGCAGTGGTTTTCTGTGGGGCTTGGGTCTGCTCTGTTTTTCTCCCTGGCTTCGGCCAGGAATGAAAAGGGCAGGGAGTGGGCATTGGTGGTGGTGGTGGTGGGCAGGGGGGACGGGTTGTGGGCAGAGAAATTAATTTTATTTCTTCTTTTTTTTTCAAGACAAACTTTGGGATAGAAATATCGTAATAAATATGCTCTTGTGTTTGTGTGTGTTTTCTCAGCTGTAAAGAAAATAGGGAGAAATTCCATTCTGTCTGGATTCCAGTGTGTCCGGGCCTCACTGAGCCTTTATGTGAGGAGGTGGACTCTGCCAGTCCCCACAACAGGGTGGCCTTTCTGCAGGGTAAATGGAGCTGGTGGTGACGGGATTGGGAGGCTAGGGCTGAGGACAGTGGAAGGGGCTGTCTAAAATGGAGGGAAAGAGGGGCTTGAGGAGCGGGTGAAAGTTGGAGGGTCTGTGCAGAGCTTCTGCGGGCTCCATGTGTGTGAGGTTGGGCTCATTACCAAGGAATTGGCTTTTTCAGGACAGAATTATTAGGAAGTTTGATGGGGGAAAGAAAGCGTGCTAGTGCTTTGAATCTGAGCTCAGGCCATGTGTGTGTATGTGTGAGAGAGAGAGACAGACAGACACACACACAGACCCATAGTTGAACATATGGAAACCCTCCACATCCTCATCAGCTATACCCTATCAGATGGCTGCCAACCCAGTCAAGACTTTGACCTTTATTCCATCAGATTATGGGGCTGAATGGGAGGGGCTCACCTGCTTGCCCTGAATTCTTATTCCAGCGACATGCAGTGGAGACCCCTAGACCTGGGTCCCAGTCCTGCTCAGCACCTCCTGCTTTAATAACCCAAGATCCATCTCCATGGCTGTTTCAGAGACTGAGCGAGAGAATGTGCCAGCAGACCCGGCTTCTGGAGGGCGGGGGCTGTGTCTCTGGCTTGGCGGCAAGCCCAGGGTCTGGCACTCAGCAGGCATCCGTCAGCACCACTCTCTTCCCTCCTCCCTAGAGTCAGGCCTGGGTGAGCCTTTCAGAATGTGGGGACTGGAAGAGTGTCTAGTGGTTACAGGGAGGCTTCTTGCTCTGGGGTGAGGGTTGGATGAGATGACTTTCCATAAAGGATAAAACTGCCTTTACCAACATCACCACCCTACCACACATTTGGAAAATAAAGGAACTAGAGAAAATAAATCAGCATCATCCTCCATCCTAATCCAACCATTGTTCATGTTTTGATAGTTTTCCTTCTGGTTATTTTTCCTTAGGCATCCACTTGCATTACATGGAGTTGCAATCTTTTTGCATCCTGTTTGCTTTTTCCACACAGCATGGTGGATCAAATGACTTGTTTTTGGTTCCTTCAGAACTGGTGGATGGCTTTGGGGCTGTACAATCAAGACCTCGCTGCTGGGAATCCTGTCTACATGGCTGAGGCAGGTGGTCTTCAGTCTCTAGCTGAACAGGAAGTGCTCATTCATTCTTCATGGGGTGACCCCCGTCATGGTTAGTGTGTTAGTCACACAGTTGTTTCTGACTCTTTGCGACCCCATGGACTGTAGCCTCCCAGGTTCCTCTGTCCGTGGAATTCTCCAGGCAAGAATACCAGAAAGAGAGATTTTAAACCCAGAACAGGGAAAGTGGCAGGGATTCCACATCAAGGACACATCTGGCAAGACTGACTCCAACTGCAGCTGCTAATTTCCCACATATTCTAAATAGACATGGTAGGAAGGTGTGGAAAGGGGGAGTCAGGAAACTGATTCCAGGTGAACTCACACAAGCCCTCAGTTTTCTCATCTGCACACTGGAATCAGAATGGGACATGCTGCTGCTGCTGCTGCTGCTAAGTCGCTTCAGTCGTGTCCGACTCTGTGGGACCCCATAGACGGCAGCCCACCAGGCTCCCCCATCCCTGGGATTCTCCAGGCAGGAACACTGGAGTGGGTTGCCATTTCCTTCTCCAATGCATGAAAGTGAAAAGTCAAAGTGAAGTCGCTCATTCGTGTCTGACTCTTCACGACCCCATGGACTGCAGCCTACCAGGCTCCTCTGCCATGGGATTTTCCAGGCAAGAGTACTGGAGTGGGGTAGAATGGGACATGGTGAAGATAATTTTCATGGATGCTAATGCTCATTTTATATTTTCTCCTCTTTCTCTTCTCCCTCTTTTGCTTATTCTCTCTCCATCTGGATCTTTTTCTAAAAAATAGAGTTGATTTCCTTATTCCTATTGTATTACTTGGGCTTCCTTCGTGGCTCAGATGGTAAAGATTCTGCCTGCAATGCAGGAGACCTGGGTTTGATCCATGGGTTGGGAAGATCCCCTGGAGGAGGGCATGGCAACCCACTCCAATATTCTTGCCTGGAAAATCCCCATGGACAGAGAAGTCTGGTGGGTACAGTCCATGGGGTCACAAAGAGTTGGACATGACTGAGTGACTAAGCACAGTGCCTTGTATTACTTGCTTGGTTATCACTGCTGCAAATGTTTTCCTGCTTTCTGGGCAGTTAAGTGAGTCCATTGGAAAAAGCTGTGGCAGCAGGTTGAGGGTGCTGCAGAGCGAACTTTCAAACCCAGAGTTTTGTCTAGGATTGGCCTCAAGCAGCCCTGTGCTAAGACAGAGGACACAGTGAGGTGGGGAAGGGAGGGTTTTCCTCTGAGTTGCTTATATTCTTGTAAATGAAGACATATCTGTACCTGGAAAATAGCAGGCGTGTGAATGGGTGCCGGGTCCTTGATGCTGTCTAAAATGGCTGTATGACCCCAAGTGTAGTTTTCGCATCTTTGACACAGGGTAGAGTGGGAGAATTGGCCCTGGAGTTCTCTGAGACTCTTAAGTGCCAGCTCCACACAGTGCAGAAAAGACATTTGATACAGGGTCAGAGTCGGTCACATCTCACCTGTCACAGCCTCCCCCCCCCCACCCCTGGGTTAGAAATGAGCTCATCTCTTGTTCTGATCCTGCACCCAGATCAGCATTCACTGGGAAGGTTAAAAACCACTGGGAAAGATGCCCCCCTGTGCCCTCCACATGCTGGGGAAGATGTGGGGGGCAGCAGAGGGATGCAAAGAGGGGAGCTGTGAGGTTATGAGTATCATGCCTAAATTCAGAGGAATTAGGCTCTCAGGGGAGCCTCAGGCTCTCAAGGGAGGAGCAAGGTTCAAGTGGAGGAATTAGGAGAAATCAAGAAATGATCAAGAAAAGAAATCAAGAAATGACACAGGTCCAGGGACTTCCCTGGTGGTCCAGGGGCTAAGACTCCATATTTCCAAAGCAGGGGACCTGGGTTTGATCCCTGGTCAGGGAACTAGATCCCACAGGCTGCAATGAAGATTAAAGATCCCGTGTGCTACAACTAAGAGCCAGAGCAGCCAAATAAATAAATAAAACAATAAATTAGTTACTAAAAAATAAAAAAGAAAGACTTGTGTCCAGAAGGTGTCACATCTGGTGCATGTGTGTGTGTGCTCTCAGTGGTGTTCAACTCCCTGTGACCCCACAGGCTGTATAGCCCACCAGGCACTCTCTACTAATGTGGGCTCGCCTTCGAGTGGTGCCTGTGGCTTGGGTCTGGCCCTCCTCTTCCTTCCTTTTGCTCATGCAGTTTGTTCCTTCCAGAAGACTTTATATCTGTAGAACAGCTCTACATCTGACCTAATCATAGCCTTTTCTGAATCCAGGATAAATACTACCTCCTGGGAACTTCCAGATACCTTGGCCTGAAACCATCTCCTTTCTGCCCATGTTCTTTGTCATTCCTTGTGGTTACCACCAACTAATTAACAAACACATGCCAGCTTGTGATTTCTTCCCCATCGTTGTTTTAAACTACCAGGCTAAGCACTTATGGGGGGTGTATGGGTGGGGAGTGGGGCTGTGTAGTGAGAAGAAGATGGCTTTGGAGTCACATGCATGTGCTCGTGTGTGCTGAGTCATGTCTGACTCTTTGTGACACCATGGACTGTAGTCCGCCAGGCTCCTCTGTCCATGGGATTCTCCAGGTAAGAAATACTGGAGTGGATTGCCATTTCCTCCTCCAGGGGCTCTTCCCGACCCAGGGATCGAACTCATGTCTTCTGTGTCGCCTGCATTGGTAGGTGGATTCTTTTACCACTGAGGCACCTGGGAAGCCCTTGGAGTCACATAGATTCTGTTGAATCGCAACTGTGACACATGTGAACGTAAAACCTTGGCCCGATTATTTAACCTCTTGAAGGATCAATTTCCTTACTTCTAAAGTGCTAATCAAATAGGATCTATCATACAGGATTTCTGTAATTCCCCAGAGAAGGGCATGGTAACCCACTCCAATATTCTTGCCTGGACAGAGGAGCCTGGTGGGCTACAGTCCATGGGGTCTCAAAAGAGTTGGACATGACTGAGGCGACTTAGCATGCATGTACTGTGTGGCTTTCAGTAAATTCTGTCTCCTTTCCTAAATCTTATCGGACCAGATCCTCCCTGGCTGGGGTGGGAGAACAGCTGCATTGTGTACACACATCTCAGCCTTCAATCCATTGTGGGTGTGCTGAGCACCTAGTGTGGGCACCAAGCACTGGGCTCTGCAGATCGTGGTCCCTCAACCAACATGAACTGACTTGATAGAAGTTATACCCAATACAGTTCATGCCTAGATCTAATTGAGATGATGTCCCATGTGTGGATGGTCATTTGATTTGCAATGACAGCAAACAGTGGGATCCCCCACAACTTGGTTAACTTAGGGCTCATGACTATATTCACCCCAAGCCTGGGGATAGGATGAGAGTTCAAATAAAAGTCTGAATTGTTTAAGTGAGATCCTGATGCTGCTGGTGTCCTCTCCAGTGACCCAAGCCTTGTCACTCTCAGAGCTGCCCCGTGCTCACTGAATGAGGCCAGCCATCCCTGTTCCACCCTTAGGCAACAGTGAGCACCTTACAGCCAAGATCAGCTTATACAGCGGTTTCACGGACAATCTAAAGATTGCCTTTATTGGACTTCCTTGGTGGCACAGTGGGTGGGAATCCTTCTGTCAAGGCAGGGAACATGGATCTGATCCGTGGTCAGGGAAGATCCCATGTGCTGAGGTGCAACTAAGCCTGTGCACCACAACTACGGAGCCTGTGCTCTAGAGCCCGGGAGAGGTGACTACTGAATTGCAATTCAAATGTGCTGTAGAGCCCGAGCTCCACAAGAGAAGCTACCGCAACGAGAAGCCTGCAACAAAGAGTAGCTTTCACTTGCTGCCAGCACAGCCAAAATAAATAATTAACAGCACTGACTTAGATTGGCTGAAGGTGTGAGTGGGTTTGCAGGTAAAGGCCCTCCCTGTGGAGGTGGGTGATAGGCACATTGGGAACCTGAACAGAGTAGATTCTGGTTCAGGGCACAGTGAAAGTGTTAGTTGCTCAGCGGTGTCCAACTTTTTGTGATTCTATGGACTGTAGCCGGCTAGGCTCATCTGTCCATGGGATTTTCTACGTAAGAATACTGGAGTAGGTTGCCATTTCCTTCTCAGGGGACTCAGGGATTGAACCCGGGTTGCCTGCATTGCAAGCAGATTCTTTACCGTCTGAGCCACCAGGGAAGCCCACAGTTGTTTTTAAAAACATCAATTTCTACTCTCTCTGGCCTTTCTGTCTTGATTTCCTTCACTCACGAAAAAAGGTCGTTGCTAGTAACAACTGCTTGACCTGGATCTACTGTGATATGCTATTCTTCTTCTCTCTGGGGTCCACTTTGAACCCAGGAACCATGCAATTTCCTGAAACAGCCTAGTCTCAGTTTCCTAGGAGACCATATGGTATGGGAGAAGGTGGGTACATTAAAACTACAACCTGAATTCATACCTTTGACTCATCACTTGCTATATTTTAGATGAGCTTGAGAAAGTTTCTTGACAACTCTGGCCAGAATATCCATGAATGATGGCTCTGGAAATTGCTAATTTCCAGTTAGGAGGAGAACAGGGAGTGATGACTCCTATGACAAATTGCTCTAAATGTCTTATTTCCTCTAAATCATCAAACAGAAGTCCTTTTGTTCCTTGAGCAGTCTGATCTGTTGGGTGGGGTGGTAAAAGGCATTGAGAGGAAGGAAGCTTATATCACATTGGAATCTTGAGTGAGCCAGGGATGTAGAGCTCAGATCAGAAAGGACCGTTAAAATGAATCTTGGCCTCTATTTCATGGCAGAACAGGACTAATGCTCTTGGAGTGAAGTCCAGCCCCTTCTCATGTTCTATTAAGTCCCTACGTTCTATGCCTTCACTCCTGCTCACACCACATCATACCTCTATTCCCAGCCACATTCTAGCTATTTCTTGAACATAAAAATGTGTTTCCTCTTAATGGCTTTAGCTCCTTCTCTTTCTTCTTCCTGGTACACATTTCTGGATCTTTCCCTCATTGGCCACTTTCATCATTCCAGCCTCAGTTCAAATGTCCCTTCCCTGACCTCCCTCACCCCTACCCAGTACCTCCCTATCGTGTCACCCTATTATTATTTATAGCATTATCATTACTAGAACTTCCTGCACTTTTCCATTTGCTTGTTTATTGTTTGTTTCCTTTACTAGAATATACACTCCATGAGGGCAGGAAGTTTTGTCTGTTTTGCTCACTACTATCCCTGGGGGCTCAGATGGTAAAGAATCTGCCTGCAATGGGGGAGACCCAGGTTCGATCCCTGGGTTGGGAAGACTCCCTGGAGGAGGGACTGGCTACCTACTCCAATATTCTGGCCTGGAGGGTTCCATGGACAGAGGAGCCTGGCAGGCTACATACAGTACACGGGTTTGCAAAGAGCTGGACACAACTGAGTGACTAACACTATACCTACTTAGGCTTCCTAGGTGGTGCAGTGGTAAAGAATTCACCTGCCAATAAAGGAGACAGAGGAGATGTGGGTTCTATCCCTGGGTCAGGAAGATCCCCTGGAGTAGGAAATGGTAACCCACTTCAGTATTCTTACCTGGACTATTCCATGGACAGAGGAGCCTGGCGGGCCACAGTCCACTGGGTCACAAAAAGTCAGACACAGCTGAGCACCCCCACACGCATACATACTTCAGGCATCTGCAACAGTGCTTGGCACATAGAAGGTGTTCAACACATATTTGTTGAATGAATGAATGAATGGTGCTTCATGAATGGGCAATGTCCCGTCTGGATTGTTTGGGAATGGAAGGAGCACTAAGCTTAAAACTGATAATAACTGTTGCAAATCAACCGATTTCAAAGCATTCTTGCCTCCTCAACCCTGAAACACATTAGAAGCCCTAGGAGTATTGTTAACTCTGAATGTGGGTCAGGGGTAGCCCGGAGCATACCATGGCCCCTGGAAACATCCATTCATCCTCCTCTCCTGCTAGGAGAGGACCAAGACTGGTCAGCATGGATCTGGGGACCACCAAGCAGGGAGTGGTGGGTGACCCAGGAGATAGCACCCAGGGACAGAACAGAACTCAGAGTCATCTAGCAGTCTGATGAAGGCTGTGTGTTTAAGGAGCTGGGAGTGAGCCAGGTCAGAGCTGAGGAGGAAGGCCAGCCATGATGGTGCTTCTTAGGATGGCAGGCTGCACCCAAACCTGGCCCCAAAGCATAAGACCAGACCAGGGTGGGCACCAGAGGGAAGAATTCAGCTCAACATCACCAGTCTTTCCCCATTACTCCCACCTCTCCTTACCCTCGATTGCAAATTCCTAGTAAAACCAGTTTAAAATGGAGAGTGGTACATTAATGGCTCCTGATTCACTCGCCCAGGACACTGAGCTTTGCCCTGTTCTCTGTGTGGAAAAAAACTGGTACTTGGGACCTGCCCCTTCCTGTTCTCAGCCTTCCATTCCAACCCGGGCTCTTGGAGGTTTTCTCTGCATTAATTTCAGACGTTGTGTAAATATCAGACCTGGGAGTTTGGAAAAGAGTAAGTATCCTTCGGCCCAAACTTTCCATCAGGCACAAGAACCTTTCCTGGGGCAGGAATCTGGGGCCAAGAACTGAGTTCCCTCCAGTTGGCACTGACCATCAACCTGGCAGGACAGAGTGCTCCTTCCTGTAGGAGTTTGGGAAGGGGCTACGGGACCCAACAGGACTCCTCAGGGGCCTCCCTTGGTGGGAACTGAGCCCAGGTTTCCAAAACGATCTTTGGTAAAGGTTTCTGGCAGCTGAAGGTCCCGGCCAGCAACGACACAGGCGTTTGGGGTCACAGATGAATTCCTGAGCAAAGCAGAGGGCCAAGTGCCTAGGATGCAGCTGAAAGGAAACAAGGGGCAACTAGCCCAACCCCTTAAACACTGGGGGCAGATGCCCAGGTTCTTGGAGTTTAGTCTAGACTTGGGGTCTAGTCAACAGTAAGAAAGAGGATGGGCCACTGGAATCAAGCCTCATTCTCTTGACTGTAGTTTGCATGCCTTAATTCTAGGACTGGGAAGACGTCATAGAATACATTCACTTAGTTCCTTTTGGGTCAGGCTTCTCTTTGAGAGCCACTGGAAGTTGTGGACCTGGCTCCCAGAAGGTAGTCTCTAAGTCTTTATTTACCTGGGGGCCTTGGGCCACGCTGGATTGTCTGTACTAACAGTGTGATTTACGGTGGTCATGTGATATCAACTTGACCTCTGGAAGGACTGGAAACTAAGGTCAGCATGTGGGTGGTCAGCCATGTCTACATGACCAACCCACAGTGAAAATCCTGGACAGCCAGGCTCAGGTGAGCTTCCCGGGTTGGCAACATTCTGTACACACTGCAACCCATTGTTGCTGGGGAAGTAAAGGTTGTCCACGCAACTCCCTGGGACAGTGCAACTGGATGCTCATGCCTGGTCTCTCTGGGACCCTGTCCTGTGTGGCTCTTCTCTATGCTGACTTTGATCTGTATCCATCTGCTGTGATAAATAGTGACTGTGAATGTAACAGCTTTGCTGAGCTCTGAGTCCTTCTAGTAATCGACTGGACTACAAGGAGGTCTTGGAGACCTCCTGAAACTTTCTGCTCCACCAGGTTAGTTCGCCCTGCCCAGGGGGTTCAGTGTGGTCCGGGTAGACAGCAGACAAGCCCGCTTCTCCCCATGGCCATCCCTCAGTGACACTGCTTTCTCTTCTTGGCGCATGTGCTCTGAGGAGCTGAGCATTCTTTTTTTTGGCCCTCACGTGGACGGAATCATTGCCTTTCATCTGGAAAAGTTCCAAGGATTTCCTGGCTCTCCTCCCTCCCTCTTTTCCTCTGTCAAACACCCATCATGTGGAAAACCGCAGCAGGTGTTGAGGAAGGATCAGAGTGGATCCACCGCCGGGGCTCACTGTGTGAGGCAGGAGATGAGATGTGTGAATAAATCCTACAGCACCAGAGGGGAGCCTCTCTCAATGAGACCGCTCCACAAGCTAAGATACAGAAATCATTCCTGTTTTGGGAGGACCTGGGAGAACTGTGAAGAAGAGATGGCTTTTGAACTGAGCCTTGAAAGATAATGATGAAGGGGACGACAGAGGAAGAGATGGTTGGATGGCATCACCGACTCAATGGACATGAGTTTGAGTAAACTCTGGGAGATGGTGAAGGACAGGGAAGGCTGGCCTGCTGAAGTCCATGAGGATGAGAAGAGTCGGACATGACTTAGCGACTGAACGACGACAATGGGCCTGTGGAGGTAGGGGAAGGGCATTCTAGGAGGGTCACATGAATAAAGGTATGGTGAAAGGAGTAGATCCAACTGGTATAGGATCACATAAAGTTAGAAACAAAGCTGGGCCAGATTCTGAAGAGTCTCCATGATTGGGCTAATGAGTTTGGCTTTATTTTGTAGGTGATGGTGAGGGCCTGTCCCAGAGTTTTGGGGAATGACCTGATCTCAGGTGTTTATCAGGAGGAAACCATGGCCCCCAGTATCTCTGCTCTGTGAAGTTCCCATTGCCATCAAGTGTACCCTCCTCCCTCACAGCAGGAGTGCATGCGGCCTATAGCATTTGTGTTTCTGCAGGGAGACTGCACCCACTGGGGTGTGCACTGGGCTTGTCCATCCTTGGGTCTCCCTTGTCCATGAGCACCTACCCTTCCTCTAAAAATGGCTATAGATTGGAGGTTGAGCCCAAGCTGGGCATGGTGCCCAGCAGCAGTGTGAATAAACAAATCATCTCATTCAAGGTTCACGATCATCCTGGGAGGGGCTCCATTACTGATCCTGTTTTTAGAACGGAGGATACAGAGGCTCAGAGCGGTAAATGACTTACCGTAAATCCTGTAGCCAGGGAATGCCAGACCCAGAATTCAAACCTAGATCGGTCTGACTCCAAAACCAGTACTCCTAACTAGATCCCTGCTTCCCATGTCTGTGCTAGAGGTGGGGGCAGGTGCTGAGAATGGAACCTGTCATGGGTTTGTTCTTGTCACCCAAAGCACTTTGACAATCTGTGGTCTCAGCTTTAAAGCATGATTCAATGAAGGGACATTTGTGGTGTGCCTCCTACATGGGGAGACTTCACATTTTGACTCAAAGCACCAAGGCACCTTGGGGTGGTAGAATGAGCTCAAAACCCAGAGACAGGCAGAGAACTTGCTCTCTGAACCCCTCACAGACCTTTTTGACTCTTGATTTGCTTCAGAACAACCGGAGAAGAGCTGCAAACATTGACATGATAAGATGTTGCACCCCTTTCCCGCTTCCTCCTTTTCCAGCTGTCTCCCCCGTGTCCCCAGTTCGCTGCCAGCTGCTCCTGGTCGTATGACTATGCCCTGCAAGGCTGTCAGGACTATGGTGCCTATTAGCTTCCTGACGGGATGCCAGAGCAGCGACCTTCATGAAAACACCTTCTAGGGATTTATGCTGTCTGCTGCCTCCCAGCTCCTCCTAGTCAGGGTTTCTTCCTCACGAGAAAGCCAACTTTCCTTTTTCAAAAAATTGATTCTTTTTTTTTTTTTAAGCTGTGGTAAAATACAAATAGGGCTTCCGAGGTGGCGCTAGTGGTAAAGAACCCACCTGCCAGTGCAAGAGACCGAAGAGACGTAAGTTCGATTCCTGGGTCAGGAAGAGCCCGTGGAGGAAGGCTTGGCAACCCACTCCACATGGCAACCCACTTCAGTATTCTTGCCTGGGGAATCCCTTGGACAGAGGAGCCCGGCAGGCCACAGTCCATAGGGTCACGAAGAGTCAGACATGACTAAAGCAACTTAGCACGCGTGCAAAATACAAATAACATAAAATTTACCATCTTAACTGTTTTCAAGTTCAGATATTTTATCATTCAGTGGCATCAAGTGCATTCACATTGTTCCACAACCATCCATTCACATTGTTCCACCATCCATCTTCAGAATTCATCTTGCAAAATGAAACTCTGAACCCATTAAACAAGAACTCCCATTTCCGCTCCCCCCAGCCCCTAGAAACCACCAGGCCGCTTTCTGTTTCTATGAACTGGACTTGGACTACTATCTCTCCTTCTGAGGAGGCAAATCTATACCCCTGTCTGGCATAATCTTTAGAGATCTTTGTGCACTATTCCAATTGGAATTCTTCCCATCCAATTTTTTTTTTCTGGAATATTTTGTATACCCAGGGAGGCCTTCGTGTACTCATGACTCTCTGGGGTACCACACTGCCTCCAGCATCCTGAGATGCTTTCACATACCCCAGCTATGATCTGCATCTTCAGGGGGTTGGGCTCTACGGCTGCACACAAGCTGAAACCCAAGTAGGATCAAAACTCCCCTTGCAAATCTCTTAAGAAAGGTGTCCTGGTGGAGTCCCCCCACTAACATTCTCTCCCAATGAGTTGAATGCAATCATCTTCCTTCCATTACTGCGTGGGACTGTTGTTTCTTTATCTGAGAAGAAGATAAATTTGTTGGCTTGTTAGGAGGGCCAGGATATACGAGAAATACATATCATTAAACACTAGATGCAGGTGTGATACCTCAAGATCCTCAGGCTCTGAGAGGAACAAGGGGACAGAGGTCAACCCTGGGGACAGCAAATTTGAACCCCTTGTCTCTGCCTTACTGGGGACCCAGAGCCGTTAGTGGAGTGGCTGCAGAGTTTCTCACTAAAGCATGCTCTCTCCCAGTGACTGTCACTGCACTGTACTGCTTCAAACTCAGGAGAGCTTGATGCCAATTTCCCTTGATGGAAAAATTCACCCGCAGCTGCACAACCAGTAGATGTATGAGGACAAGGAACCAGGGCTCTCTGCATCACGTGATGAGCAGACAGCATTCTCTCCCATCTAAGCTGTGGGCTCTCCTGAAGGTCAAGGAAAACTTTTCATTTCTCCTTCTGTATTCCCTACTGTGGCCAATAGAGAGCCTGGCATGTAGAAGATTCCAATTATGGAAAAACTATTTACTACTTAGAAACACATTCACCTTATATGACGGAGCACAAAAAAACAAGTTGCAAAATAATATGTAGAATGAGACTCCATTTCATTTTTATGTAAATCTATTCATAGAAACAAGACCACAAAAATATACAGAAATGTAACTCTGGTTATCTTCCGGTGGAGAGTTAGCAGTCAATTTTCTTTTCTCATTTTGAAAGTTTTTACTTCCTAAACTTTCTATGTGGTTCACTAATTTTTTAAAGGAAAAATGTTTCTAAAAAGAAAAGGAAATTTTATGTCCTTAAAAAAAACTTCATTCAAGACAATCACAGAGGAGAATAAACTCCGGTCCTGGAGGCCATTAGGAGAACTGGAGTTTGTGGGTCAAAGCCAACAGACTCTCCAGTGACCAAAGTGACAGCCAACTGGGGTTGGGGCGGGTGGAGAGGAATGTCTCAGTGGAGAAAGGCGGAGGGATAAAGTTCTCTCCGCATTAAAAGTCTTGGAAATTTGCTGGGAAACAGACTTTTCTTCTGTCCCAGTGTTCAATAGACTCTGGACCCACGGTCTTTCTAGCTCATGGCTCCCTCTCCTGGAGGTGGCCCTGAATCTGCCAAATAATCCCCATGAATCAAGGGCATGATGTGCAGGAATAAACAGGGCTTTACACATACACCCTGAAGGATGAGCCCCAGACTGAGGGACAAGCTCTGTGGCTTCTCTTTCTTATGCTAGATGTCAGGGCCTAGTCTGAGAAATTCATCTTCTCTCTAGGCAGAGTGCAGGAAACCATGAACTTTACAATCAGATAGTCATGAGTTCAAGTTCTGGAGTTCACGTTCTGGCCCTACCACTTAACACTGGGCCTCAGTTTCACTATCAGCTATCCATGGGATTCTCCAGGCAAGAATACTGGAGTGGGTTGCCATGACCTCTTCCAAGGGATCTTCCCTACCCAGGGATTGAACCAGTGTCTCTTACATCTCCTGCATTAGCGGGCAGATTCTTTACCACTACCACCACCTGGGAAGCCCCTCTATAAAACAGAGATAATTAAACCTACTTCATAGAGTTTCTGTTGACTCAGCATGAAGAGGTGTGTTTGTGTGTGTAGCTCGATTCAGGTCATGAGAGGGCATTTATACCCTATGGACTCCACTTGCCCAGCCTCTGGTTAGAATACAAGCACTGACCTATTGGAGTGCTATCACTTATTTAATCTGCCTTTCCTGATAGAACTTCCTTTACATCTTACAAATGCAAAAAGTGAAAGTGTTAGTGGCTCAGTCATGTCTGACTCTTTGCAACCCCATGGATTGTAGCCTGCTAGGCTCCTCTGTCCATGGAATTCTCCAGGCAAGAATACTGGAGTGAGTAACCATTCCCTTCTCCAGGGGATTGTCTGAAGCCAGGGATTGAACCCAGGTCTCCTGCATTGCAGGTGGATTCTTTATGGTCTAAGTCACCAGGAAAGACCTACAAATGAAGCATAGATCTCAAATATAACAAGAGTCAATAAAGAATGCTATGGGCTTAATTCTGTCTCTCCCCTTGCCCCAAAAGGTATGCTGAAGCTCTAACCCCCAGTACCTGTGAATGTGAGCTTACCTGGAAATAGAAGCTTTGCAGATGTAATTTAGTTAAGATAAGGTCATTACAATGGTTCAATAGGGCTTGCTGCAGTTTCCAGGTATGTCAGGAGGCCTGCACTAGCTTCAGGGTGGCTGGAAACATAAGGTACTTGCTGCATCTCTCTGGTCCCGTCCTGTTCTGAGTTTGTATGACTACTTAAGAGCATAAGTGGGCAGGAAAGCAGCTGATCAACTTCATCTTGGGCAAGAAGAGGCTGTTACACGATCATCCAACACATTGACTCAAAATTCAGGTTCTGAGACACCAGGAATGGGCCCGGGGAACATTCACAATGAACAGCAATTACTGCTTGAGTGTACTTGCTCTGCGCCACACATCTTGGTTTAGCTATGTTATCTTGCTTTATCCTTCCAACAACCTTATGAAAAGAGAGTCAGTGTACCCAATTTACAGATAAGGGAACTGATGCATGCAAGATTAGTCAACCCTGGCAAAGTCACACCTCTGGTTGAACAGGCCAAACTGGGCCCAGAGCCCTTCAACCTGCCAGCACTCCTGGAAAACAGTGGCCTGATGGATTCCTTGGTGAGTCCAGGTGTCAGATGTCATTAGGAAGGAAGCTGGAAATAAAATGTAAGTGACAATGCACTGGACCCTCCATCACAAAAGAGAGACAAGATGGACTTGGAGTTCAAGGAAGGCCCACAGTGGGTGAGGCCTGAGAGCACAGAGCTGGAGGGGAATACTCTTAAGTGTGGATGGTGAAGGGTGAGAAGAGCTGCCCACTGAGGTCTTCAGAATCATGAAGATGCTGAGCTGCAATGCCAGGGGAAACCTTGTCTTGTTCTCCATCCTCTCCCTTGGTGCCTGGCTGGCCATCTAACATGTCATGGGGAGTGCTGGGACCCTGCAGCTTGAAAGAGGTACTGGAAATGCAATAAAAGAGCTCATGACCCATCTGAGTGGCCACTGATAGAACCTGAGGCTCCAAAGGTGGCAGGACCTAAAACTGAATGTTTATTTCTAAAGGTAGCTGCTCCTCACGATGTTTGAGACAGCACGAATCATTAAGGAAAGCTTGGAAAGAGAGCAGCCATTCATCTCCTCAGCTGGGCCCCTTTGATGGCAGAACATCAGCTCTCTGGGGTGACTATTCAGGGTCCCTGGGTCCTGGCCGGGGTGGGGGGCGCCGCTGAAGTGGGCGGGGCAGGTGGGAACTGTCCTTAGACAGCTGCCCTGTTCAGCAGACAGAGCCCTGGGAGCCGGGAAATTGGGCCCTCAATCTAGCACTGACAGTCACACCTCCAGGCAGGACATATATTTTTCTAGGTTCTGGCTTTCACATCTACAAGAGAAAGATGCACCATACAATGGCTTTCAGAAGACATAAGATCAGAGTTGTTCTCATAGAATCTGATGCCGACTTCCACAATCATTGCCCCTCTCAGTTCACTTTTGTGGCCTCTGTGGGGTGTCAGAGACACACAATTCCTATGCTGACCCCCTGGAGGATAGTTTGAAAAGCACTGGATAGAAGTCACTCGGCAGACTTTTAATTAATTTTTTTGGCCATGCCATGTGGCATGCAGAATCCTAGTTCCCCGACCACGGATGGAACCTGGGGCCCATGGCGGTGAAAGTGCGGAGTCCTAACCACTGGACGACCAGGGAGGTCCCACTCAGCAGACTTTTACTGAGCACCTTCTGTGTGGCAAGTGCTTTCCATGTGTTGGGAGATAGAAGACAATTAACATAGACAGGGCTTTTGGTCTTGGAGGGGCTGGGAAGGGGGCAGACAAGCAGCGAGGAAAACAACCAACCAGAAACTTTCAGACAGTGATAAGCTGCAAGGAAAATATGACAAAGGACTGCTGGAGTGTGGGGTTGAGGGTGTCATATTCTTTATACTGGGTGGCCAAGAAGGCTTCATGGAGGAGGTGACATTTGGACCCGAATGACCAGAAAGAGCCAGCCACGCAGAGCCCTGTGGGAAGGGCATCCAGTCAGAGGAGCCCAGGAGGGCAAAGGCCCTGAGATGGGAATGAAGTGGGAGGCCAGTGGCTGAAGAGGCCAGTGGGAGGCCAGTGGTGGGTGAGGGGAGAGTGTATCATGGAGACCAGCTCCTGAGGGCCTTGGGCTTTATTCTAAGTGTGAAAGGACCACACCGCTAAGGTCTTCTAAGAGTCTCGGCAATCCCCAGAAGGCGGAGCCTCTTCTAAGAGTCTCGGCAATCCCCAGAGGGCGGAGCCTCCTCTGCCCTCCTGACTGCCTGGTGCCTGCATCTAAAGGTAGGTTCCTACACTGACACAGGGTTCTTTCAGTGACTAAGGAGTAGTCCAGACTAGTGTCCAGTGTCCAGCCACTGCAGTTGCCCGAGCCTTACCTGGTGTTTATCAGAGTCTTGCTGACCCCTGTGGGTGAAGCCCGGGGCAGGGAACCCTGAGGCCCTGAGAGAGCAGAGGGAGCTCCTGAGAGCAATGGAGGGTGAGGAGCCTCCTTAACCAACAAGGTCACTCCAGTCCCCCGACGGGGTGACACGGGCAGTAAGGACTCGGGTTCTCTCACACCACGGGGACCTTCTCTCTTAAAATGTCAACAAGTTATAGCAGCAGCCATGGCAGGTGGGGCTGAGGCGGCACCTGAAATCCAGAATGAGGCTGTGCCAGGGGAATTAAAGGCTGAGGCAAAGGGGTGAAGAAGCTCCCTGACTGGGCTGTGTGGACCTGGGGGCGGGGTGACACCCACGGATGGAGTGGTGAGGAAGGGGGACAGAGACAGGCAGGAGACAGGGCACCTGTCTACTAAGCTCTGGGGCTGCCATTCCCCCCTGGGGCGGGGGCAGGGGTGTGCTGTTGACAGAGACTTCCAGGAGACTGGCGCCCCCTGGAGTCAGACGGCTGGTAGAGCACACTGGGTCAGGCCTGCAGCCCAAGGGTGTGGGGGTGTGTGTGCTGGAAGGAGATCAGCCTGGTCTGGAGACAGAACCCTGTTCAGAGGCACAAGCCAGAGGAGGAGCCAGGGCCCCACCCTCCAGTAAACCACACTGAATGCTCTACCTCTCTCCTTTTTTTTTTTTTTTTAATCTAGGGAAAAAAAAAAGAAGGAAAACGAACTCCCAGCAAGACCAGTGTTTAAACGGAAGGTGCCAGGTAGGAGGTGGAAAAGGAGAGGTTGGGTCCAGATGATAAAGAATCCACTTGCCATGCGGGAGACCTGGGTTCAATCCCTGGGTCGGGAAGATTCCCTGGAGGAGGGCATGGCAACCCTCTCCAGTGTTCCTTGCCTGGAGAATTCCCATGGACAGAGGAGACTGGCGGGCTACAGTCCACGGGGTTGCAAATTGTTGGACATGACTGAGTGATTGAGCACAGCAGTGACTGTGTTTGAGGTTTAGGGCTTTAAGCTCTCCTTGGTGGGGTCTCCCTTGTCCTGGGTTGGCCCCTGGGGCCCTGGTGCTGCAGCTTCATTCCTGCTGCAGCATCAGATCTGGCTGACTGCTTAGATCAGCATTTCCAGACCGAGAACCTCACTCTGCTCTAGGGAAGAAGAGTGCTCTGGTCACATTCGATGTGAGGAACTTGATGGTGATTTCCAATGCTCATTAGCACGCTGAGACATCCTACAAGAAAGGGGTACTTTTTATTCTGTTTAACCCTTGGGGATGAGCTTTTTTTTTCATGCAATGCCTATTGACATCTCGGGAAGGAATGTTCCACTTTGGTGAACGCTGGGCTAACTTCTGCCTCTAGGGCAGAATGTACTTTTATATTCAGGTACATTAAGTGTACTTTAATCCTGGGTCAAGGACAACTGTATGATGAAAGAATGGTGAGGGGATATGTCAAAGTTGCTCAGTTGTGTCTGACTCTTTGTGACCCCATGGACTATACAGTCCATGGAATTCTCCAGGCCAGAATACTGGAGTGGGTAGCCTTTCCCACAGGAGAGGGGAGGCAGGCCTCTACTTTCTCATTCCCCTAAAGAACAAAGGTAGGGGCACAGGCTGTAGTTCTATCTGCAAAAAAGGGAGGACAAGTCATACCAAAAGGTAGGGCTAGAGGGAGGGGCTTAGAATCAAATGCAACAAGAGAAACAGTTTTGGGCTTTAAATGAGGGGTTCGGACTAATGGGACTGCATTAGAATCACCTGGGGAGATTTTGAAAAACACAGATGCCTAACCTGCTTCCCCCCAACAATCTCTGGGGAACTCCTGTTTCTCAAAAACTCCTCCAATGTTTCTGATTCGAGGGACAGAGATTACTTCTGGTGACAGCATCTAGGCCCCCTTTCCAGTGTCTTATAAAACGGACAAACATCTGCTGCTTCCCTGAGTCATCTTAGAATCCAGATGTTCCCCTGAGCCATTCAGATAAGTAGGTCAAAAAGAGGTGTTTGGGGAGGAAGGGAGCACCCCTGACGGGGGAGGGGAGTAGTGGTGAGAAGATCAGGCCAAGATCCAGAGTTTGTTGGGGAAAATGTGGCCTCCACTCCCCCTGGCTTCGGACTTTTCTCTTCTAATATGTTTTCTTCCCCAAAACAACCCTGAGACCAGCAAGGACCCTGGAGGGACAGAGCCAGAAGGTGGCCCAATGGTGGGCGATGGGTGGTCCCAGGATACAGTGTGTCCACAGGTAGATGTGATGGCCCAATGTTTCTGTGTCCTAGCACCTCCTGTTACTGGTTTGAATGTGACATGTGACATGGAGGGAGGAGCCTCAGCACCCTGGTTAAAACCATGGCTCTGCTAAGAGCAGCCTGCACCCCCTCCAAGTCCAGTACGCTCCCCTCTTTGGGACTCAGTCTCCTCCCCTGTATGATGAAGGAGGCAGGGGATTTTTTTTTCTGGCCATACCTTGCAGCATGTGGGATCTTAGTTCCCTGACCAGTGACTGAACCCATGTCCTCTGCTTTGGGAGTGCAGAGTCTTCACCACTGGACCACCAGGGAAGTCCCAGGCAGGTGATTTAAATTCTCCCTAAGTCCCCCTGTGCTCTGAGGCTTCATGATTCTGAGAAGGCTCAGAGAAGTGTGTTCCTGCTCAGTCCCTCAATCATGTCTGACTCTGCAACCCCATGGACTATAGCTCGTCAGGCTCTGTCCATGGAATTTTCCAGGCAAGAGTACTGGAGTGCGTTGCCATTTGCATCTCCAGGAGATCTTCCCGCCTCAGGGACAGAACCCGCATCTTCTGCATTGGAAGGCAGATTCTTTACCAGTGAGTCACTTGGACTTCTCAAATCCACCCATTTGGTTAGTGGCTTTTAGTTAGGCCTTAATTTATTTCAACTCCATGTGAGTGACAAATGGTCCCATTTTCAAGAAAGGAAAATGGAGGTATTCAATAACATGCCTGCACTGAGATAAGTCTCTGGGTGCCTGATCCTGATTTGATCCTCTTTTCAGTTCTGAGGTCCCATTCCTACCTCCCTCTCCCCATGGGGATCCAGCTCTTGGGGATGTCCCAGCTCAATGGTTGTATCTGCAGTTCCCTCTAGAGGGAGCTGTTGCCTGGTGCAGTAACCTGACTGTAGCAGGCAGTGGGAACCATAGGTCCTGGTTTCTCGCCTTCTTGGGATAGATCAGCAAAGTGGAAGATGCCGATCTGGGTATTGCTGGCACTTTCCTTGTCAAGAATTGAAAGGAGTTTATAGAGCAACGGTCCACTGGTTTATTCATTTATACATTCAGCCTGTCTGTGTGTGTCCAGTCCTGGCTCAGGTACAATGTACACCAGATACAAAACCAGCTTGGGCTTCACAGGCACCCCCACAAGGCAGCTTCCTAGACAGTAACTTCTCACTAATCTGGACCTGTGAGGGCAGGCCTTAGTATCTCTATTTTACAGATAAGGAAATTGAGGCTCAGAGAGGTGAAGCAATTTCCTCACATCACACAGCACAGTTCATGTGACTCCAAGTCCAGGGCGCCTCACAGTGGAGAATGCACACACTCGGCTTCTCGCTGAAGCAAAGCCTTCCCTATCTTCTCACCCCTTGCTGAGAGCTATATGTATGAGGAGGAGGAGCTGACCCCCCCACCCTTACAAGCATAAGGCATCACTATGGCAACCGTGCTCCAAACAGCAACCTTCTTGGACCTCATAATCACATGTCTACACTGGCTGATGCGGTAACTTTCCAGAGTGGGACCTTGAAAAACCTCAGATAGTAATGACAGCTGCTATTTCATTGTATTGTGTGTCAGCTCCTTTATTTGCTTTATCTTGAATTCTCTCAAACTATCCCACATGTCCCCCATTTCATAGGCACAGAAACTGAGGCTCAGAGCAGATGACTTGCCCAAGTGCTTGTAGCTAGGATTTCAACTTGGATCTGGGCCACCAAAGTCCAAGTTATCTCTACTTTACCTCTGTGGCCCTGGCTCTTTTTTTCATTTGTTGTTTGCTCTTACTCACCTGCCACACTCTCTCTTCTTGCCCTCCTACCCCTGGCTTACTTTTCTGCTGTTAGACACAGTCGGACATGGCCTGACCCAATGACTAAATGATGATGTGGAGCAGGGTTTCTTAATCTCGGCACTATTGACATTTGGGGCTGGGTAATTCTCTCTTGTTGAGGCGAAGGCACTGTCCTGGGCATCACACATATTCAGCGGCATCCTTGGTCTCTACCCACTAAAGGTCAGCAGGCAGTATCACTCCTCTCTCACAGCGAAAACATTAAGTATCTACAGACATGATCAAATATTCCCTGGGGTGCACAAGAGCTCTCCAGTTTAGAACCACTGTCTTATAGAAATGAGGAGTAGGGTCAAGTTGTTTATAACCCGCCTTCCCCATTAGACCACGGGCAGCTGGAGGGCAGGAAGAGCGAACTGTTTGATGTACTGCTGTGTTATCCATGCCTACTGCAGTGCCTGGCATGTGGCAAGTGCTGCTGAAAGGATGAATGAATGAATGAGGTTTCCATGAACATGGTATGTTTCAGGATGAGGGCCTGAAGGGCGATGTTCCCATCCAGATCCTCATCGACCTGCACTGCCTGGTGCACAGTACCTTTTCCTTTTTAGGCCTCAGTCCCCCTCTGCCATCTCTTAAATGAGGGTCCTCCCTGGCCCTGAAGCCCTGGACATCAGTGGTCTGCGAACTGCCACGTTCCATCTCTGAGGTCCAGAGTCCAGGGGCTGAGAAGAGTCTCAGCCCTGGACAGAAGAGAGGCTGTCTCCCCACAGGCTGGACACTGAGATCTGCCCAGTCTTGAGCTTCTCCTTCTTTATCCACGCTCCTCAAGTCAAATCAATTACAGAGAGACAGTCAAGTGCTCCCCCCTCACCGTCCCCCCCAAGACCCTATGCAGTAGAGGTGGCTCCTTTTCAGAGCGTGTGTCTTAAAAGGAAAAACATGTAACCTCAAAGGTAACCAAATATCCCGATCGTGGTGCCCAGCACCACACACCCCAAATCCACCTATTCATGAGTTTAACAAAAAGCTTCTTTAGGGTACACTGTAAGGCCATTGAGAGGGAGAAAAGTCGCCTCTTACACACCCAGGCCAGCCCGCAGGGCCGCCCTCCCAGCACACACATACACACACTCACACACACACATACTCGGGCCGCTTACAAGAAGGCTCTGAGTTTTTAAAAGTAAACCCTACCGTTTCCGCTGTTGCCCTGGATTCAACTTTTGAAAAAAGGAACCGTTTTACCGCTTTCCCTACAAATTCCCCCTTTTTCTGGTCCTCCCTTTGCCTCAATCCCGTGCCCTCCCCCGAACCCTACTTTTGCCCCGCCCCCAGCAGCAGATCTTTTGCAGCCCCCACCCCAGCTCCCCAGGGCAGATGCCACACAGACAGCCTGGCCTTTGCCCCCTGGAACAAGGCTTTCTTAAGGGGGGCAGTAAAGCTCCCATCAAATATGATGGGAGCATGGCCAAGAGGTGGCCTGGTGACACCAGGAGAGGACAGCTCCTGTTTCAAGATGTGTTCCCATCTATAGACCACCCCCCTTCCCTTTCAAAAGGCAGCCAGTTAGCCCTGTCCCCTTGCCTGCTCCACTTGTAAGCAGGCCTGTCCTCTTCCTTGAACTTGCCCTTCACTCCCACCTCCAACTTCCATCTTCCAAGATACTTAAGGGTCTTGTTCCTACAAGGGCAGCAAGGATGCCCCAGTGCCTGCCAGCTGGGGCCATAAGGCAAGAGTTTCTCAGAGACGAAACATCATCGGGACCAGAGGCTTTCCAATTCTTTCGATCGCAACCCGCAGTGAGAAATACATTATGCAAATACCAAATTTGTGTATATTAATGCATATACATGTAGATTGTCAACACAAATATGCTTCTGTAGAACTGCAAAGTATGTATCAGAAAGCAAAGTTTCTAGAAGCAATACTTACCTTTGCAACATGGGAGACACTATTCCTACTTCATTAAACTGCCACTAAATTGGTTTCAAAACTGGCAGTTGGACAATTCCTGTGCTAAATGTTCTTGTGGGAACAGACAGAAAATGACACTCCTAACGGGCCCATGGGCTTCCCTTGGCTCAGCTGAGGTCTTCCTAGCATCTAACAAGAGGGGCCTTGAGAGGGACCAGGTTCTAGTAAAGATCGTTAAAAAAAAGTCCACATCAAAAGTTGGACACATGGTCTTTCACTGAGACAGATTTGGGACCCTGGGGTGGAGGGAGTGGCTAGAAACCACTAGAGGAGAGGAATTCAGGTTTGTGGTGCCTGCTGAGAGCTGAACAAGGCATTATATTATGTCTTTTAATCCTCACAAAAATCCCCAGTTGGAGGTTTTCCTCCCCTTTTTAGAGAAAAGAAAACTGAGTCTCAGGGAGGCTAAGTAAGATAAAGTCATGTGGCCAGTAGTTGGCTGAGCTGGGATTCGAACCCGGGTCTGCCTTGGCTGGCAGGCTTCTTAGCCACATGGCTCTTCTCTACCAGCTCAGGAGGTGAGCTCTCTCTTAGATTCCAACTCTGACTGGGGAGTCTGACAGGCCATTCTGGGTCTGTGAGGATGGAGAAACGCCCCATCTCAGCAGGTGGGGGTGCAGGCTGCCTGGGATGGGACTATGCGTGTGAGAGGATGACACAGGAAAATGTGTGCATGGGTGTGAGGAAGGGCTCAGACAGTGCAGTTTCTCACCCCTCAAACACACAGACTCCCCACCCAAAGAAGTAATAATATGTTTTCTCCTTCTGAATTCTTTGCTGTTGAACAGAGGGTTTTCAGATAATAAAGGGAGAACCCCAATTTAAGTATGAAATTCACTGAAAATTTCTAGTGAAAGAAAACCTTCTACTTAATATTAAAATCAGTAATAATAATAATATCAAACAGCTTTGAGTGCTTGTCCGGTGGCAGGCACTGTGCTGAGAGCTTTGCTTGAGTCATTTCAAACCTTCCGTTTACAGAGGACCTGCTCTGGGCCAGCACTGAGCACAGAGCCCGGTACCTAGGTGGCGCTTGCAGATATCAGAGAATGAATGAATGTACCCGGTGTAGAGCTAGAAACTTCACAGAAGTACAACTAATTTAAACACAACTCTATGTCACCTGAGGAATTCCAATATTTCTCTGAGAGATATTTTCTTCCTTTTGAATATTCCTTCATCCAAAACTTTTTAAACTGGAGAGATCTTTTGTTCTGTACTTTTATCTTCCAGGTTAGAATCATCATTTCCCCCCACCCTACGTTCTCACCCCTAATAAGCCTTTGGCTTTTCTCCCTTATTGCCTTTCCATTCCTGGGTAGTCTCTTCCTGGCCCAGTGATTGACAGGTCAACACTCATATCAAACTGAGCCTTGTAAGCCCCTTTGCCCAGGAGCTCAGGCAACCTGACTGTCCTGTTTCCTTGGCAACCCTTAAGGCAAGGAAGAAAGAGAAGGATTTCATCCCAGATGTCTGGACCCTTCAGTCAGGACTAGAGATCGACTGTGGCCTCAGAAAACCTACATTCTAGTCCTACTCATGCCCCTTAATCATTTCTGGAATCACTTTCCCTCAGAGATGAGGGTGTTTCCAAGGCTCAGGGTTCCCCCAGACTGTCAGACACCCACCCACTGCAGTATCCAAGACCTGAAACGTCACACTAACCCAATTCAGCTTTGCATATTCCTCTCTTCCTTCCTGGCAGACAGCCACTCCCACAGTATTTACGCATCAATCAAAATGCACAGCCCTGGGCTCCTTAGTGGTGAAACCCTCGAAGAACCCCATCAGAACCCCACTTATGACTGCAAGGAGGAGAATGATGAAAAAGTTTGGGTTGGATGCTGTCCCCTTATAAGAAATGACTCCCACTCCTACAGTCTGCTCTAGCCCAGGACATGGGTTCCACTGACATTGACAACTGCCTACCCAACCCCAGGGGTAATGGGGGTCACCCCATTCTGCTGCACCATCACTGGCTTCTCCTGTAGGGGAACCTAGAGATGGAAGCGCTACCTGTGGCCCTGGGTCCTCATCTCTCCTCTTCTTCCTTGAGGAATGCTCCTCCTGGGTGGCATGTTCAGAGCACTGTTCTTGGCTCTCTTGCGGGCACCCTGTCCCAGGGTCTGCCAATTCCTCCCGGCTTTTTCCCCACCTCCAGGTGCCCAATGGCCAAGGAAGTGGGACCAAATGGGGGAGTTCTCAGCCTCTGCTTAGGCACCTGCTGGGTACCTGGCACACTGCCTTGTCATTTCATTCGGTGTCCAATCACTCTGCTGTCAGGAAGCCTCCTCTTTCGCCTCTGACAGAGGACAGGCCAAGGGTCGGGAAGATGAAGCATCTCCCCACCCCCGTCAACTCAAAAGTAGCCCAGCGGGATTGGGACCCACAGTTCTCTGACTCTGAAGCAGCTACTCTGTCCACTACGGCTCCTCCCAGACCCTGGGGCTTGAAAACAGACGGGAGTTTGGAGCAAAGTCTCCTTTGCTCTCTCTTCCTTCATTCTGGGGACCGGGAGACAAGAGCCCCTCCTCACGTGTTCCCTAGCCCCATCCACGCTGAGTCTGCAACAGCCAGAAAGTTTGCTCAAGTCCATTGCGGACGCAGCGGGTGTATGTCGGAGGTCCGTAGCACACGCCTCCCAGGAGAGGGGGAGACCGAGGCAGCGCAGCCTCCGGCACAGAGGGGGAGCCACAGCACCTCCCCCGGCTCGCCAGGCGCGCTGGGAGAGCCTCCCTCTGGAGGGCAGGAGACGGTTACCTTCAAGAGTTGGACTTCCTTCTCCAAGAACTTCAGTCCCATACACTTGGCGAGACAGCGGGGGCTCCTGGGGCCGGGAGGCCCGGGTCTGGCCACGCCGCGGGGGAGACGCTCTGGGCGGGCGCTGCGCACCCCTCCTCCTGCCGGCGTCCTGTCCGCAGGTCCCCTCGGGCGGTGGCCGCAGCGGCGGCGTCTGGGTAGCGGAGTCCGGGTCGGCCAGGGGAAGGGATGCTGAAAGGCGCCCGGAGCCCCCTGACACCCGTGTCAGATGCCGGCCGGCGAGGGTGCTGAGAGAGAGACCTTGAGCAGCGCCGCGCGCGTCCTCAGCTCTGCGAGCCCACTCTGGAGCGGCGGGAAGGTAGGTGGGCGGGCACGGCGCGCGGTGACACATACATAGGGGCGGGCGGGGGAGGGGAGGACCCGGGAGGGGGCGGGGGGGGGCGAGCGCGAAGGGAAACCCCACCCCCGGGGGACCCGAGGGGCGGCCGACAGGGGGAGGGGAAGGCAGAGGCTGCTGGAGCGCGCTGGACCCCGGCTCCGGTCCGGCGCGCAGCGGGGGAAGCCGCCCGGCGCGCAGGGCGCGAGAGGAGCGCTTCCCACGGCAGCGCGGCCCCGGCAATACCGGGGCCCGCGGGAGGACGGCGGCGCGGGAAGAGCTGTAGGGCCCCACGTCTGCAATGCGGTCGGGCCGCTCCGCAGTCGGAGGGGGCCCCGGAGGGCCGCACCGGCACTGGCAGCCCCCGGCGGGCCGGGCTCCGCGGCCGCCGCGGCCGGACCGGGCTCCGCGGCCGCGGCGGCCGGACCGGGCTCTCCGGCGCGCGCGCGGGGTCTGCGGCTGATGCTCCGCGAGATGCGATAGCGAGGGGCGCGGCCCCCTGCTTCCCGGCCGCGCTCCGGAAGGACCCTCCTGCGGAGCTGGGTGAAAGTTCTTGGGGATGGGGTGCTCCGAGAAGGCAGGGGAGTGCGGAGGAGGCAAAGGAGGTTAGGGGACTGCGGGGAGGCGTGCTGGGGGCTGGAAGCCTCAGCATCAAAGGCTGAGGGTCTTCACAATCCAGGAGAGACAGACGAGGATGTATTTCAAACGGAGCAGGAATTCTCCAATAGCTGCAGACACCACCCTCCTTAATTTTGATTCCAGGCAAAAGAATAAAAGAACTAACAGCATTTGAAGACCTTCTGTGAGCTGGCTGCTTAATACACATTAATATCTCATTTAATTTTCCCAAAGAGCCCAAGGAGATACATATTACAACTACTTTACCTCCCGCAAAAAAAAAAAAAAAAAAGTGAAAACTGAGGCTCAGAGGGTGATGGAATTACCTCTCAAGGCCGGGTCTAAATTCATACCCAAAGTCACACTCTCTTTGCTGCTATGCGAGCTGGCGGTTCAGCCTCAGCACTTTTGGGGGACGCAGGCTGGCTGGTGGCCTTCAGCATCGTTAGGGAGGAAACTGCTGGTGACTGACATAAGATTTAGCGGCCTTGGTCAGTGTGGTAGAAGCCGCTAGACCCATCACTGGGTAGGGACTGAATGGAGAAGCACAAGGGGTGGGATCTTTGTGGGCTGCCCCATTACCGAGATAATAGACCCAGTTTTTCCTCCATTAAAGCGGGCCAGACTGCCTCAATTTCCCCAGTGTGACTACTCTAGAATTGTGTGGATATTTCCCCCTGATGGAGGGGTAGGACTGGCCCTGGCCCAGCACATTCTCTGGAGCTGCCCCCACCGCCCCCCCCCAACCCTTCCCTGCCCTGGGCCTGAGGAGGGTGTGGTGCCCAGTCCACCTGCTGGTCCTGGGAGCTGGGGCTATAAGGTGTTCCCTTGGTTGCCGGCTCTGACTTCACCCCTGTTCTACCTGAGTCTTTGGTTTTTCTGAATCAGGTATCTAAGTTGCAGAACACTTTGGGCACAGCTGACAAGATGGTGATCAGAACCCCTCACAGGAAAACAGTGTCTTTGCGATGAAATCTTACTAGTTACTGACCTCAGTGTCCAGACCAGAGGAAATGACTCTTCTAGAAAAAAGACAATCCTTAAAATTCAAACAGGAAGGTCATGGATTCCCTCTGTCAGTATTCATTCAGCTGATGCTCTCTGGTGAGAACAAACCATACCCTCATTTGTGAAATGGGTCATGTCTGACATATGTCTCAGGACAGGTGGGGCTAGTGAAGGATAATTCAATTCAGGAACAAATATTAATTAGTTAGTTAATCTTTGTAATGAAGGGAATGAATGTTTATTGATCATCTAGATTGTATTGAGGCTAGAAAGCATATAATAGACACCTATTGTGTGCCAAACACTGCTTGATACCACAGCCTGGCAGGTGGTTCTTATTCCCATTTTACACACCAAGAGACTGAGAGGTAGTGAATGAGTGCAGATTGGCATGACTCCACACTGCCTGCCCTTACAGGCTATAGAAAACCCAGCATGATGGGAAAGCATTTGAACACTTTAAAGACCATGTTCAGCAAATCAAAGGACCTGAGCGTCTGAAAGCCCTTGGTGGCATATGGACATTCCCCTGTTCCATGCAGGTGTCTACACAAGAGAACTCCTTGTGTAGTATTTCTGATCCTGGTTTTCCCTCCTCTGCTGAACACTTTGTAGTTTGCCCCCTGCCTTTTCAAGGCCCTGACCCGGTCTGCTGTCATTGGGAAGTTCTAACCTCTTGCTGCTCAGACTTGTTGACACACTAGCAGGGTCAGCTGGAGCTTTTTGGAAATGCAGACCCTCAGGCCCACCCCAGACTCAGGATCTGCCTTTTAATAAGGTGTCTTCTGTATCTGCTTATGTTTGAGAAGCATCTTTCAGAAGGTTTACTCATTCAGTAACAAAATCACAGAACAAGAAAAACTCTGAGCTAGGAAGGGCTCTTAGAGAATGTTGAGGACAACTTTTTCTGGGTCTTCACTCAGGCTGGGGCTGATTTCTAGGACAGGGCACTTGAGACAGCCCTTCTAGGATGCCATGGCTCCATATCCTAGCTTTTATGGCAGTGTGTCACTTGACTGCAAGATTTGGTGGCTTAAGTCACTGTCTCTCATGCTTTCTATGGATGAAAAATTTGGGAGAAGCTAGCCCAGGCAGTTCTGGCTTGGGCCATCTCATGGCGTTGTGGTCAAGACGTTAGCTGCAGCTCCATCATCTGAAGACTTGACTAAGGCTGGAGGATCCAGGTCTCAGGTGGCTCACTCACATGGCTTGCAAGTTGGTATTGGCTCTTGGCCAGTGGCTTCAGGTCATCTCTGGATGGGCACTGCCAGTGGGACACCCTCATGGCACGACACCTGGCTTCCATGACAGTGAGTGATGCGAGAGCCCAGGGGGAAGCCACAGTGCTTTTATGCCCTAGCTTTGGAAGTCACAGATGGCCATATTCACTGTAGATTGTTGGTCCCATAGGGCCAGCCCTGAATTAGTGTGAGAAGGAGCATACAAAGGTGTGAATATGGGTCTGGGGATGGCTGAGTGGCATCTTGGAGGCTGGTTTCCACTCTCCATTAAATTGACTCTTAGAGGATGGCCAGTCTCCTGGTCCATGTAACTGTATTACCATGGAGTGCTTGTTATTGACCCTGTCATGGTGATGCCATGTAAATGCCTCACCAGTTCAAGTATAACGTGTTTGCAGAATTCCTCTGAAGCATCTTTCCAATACCCCTGTATGACTGAGTGTTCTAGCTTGCCCTCCACGACAACAGATTTGTCCCAGTCTCTGTAGAACTGGCTTCATTTAGCCCAAGAGGAATTTCTATGTCTTTTCTCATAGTAGAATGCCCACAGGTCCTTCAACTATTTCCTGAAGGAGTTTCCTTCTGACTTCCTCACTCTCTGGAAACTCCTGTTTGTGGCTGTTCCTCTGATGTGTAATTCCCAGCACTGGATGCCTAAATTTGGCTGTGGACTGACCAGGGCAGAGCCGAGACAACCTTCCCCTCTCACCATTTGGGCATTTTGCACCTATCAATGCCGCCAGAGATTGTTGAGTCTCCCATTCAAGTACTAACCAGGCCCAACTCTGCTTGGGTTCCGAGATCAGACTGGGTCAGGTGGTATGGTCAACAAGTTTGTTGAGTCTTAGCACTATGTCATGCTTTTGGTTGATAATGAAACTTGTAGGCAGTTAAAACCATCAGACTGTTCTCATGCCGGCCACCACAAAAGGGCTTATCTCAAGCAACAAAACAGGGTTGGTGGGGGGAAGGGTTCCCGGTGTGTTCAAGAGCTATAGGCATGAATCCCAGTTCTGGCACAGACATCTGGAGCAGGTTGTGTAACCTCACTGGGTCTTGAAGTTCTCATCTGTAAAATGGAGCAAACTTATGGAATTTTTATGAGAATTAGAATAAGAGCGGGATGTCAGCACCAAGCAAATGATCTAGGTCAAGGTGCAAGGTGGTTAGTTTTCTTCTCTGGTCCCCTTCACTGCAGTTTGATGTCCTTGAATAAGTGCATTCTCTTCTGTCTGCTGGTCTCTGGGTCTGTAAAAGAAGTTAAAAATACTCACCTCCTAGAGCGTGCAATGATTAATACTATATGTAATGTGTGTAGAAAACGTGATCCTTTTTGGAAGCAAAGGACCATAGAAAGATGGTATAGAAATAGCCTTCTTATAGCAGAACTGTGGGCCAGGAAGCCAAGTCTTCTGAGAACTAGTGGAACATTTGAAAAGTGTTTTATTTCTTCAACACTGTGTGAGTGATGAACTCAGAGGGAAAGGTTCTAATAATAAAGAGCATGGGGTATGTTAGTGAAACACAGTTCCACACAAGACTGTGTGGAACAATGACGTACAGTAACAGGAAAGTGCTGTGTCACTTAAGACATAGAAGTTGAAGGTCGTGTTTAAGGAAACTCATTTCTTGAAGATTCAGTTTGATCTTTTCCCCCCCTGAATTCATCGCAGATTCTATTTTCAACAAACCCTGCCATTTATAAAAGAGAAAGTCATGGCAAACGTTTCACTCGTGACTCACTTGTGCTTTATTATTGAGGATACGCAGGGAGTGATGCTGATTGAGGTGTTAATATGTTGGTTTCTACCATCATAGTCATCATCATAGCATCATCATCATCACCAATTACAACAGGTCTGGGGTAAGAAGAGGGATAGAAGGATACTTCTCTAGGCAACTCCAGACCCCACAGCTCGCAGAGCCTCCCCATCTTATCTCTTCATCACCCTGAATCCTATGGGGCATCTCCCACACCTGGACCTGAGCTGGCTCTTCTTTGTTTTTCCCTTTATTCCAGCCATCAGAATCTTTGGAACTGATCGCCCAGCCCTTGTCACATTGGGCTTGATCTTTTTGTTTCCTTTCACTGATAAATATTGTGTCATTCTGGAGAAATTTTCCTAGATTTTCACACCTTTTAGTAGAGAAACAAAACTGGTATCATATGAACAAATAAAATAACCCCTAAACAAATGCTTGCTAGAAATGAAACATAAGAGGGACAGACAGCAACTCCATAGTTTGAAAATGACCTGCTAAGACACAGGCATGACTTTTCCCCACAAAACCTGGCACTCATTTGGTATACAGTGCTGGGGGATAGTCCTCTTGACATTTTAGTTACTCTTCTTCATCTATTCATCTTCTTACTGTGTATTCCTTCAAGAGGAGAAAACCCAGAAGACATAAGGGGACAAAGCTGTATTTCAGTATATTATTTTTTATTCTTAGGACTTTTACTTGTTAGCATTTTAATCTTGAAAGAATCATAAAAATAGGCATAAAATAGGCATTATTAAGATGCTGGAGAGCTGTCTGATTAGTCTCAAAATTTCAAGTTTAAAAAAAAAATGGGATTTCAGTTTCTTCATGGGTTAGCACAGCATCATCATCATAGTAATATTTATTGGTGTGTTTATTTATTTGTCATTTATTTATTATTATAAAACACACATAAAATTTATCATTTTAACAATTTAAAATATACAATTCAGTTCCATGGTATTAAGTAAATGCACACTGTTGTACAACCATCCCCACCATCCAATTCCTGAACTTTTTCGTCTTCGCAAATTGAAACTCTATACCCATTATACTCCCCATGCCCTCTCTCTCCTCCCGGTGCCCGGCAACCACCAGTCCACTTTGTGTCTCTATGAGTCCAACTACTCTACGTAGCTCGTATGACTGGAATCACACAGTGTTAGTCCTTTATTGATGGCTTGTTCACTTAGCATAATGTCTTTAAAGTGCATCCATGTTGTAACCAGTGTCAGACTTTCTGTTTTTCACAGTAATATTTACTGAGTATTTACTATGTGCCAGGACCTGTGCTAAATGCCTCGTTAAACCTCACAATGACTCAATGAGGTCTTGTTGGCTTTATTTCACTGATGAAGCAATTGAGGACAGGGAAGCTGCTCAGGTTCATGTTGTTGCTAAATGATAGAACCAGGCCTCTAACCCAGGCCTCCTGGCTTCAGAACCCTCATACTTAAAATGCTAATTTCAGTCTTTTATTGAGCACCTAGCCTGTGTCTGGTACTAGGCATTATACCGTTTTCCCCCTCCCTTTTTTTCTTTTACTATAGCATTTACGTAGACTGAAGTGCATCTTCAATATACAATCAGTGAATTTTTTCACATCTACAAACACCATTGCAATCACAACCACATCAGGATGTAGACCATTCCCTTGTTCGTCTTCTAGTCAATAGCTCCCCCCTCCCCACCCCCCTGGAGATCACTGTTCTGATCTCACTGATGGACCAATTTTGTCTATGTTTTACTTGATAGAAATGTCATCTTCCCATGAGTACTCCTTTTTGTTTGGTTTCTTTTACTCCAGTCAGAGGCGTTAAACTGGAGAGGGTGTGGCCCATCCAAAGGGACAGCCATCAGCCACTAGCCAGCTCCACCAGAATGTTACCATTCAGGACTTCAGGCTCCATGTTGCTGGGTCATGTACTAGCAATGGTAACAGTAGCCGTAGTTGTTGTTGTTGTTTTCCTTGAGAAACCAACTATCTAGATCTTTATGGGATATCAATGGTGATTAACTTAAACATTTAAATATAGTATGTGTCAAAACACTGAAGGATCAGCAAAATTCATTTATGGGTGGTTGGATAAATATTATGATGACGAGAATGGGCAGGAAAGGACATCTGAAAGGGAGAATCAAAGACACTGGATCTTGAGGGAGAGAGAGAAGCAGGAATCAAGAATGGTCTCAACCTTCTGAAGCTGAATGACTGGGAATGGGGAGTCCCATCAGGAAAGGAGAGAGGCTGCTTGGAGAAGGCAATGGCAACCCACTCCAGTGTTCTTGCCTGGAAAATCCCATGGACAGAGGAGCCTGGTAGGCTGCAGTCCATGGGGTCGTTGGGAGTCGGACACGACTGAGCGACTTCACTTTCACTTTTCCCTTTCATGCACTGGAGAAGGAAATGGCAACCCACTCCAGTGTTCTTGCCTGGAGAATCCAAGGGACGGGGGAGCCTGGTGGGCTGCCGTCTATGGGGTCGCACAGAATCGGACACGACTGAAGTGACTTAGCAGCAGCAACTTAGCAGCATCAGGAAACGGGCAGTGGGGAAGGGCAGCTGGGTTGGGGAGACAAGACAGCGAGTCCCATTGTAGACAAGCTTGGTTTTCCGAGGTGGAGAGACATCCAGGGGAAGAAGGCAAGACAGCAGGAGAAATGTGGGACTGGGGCTCAGGGAAATGCTGGCTCTGCAATTCCACACGTCTGCATTTAGCATTAGAACGGCTGCTGCTAAATCATGTCTGACTATTTACAACCCCATGGACTGTAGCCTGCCAGGGCTTTTCTGTGGAGGGGATGTCCCAGGCAAGACTACTGGAGTGGGTTGCCATTTCCTCCTCCAGAGGATCTCCCTGACCCAGGGATTGAACCCCATGTCTCCTGCATTGGCAGGTGGATTTTTTACCACTGAGCCATGAGGGAAGTCCCCAGTATTAGAACAAGGAACATTAAATTGTAGTTGACAAATGTTAAAATATACTTTAATTTCATACTGTAGCTAATGAAAGGAGAAAGTAGAAGGGCAGAAAACAGGGAGGAAAAGAGGCTTTGGAGAGAAATGCCAGGATATGCCAGAGACCCTGACACCCAAAGAAAAGTGATGCTGGTAACAGGGTTCTAGAGAAAAAGAAATGTGGACAAGTGTCCAGTGATGAATTTCCATCAGCCATAGACACAACCGGGGTTTGATTGCATGACAGCTGCATCTTGTGGCTATTAGGACTTTGCAGTTAATGAACTTTTAAATTTAGTTTATCCCCACAGTGTTCAGTAACATAATCCATTCTTTTTTGAGGGGAGGTGCACCACAAGGCATGTGTAATTCTCCCCGATCAGGGATAGAATTCGTGCCCCTTGCATTGGAAGCAGAGTCTTAACCCCTGGACCACTAGGGAAGTCTTTAAATTCCTTTTTTGAACTATTGTTGCATTTTTGCAGCTTATAGGCACAGATATAAATCTGATGCTTCATGGAATTTACCTGTAAGCCTAAATGAATGAGATCAACAGCTATGACCTTTTTATACACACTGGCCAGATCTCACCATGGAACCATGGCATTAAGTTCATCTTAGTTCCTGGATCAAGTCAGATGTCCATCCCCACAAAAGTAGTGCCAGCCTTCCCGAGGATCCTTGGTTTCATAGGGCGTGTATAGTTCAGGCTAGAAGTTCTCCACAGAGTTGTTTCAGAGCCACTTTAACCTTTGAAGGATGAAGGAAAGGGACATGGTAAAATTCATTTAACTTAGGAGGTGGTGTCACTTAATTGCTCTTTCTTGCTTCCCATTTTCCACAATTGAAGGAATAGGACCATCAAGTCCCACTGTTACGCCCACAGAGTAAAATGGTTGACTAAGTCCTAAGCTGTGTGTGTGTGTGTGCACCATATAGCTACCAAGGGAACACTTACGATTTAATTCAAAAACAGAAAATTGACAGATGAGAGTGCTTAAAGCCATAAGAAGCAAATATGAATATACGAGGAAATTTGTGTGTGTGTGCTTAGTCCCTCAGTCGTCTCTGACCCTTTGCGACCTGATGGACTGTAACTGCCAGGCTCCTCTGTCCATGGGATTCTCCAGGCAAGAATATTGGAGTGGGTGCCTTTTCCTCCTCTGGGGATCTTCCCAACCCAGGGATCGAACCCTGGTCTCCTGCATTGCAGGCAGATTCTTTACTGTCTGAGCCACCAGGAAAGCCCATGAGAAAATTAATACTTGATAAAATTAATACTCAATAAAACTCCCCAATAGAGAGGAGAGAGATGACAGACACAGAGGAGAGAATGGCTATCAGTGAGTGGGGGTGTATTGGGGAGTGTAAGAGGACAAGGACAGTCTATGAATTCTCTGGTGAAGAAATAAATAGAAATTACACTAGAGGGTCAAAGGGGATCCTCCCCCAGCACCCCCCGTCTGAAAATTAGCTGTTGCCTGTGCCCAGGTGAGCTGGGTCCCACTACCTGTCCAAATCTCACACCCGTGCGTTTTTCCCCTGTCTCTGGCCCCTCTGCATGCCTTGGTTGGAAACGTGGCTTTTCCAGAGTCAAAAGCCAAGAGGACAAGGCACCTATTCACCCTGCTGGGTTTGAAATTCTCCTTCGAAATTCCTTTAACTGCAAACGCCTTCTCCCAAGTACACTGTGCATCTTTTCAAATTTCAGACATAAACAGCGGCGTAGCCCCACCTGGCAACCCCCTCTCACCCTCCTGATAAAAATAGAAAGTGCCAAGGTGGGGAAAGTCATGGACACAGTGGGGTTTTGTGGATCAGCTGTTTGCACGAGTCATCCTGACCCCTCTGCCTATTTTGAGGAGGGGTGTCTCTTGAGGGGAGGGAGCTTTGAGCTGGATTCTTGGGGGATTTGTCATCCCTGGCACCTTGGCCCCTTCCATTCTAGGCCCAAGACGCATCTCTGTGGTTGTGTGTTTAACTCTGTGTCCCAGGGAGAGACACGTTTACCTGTGGTTGTTGGCTTGGGTGTCAACTCTGGTGACTGTGGGGGATGGAAACAGTGGTGGGAAAAAGTGCGGGGAAGCAGTTCATTTGCAGAAACCACTGATGTGAAAACTTTCGCTGGACAGCCAATTGCACATGGCAGAGTCCTGGGCGTGGTATGAGTTTAGGTCAAGGCAGGCGCCATGACCCCACGAGCAGGTGACGGGCATTTGGAGGTAATGAGCTCTTACCCTATGCACTTGGTTCCCACTGTATGGGACATGGGTGGGTGAGCAGTGTGGGGTCAACTGGCAGGTTCATTGAGCTAGGGCTTACGAGACCTGTTCTAGTTCCAGCTGCACCATTTATCAGCAGTGTGACCTTGGGCCTCAGTTTCCTTTTTAGTAAAAGAGGAATTTCAGGAATTTCCCTGTTGGTCCAGTGGCTAAGACTCTGCACTCCCAGTGCAGGGGGCCCAGGTTCCATCCCTTGTCTGGGAACTACATCCCACATGCCCCAACTAAAGATCCTGCATGATGCAAAGAGGATCGAAGATCCTAGTCGCATGTGGCACCTAGGACATGACAAAGCCAAATAAATAAATATAAATGAATGAAAGAAGAATGACAATATCCCCATAGAAAGATGCAGGGGAGTTTCTGTTGCTTCACTGCTTACAACCATCCAGTGGCTTTTGGTTGCGTTCAGGACACAGCAGCCAACAGAGCTTGAATGACCTGGCCCCGCCTCTCTCACCTCATGTCCCCTCTAGCCACTTTACTCTTCCACTCTGTGTTTTGGCTCCATTTCATCTTCATATTGTACTTTAAATATCAGAGAGGCCTTCCCTGACCATCCAACTTCTTTGCTGCCCCCAGTTTCTATTACGGCGTCTCGTTCCTTCCCTTCCTGGTCTAGCCCACACCTTGCTGGTGTGTATTTTGAGCTGTTTATGTGAATTGTCCCCCGCCCTCTCTTACCAGACTCTGAGCTTCATGAGGGTAGGGACACATATCGCCAGCTCCCAGCTCAGTGTGGGTCATACACAGGCTCTCAATAGATATTTGTTGAGAGAATGAATGAATGAATAGGTCTTTTTTCCTTCTTTGTTTCTCCTGTGTCTGGCACGTTTAGAGACTCAGGAGGTGAATCATTAATAACTCACATCCATTGAGCACTCTGGGTTAGGCACTGTTCTAAGCATTGACATCTAGTGACTCATTTAGTAGCCGTAGTAATCTTACAATTGGTTAATGGCCATCATAACTTATTCCTGTTTTCCAAAAAAAAAGAAACTGAGGTCCGGAGAGGTCAAGTGCTTTGCCTAAATCATAGCTAGTGAATGGCAGAGCAGAGGTTCAGTCCCAGATAATTAGGTGGCAGAATCTGTATCTTTAACCTCTTACAATCCTGCTTGAATGAAGAGGTGAGTGAAGGAAAGAAGCTAGTTCATTGCAGAAGCTCATAAACATTCATTTATTCTTTCCCTCTGCCTGCATGCTTGATTGAAAGGGTCGAGTTAGAGCTTTATAAAGAGTAAAGAGGTATAGTGTATAGTGATGAATGGGAGTGGATGGATGGGGAGCTCTAAGGGTGGGTAGGGTGAGGCCTCAGTACCAATCAGCCAGGCTCTATCACCCAAGAGAACTTCCTGGGGATGGTAGCGTTAGGAAATGTTTAAATAACAGGAAGAGATGGGGGGCGGGGGGCAGTGATGGCAGGCCAAGGCCATGGCCCGAGGCTAGAGCTGACAAGGGTGGGCAGCAAAGAAAGACTAGAAGCTACAAATCCCATGGATAGCAAGTTAGAAAATTAATAGGAGAACAGAAGTACCACTAGGATGCATCAGGACGTGAAGCTGAAGATGGTGATTTATCAAGTCAGGACCCACAGGTGGGAGTTCTTCTTGTCCAAGATGAAACCTCGAAAGAGGTGAAGTTGGTTTGTCTTTAGTCAAATCTGGCAAGAAGTGTTTGAGCTCCAGAGTCTGATGTCAGTTCACATGTTACAGTTCAACTTCTGGTATTTGGTTGGCAGCTCGAGCTTTGCCACCTGTAGCTGACTAGTCCTGACCTTAACATGCAACTAGAATCTACCAAATCCTGAAGAGCTGGCATCTTTGACTTAGAGAAGATAATCAATTTGGAGTCTTTAAGCTGGGCAAGAGGATTCTGTGGCATTCTGATACTTTCATTGTGTTAGGACCGAGGTGTTGACATGGACTCAAAATTAAAAGTGGATGATTGGGAAACAAGGCAGTGTGGGTCACTGGGAATAGTGATAATGACCTTGTGTTGTGCTAGTTAACCTTTGGCCCATGCGTCAGTTGGGCTTTCCAGGTGGCTCAATGGTAAAGAGTCACCTGCTAATGCAAAAGAAACAAGAGGCTTGGGTTTGATCTTTGAGTAAGGAAGATCCCCTGGAGGAGGGCACAGCAACCCACTCACTCCAGTATTCTTGCCTGGAGAATCCCATGGGCAGAGGAGCCTGGCGACCTATAGTCCATAGAGTCACCAAGAGTTGGACATGACTGAAGTGACTTAGCATACACTAAGCACTCAGTCAGGATAGGCTGGGTTATGCTGCAATAACAACAGCCCCCAGATCTTAGTGACTTGAAATGAAAAGATTTAGTTCTTGCCCACATCCACTGTGGATGGTTGGGAACTTTGCACCAGGTCATTATCCTCCAGGTCAGGCTGATGGAGAAGCCACCATCTGGGACATTCCCCTCTGGTTCCATGGCAGAGGGGAAAACAGGGTCCTGTTGTGTATCAGCAATTAAATGCTCCAGCCCAGAATAGGCACATGTCATTTGTGGTTCCAAAATCACTGTGGACAGTGACTGCAGCCACAAAATTAAAAAAATGCTTGCTTCTTATAAGAAAAGCTATGACAAACCTAGACAGCATATTACAAAGCAGAGATATCACTTTGCTGACAAAGGTCTGTATAGTCAAAACTATGGTTATTCCAGTAGTCATGTATGGATTTGAGAGCTTGACCATAAAGATGGCCAAAGAATTGATTCTTTCAAAATGTGGTGCTGGAGAAGACTCTTGAGAGTCCCTTGGACAGCAAGGAGATCAAACTGGTCAATCCTAAATGAAATAAACCCTGAATATTAATTGGAAGGACTGATGCTAAGCTGAAGCTCCAGTACTTTGGCCATCTGATGGGAAAAGCTGACTCACTGGAAATGGTCTTGATGCTGGGAAAGACTGAGGGCAGGAGGAGAAGGGGGAAAGAGAGAATGAAATGGTTAGATAGTATCACTGACTCAATAGGCATGAGTTTGAGCAAACTCTGGGAGACAGTGGAGGACAGGGAAGCCTGGCATGCTATAGTCCATGGGGTCGCAAAGAGCCTTACACAACTTAGTGACTGAACAAAAATTTCTGGTTACAACTTATTGGTTAGAAATAGTCATGTAACCCCCATCCAGCTAACATGGGAGAAGAAGTGTAATGCTAAGTGCCAGGTGGATGAAAAGCTGGAAAACTGTGGAAGGCATTATTACTGTCTCTAGTCAGTCCTCTAAGTGATGGAGTAAGGTTTGCATTCCACCTGGCTATTTCAGTCACTGGGATCCTTTCTTTAGGGGTCAGAATGTCTCCCAGAGGAGGTAAGGGTGATATGGTGCACTGGGGGTCCTGAGTGGCCCCATTATTGGATATCTGTTACCAGAAAAGCCTTCACCCTCCAACAAGGGTCTTGGATATTTGATGGAACCCCATTTAGTGCCCATTTGCCCATGATCTTTCCTCCACTCTTCTGGAAAGAGAGGAGGGCAGCCTCCTCCTTGCATTCCTTTCCTGGGCTTTCAGAACCTGGCAGCCCCACTTAGGACATGTTCAGTCTTTGACACAAGGTGGTGGGTTCAGGGTGCTTGCCAGGGTGAGATCTCCTCTTTGCTATAGGACTGTTAGCTCCTCAGAAGTCCCCCTTCCTTTCCCATGGGTTTATTCCTTGTCTTCTGGGACCAGATCTTGGAGGCCACTGGACTCTCCAAAAGGGGGAGCCATCACTGGAGTTGGTTGTGGTCTTTCAGGCTATGGATTTCCCATCTGGGGACCTCTTGCAGGTTTTCCTGCTCAGCTGCTCAGTGTGGAGCTCTGATGACACCTAAAAATGAAACAAACAAGGAATGATCATAAGAAAATGATGGAGCATCTCATATGGTGAGAGCAAGAATGCAGGGAGGCCTACTTGGAGCCACAGGGCTCAGCTTTCTTAGTTGTGGCTTGGCCTCGGTTCTGGGAAGCCTGCCTTTTCTCACTCAGCAAAGGAGGAGAAACTTCCTGGCTTATGGAGACAAGGGGAGGATATAGGCTAAAAGATTCCAAGCTGTCTCCTTAGGCAAAGCACACAGAATGGAATCCAGGGGATTGTGCTGAAATGAGAGCCTGAGAAGTTTCAAATTGCTTCATTTTTGTTCCAAGGAAGCCCTGGGGCCGTGGCATGGGTCCATCCCTGAGAGTCTAGGAGTTGAAGTACTGTGGCCTAGGGATGGGAACTGAGGTAGGGCTCAGGAACCAGGTCATAGGAGAAGGTCTAACCATCCATGGCACCTCTGCACTAGGTAGGGCAGAGCTCACCTGGGTAAAGTCTTCATGAGAAGCCAGAGCTAGCACAGATGCAGGAAGGGACCAATAATTCAAGTCAAGGAAGAAGAGCCCTGGGAACATGAAGGCCTGGCTGGAGCTGTGTGTTGGAACCTGGGGTGGAGTAGTCATGGAAAGAGACAGCCAGGCTGCTTTTCTACAATGTGGTCCTCCCCAGCATGCCTTATTGAAGGTCATATTCTGTTGTTGAGGCTTCATTGTTGAAGAATAGAGAAGGGATTGGCATGACTGACACATGGCCCAACATGAGCAAAAGAAAGGAGACAGAATAGAATGCCTAGAGAGGCCACCCTGGGTAGTCTTGAGTCAGATGGGGAGAGGGCCAAGAGGACCCAGGGCATACTAAAAGTTTATGAGCAGGAAGAAACTGACATTGGTATTTCTGCATGTAAACCCCCAGCTCTGGACTTCCCTGGTGGTCTGGGGTTAAGAAAAAGCCTGCCAGTGTAGCAGACATGGGTCTGATCCCTGGTCCAGGAAGATCTCACATGCTGAAGAGCAACTAAGCCCGAGTGCCACAGTTACTTGAAATCTGAGTGACTAGAGCCTGTGCTCTGCAACAAGAGAAGCCACCGAAATGAGAAGTCCAGGCACCAAAACGAAGAGTAGTCCCTGCTTGCTACAGCTAGAGAACGCACACGCACAGCAATGAAGACTCAGCTCAGGCAAAAACAAATAAATAAAAGAAAAGACTTTAAAAAAAGCCTGGCCTCATTTTTAGGGTTCACACTCAAATGCTACCCCATCTAGAGAGTTCTGTCATAATCTAGGGTCAGAATACACCCCAAAATCATTCCTCTGTGATTCTGTATCTGTCACTTGTTATCACAGGTGCCTTGTACTGGAGTTAGTTTTGAGTGTCTCTCCCAACAGCCTGATCTTTCTGTGGATAGCACCCCACAGCAGGGCACCCCCAAGTTAGCACCTGGCTCTCAGGTAAATGAGGAGCTAAAGGGAGGCAGCAGGATGTGGGAAGTCCTTCCAGAATCCTGCTTCCCCAGGGAGGTTCCAGGACCACCTACCTCCCAGATACCTGGGCTGTTTGTTTAGAATTCACCCCTGACTCGCCAAATCTGACTTTATAAGGTAAACCCCCTAAATCTTTACTTGTTTGCTTTCTTTTAAAATTAACATTAACGGAGCTTCTCTGGTGGCTCAGCATTGAAGAATTCACCTGCCAATGCAGGGGACATGGGTTTGATCCCTAATCTGGGAAGATCCCACATGCCACGGAGCAACTAAGCCCATGCACCACAACTACTGAGTCTGTGCCCTAGAGCCTGGGAGCCACAGCTAGTGAAGTCTGTGCACCCTAGAGCCCGTGCTCCACAACGAGAGAAGCCTCTGCAATGAGAAGCCTGCACACCATAACTAGAGAAAAGCCCATGCAGCAACAGAGACCCAGCACAGTCAAAACTAAATAAATAAAGTTAATGAAGTATAATTATGTGTAATAAAATGTACCCATTGTAAGAGTAAAGTTTGATGAGTTTTGGTAATTTTACAGTCATGTACTCATCATCTCAGTCATAATATGGAGTATTTATTTCACACCAGAAAGTTCTCTCATGCCCCTTTGCAGTTAATCAACTACCCTCCTTGGCTCTGGATGACCACTTCTTTTTGTTTCTAGATATTAGTTCCAGGAGTTCATATTAATGGAAACATGTGATGTGGTAGGTTGAATGGTAGTTCCAAAAATGTGTCCTAATTGCTGGAACCTTATTTGGAAAAACTGTCCTTGCAGTTGGGGCTTCCCCGGGTGGCTCAGCAGTAAAGAATCTGCCTGCAATGTAGGAGACTCAGGAGATGTGGGTTTGATGGGTCTGGAAGATTTCCTGGAGGAGGAAATGGCAACCCACTCCAGTATTCTTGCCTAAGAAATCCCATGGACAGAGGAATCTGGTGTGCTACGGTCCATAGGGTGGCAAAGAGCCAGACACACTGAAGTGACTGATTCCATCTCTGCAGATGGGATTAAGTTAATGATTTTGAGATGAGGAAATAATTCTGGATTATCTGGGTGAGTCCTGAATGCCATCGAACATGTTTTTATAAGAGAGAAATAGAGGGAGATTCAACACTACACACACACAAGAAGACGTCAATGTGAAGACAGTGGCAAAAATTGGAGTGATGTGGCCATAAGCCAAGGAATACTGGTAGCCACCAGAGTCTGGAAGAGACAAGGAATGGATTCTCTCCCAGTGCCTCTGAAGGGAGGGCTGCTATACTGGGACCTGGATTTCAGTCTCCTGCTATCCAGAACTCTGAGAGAATAAATTTCTGTTGTTTTAAGCCAAGGTTGTTTTAAACAACTTTAAGTTGTTTTAAGGTTGTGGTAATTTTTCATAGCAGCTCAAGGAAACTAATGCACATGGAATATAATTTTCTGTGTCTAATTTCTTTTGCTTGGATTGATTTTAATATTCCTCCATGATATTTGTGTTCACAGCTCATTTTCCTTATTACTGCAGTCATATTTCACTGTATGGATATACCATAATTTGTTTATTCATTTTACCTATTGATGAATATTTGAATTGTTTCCAGATTCAGAGGACTGTGAATACAGCTGTTATGAACAAGTTCCTGTGTGTGCATATACATGTATCCTATTTCTCTTGGGTAACAATCAGGAGTGAAATTGTTGGATTATGCTATAAGTGTATGTTTAAATTAATATGAAACTATCAAATACTTTCCCAAAGCGGTTATACCAGTTTGAATTCCCATGAACAGTGTATGAGAGTTCCATTACTTTGGTTCACACTAACACATGATTTTGTCAGTCTTTCATATATTATATATGTATATGTATTATATATAATAAATAAAAATATGTAATTCAACTTTCTTTGAAATTATAGTCTATAATAAATGCATATGTTTATGCTAGAGTTATAGGTTATATTTAATAAATATATATGTACTATATATATAATAAATATCCTAGTACATACATATATTCAACTTTATTTGAAAAACACTTACTTATTTAAAAAAATGCTTCTTTTTTCCAAAAAAAAAAAATAAGTTAAGGACTTCCCTGGGGGCCCAATAGTTAGGAATCTGTCTGCTAATGCAGGGGACACATGTCCGATCCCTGATCTGGGAAGATCCTGCATGCCTTGGAGCAACTAAGCCTGTGTGCCACAACTACTGAGCCTGTGTACCCTAAGGCCCATGCTCTATGACAGGAGAAGTCATGGCAACCAGAAGCCCATGCACCACAACTAGAGAAAGTCCTCTCACAGCAACGAAGACCCAGCACAGCCAAAATAGTTTAAACAGCTCGCGGTAAGTGATGTACATAGGTGATACTCTAATAGTACTGGAAGATCAGAAAATCTGTAGTAGTTTTATCTATAGAAATAGCTAAATATGAACCAAAATGATATTTGGTGTAAAGTGTATATATTAAATGTAAAGTTGTAGATTTACTGAAATCTTTCATTTTTACTTTCTAATTTTGTATTAAAAATTAACATGATTCTTCAAATGTTGTGTCACAATTTTTACCAACCTGAGTCTGTCAAAAAATACGGAATGCTTCATGATTTTGCATGTCATCCTTGAACAGGGGTCACACTTATCTCTGTATTCAAATTTTTGAATGTGTAGAGGTACTCCCCTGTGGTTTCAATTTGCATTTCCCTAATTGAGAACTTTTGGGTGTGCTTATTGCTCATTTGTATATCTTTCTGAAATAGCTGTGCAAACTTTTGCCCATTGTGTATGTAGGAGATGTTGTTTAATTTCTTACTGAACTTTAAGAGTTCCTTGTTTATTCTGGATACAAGTCTTTTTGTTGAATATAAATACTGCAAATCTTTTCCCCCAGTCTGTGGCTTTCCTTTTCATTTCCTTGACAGAGAATTTCAAAGAGTAGAAGTTTTTTGCTACAGTTCATATTTCCAATTTTCCCCTGTATAGTTAGTGGTTTTTGTTCACTACCTAAGAAATCTTTGCCTACCAAGGTCACAAAGATTTTCTCCTGTTTTCTTCTAGAAGTTTGCTAGTTTTAACTTTAATGTTTAGGTCTGTGTTACATCTTGAGTTATTTTGTGTGTGTGATGTAAGAGCTGAGGTTAACTTTTATTCTTACAGGTATTCAGATTTCTTCAGCACCATTTATTGAAAAGACTGGTTCCCCCATTGAATTACCTTGGTTTCTTTGTTGCACATCAGCATGTAGGTTGTTTATCCACTCATCCATGGATGGATCATGTGTTTTTTTAAAATTTATTTTAAAATTACTTATTTATTTATGGCTACGCTGGGCCTTCATTGCTTTTGCACAGGCTTTCTCTAGTTATGGCAAGCAGGGGTTACTCCTCATTGTGATCTGAGGGCTTCTCACTGCAGTGGCTTCTCTTGCTGCAGAGCATAGGCTCTAGGTGCTTGGGCTTCAGTAGTTGAAGCACACAGGCTCAGTAGTTGCCGCTTGTGGGCTTAGTTGCTCCACAGCATGTGGAATCTTCCTGGACCAGGGATTGAACCCATGTCCCCTGTATTGGTAGGCAGATTCTTATCCACTGCGCCACCACTGAAGTCTGGATCATGTGTTTTTGAGGCGACTGGAAGATAGTACTTTTTAGATTTCTTTTCCCTAATGGTTTGTGGCTCAAATCTGCATTATTAATGAGCACCTCTGGTGATTCTTGTATGACTAATGTATGAGACCGCTGGCTTGTATGGCAGTGGTTCCTAGTCAGGAATGTGAATGATAATTACCCAATGCCAGGGCCCTACCTCCAAAGGGCCTGATTTAGCAGATCTGGAGGAAGCTTCCAAAAGAAAACCTCCCTAAGAGCTAATGATACTTTACTTAAGAGCAATGGGTACACTCTCTCCTTTGCATGCAAATATTCCTTAGACACAGGATGACTGGCTTTTCTGCTGGGCTCTGAGGTGCCTCAGTGAACACAGTTTTGTAGAGGCATCAATAAGCAAACAGGCCAGTGCAATTGCATGAATGGAATGTAAATGAAGCAAACAGAGCCTTGTGGGAAGAGTGGGTGAATCTGGTGGACCTGGGTGCCACTGTGAATGCTCCAGCTGGAGATTCAGCATGCCTCTGTTTGTCCTGCAAAGATCCCCATGAGGCCTGGCTGTACCTGCGTGCTGGTTAGACCCTGAGTGTGAATTCCTTCTTGTGGTGAAGATGGCATGTCACATTCCTTCCACTCATGGACTTTCTGGCTTTGTCTTGAGACGGCTGTGTCATGCTGTCTCCAGGTGCCCTGTCTCTAGTGGAAAATTTTGGTCTCTGGAGGTGTGGAGAGAAGGCAGCTCTGTTGGTTCTGGTGGATTCTGTGACCGCTGAGCCATCCACATAACTTGGTCTTGGTCCATGCTGCCCTGTTTGTTTGCCGTCTGGGTCGCTTCTCCTAGTAGGGTGAACAGTCCCCCTTGCCTAATTTCACACCAGACCTGAAGCCACTTGGCCTTTCTTCCTGCCCGCCTGCTTCTGATCAGTGCTTCTGGGAGCATTATATAGCCTGATGGCTCAAAATGTACAAACCCATCTCAATAGACAGGGCACCCAGGTGCCAGAGGCATTAACCAAGATCAGCTTTACGTGGTTTTCTTTCTGGTCTGGGCTAGAGCTCTGCAATTGTGTAAGAAGTGGGGAGCCTGCTTGCTGTTCCATAGAATGGTCCAGAAACTCCTGCAACTGGCGGTTGCCCTGGAAGTGAAGGTAGCCTGGGTGCTCTAGCTCTGAAGTTGGTCAGAAACAGTGGTTATCAAAGCAGGCTTCCCAGGTGGCTCAGTGGTGAAGAACCCAAATGCCAATTCAGGAGACACAGGAGACGTGGGTTCAATCCCTGGGTCAAGAAGATCCCCTGGAGGAGGAAATGTCAACATGCTCCAAAATCCTGTGGACAGAGGAGCCTGGCAGGCTACAGTCCATGGGGTCGCAAAGAGAGGCTTTCATTTTAGTATTACCTATTGTGTTAGTTGGATACCTAGGCTAACTTCGGTGGCCATACAGACAAACTGGACTTACAAACGTGCTCTCAGAACGGAACTCGTTCATACATAGGGGACTTAGTTATAGACATTCTTCAAGCTGGGCCCTACATGCCATTATCTTTCTGTTCAAAGCCGGTTATAACTGTTCAAACTTCATTCTTTTATATGTGGATGTCCAGTCTTCCTACCACCATTTGTTGAAGAGACTGTCCACTCTCTGTTGAATGGCCTCCACTGAATGGCACCCTTGTTGAAAGTTATTTGACCATATATATTCAAGGGCTTATTTCTGGGATCACTAGTTTATTCCATTAGTCTATATGTCTATCTTTATGACAGTGCTACACTGTTTTGCTTATTATAGCTTTGTCATAAATTTCTTTATGTCACTTTAAAAATATTTAGTTTTTGTGTTTTCACAGATGTATGTGTGTGTATATCTGTGTGTGTGTGAATACAGCTTAAAGAGTCTACTATACTTTAAGGTTTATCACCCTGCCTCTCAAATCAGGCCCTTCTTTGTTTTTTGCTCCCTGGAGGCAACCACTTCAATTCTTTTATCTTTTTCATTTGAAATTCATCTCAATACACTTAAGCAATGTTAACATAGTGATACTTCTTTGTTTTTTAGGTTCTAAGCATGATCTATTGATTTCTCATTGTGTTGGAAATGAAGATTTAGCTCTCAGTAAGTGCATACTTTCTATCCCCTTCATCCTCCCAGAAGAGTTAAATCATGACTTTGGACACATCAGTATATAGCACTACTCTGATGATGGAAGGGCTTCCCTGGTGGCTCAGTGGTAAAGAATCCACCTGCCCTTGCAGAAGATACAGGTTCGATCCCTGTATTGGGAAGATTCCCTGGGGAAGGAAATGGCAACCCACTCCATTGCCTGGGAAATCCCATGGACAGAGGAGCCTGGTGGGCTTTGGTCCATGAGGTTGCAAGAGAGTTGGATACACCTTAGTGACTGAACAACAACGAGATGACAGTGGAAATGTGTTTTATAGCTGGGCCGTGTAGAACCCCGACATTTAGTTTCTTCTCTTACAGAACTTTTTGTTTTCCATTGACATCAGAATACTATCATTTGTCATGTTTTCTATGTATGTATCGTTAATTCAACCCCAGAGGATGCCTGGGAGCTCCCTTGGCAGAACTCTGCTGAACATGAGGAAGCCTATAGCTTAGGGATGGGTCATGTCTCTCAGAACAGGGCACCTTCCCTTGTTAGGAAGAGGGTTGTTCATCAACAGGCAATTGAAAGTATTTGTCCATGTTGGAGTGTGCTTAGTCCCTCAGTTGTGTCTGACTCTTTTGCGACCCCATGGACTATAGCCTGAGAGGCTTCTCTGTCCATGGGATTTCCCAGGCAAGGATACTGGTATGGGTTGCCCTTTTCTTCTCCAGGGGATCTTCCCAACCCAGGGACTGAACCCACATCTCCTGCGTCTCCTGCCTTGGAAGGTCGATTCACTGGACTCCTTCTGTATATAAGGTGCTGGGCTAAGGTGACAAGGATGGATGTGATAGTATTTTGCACTAGGTACTTACACTTGAGTAGGAAGGATGGTGTTGAGGCAATCTTTCCGATTTGAAGCAAACTTTGATGAGAGAAGAAGAGCAACTGCAAATTTGAGAAAGGACAGATTAGAAGCAGTTATTTCTAAGTAGAAGATTCAGGGAAGGCTTTAGTGGGGAGGAGATATTTAAGCTGAATTAAGTGTTCAATGGGAAGAGTTGCTGGTTCAGAGAGAATGGCATTTAGGTGCAGGGAGAAAGGGCAGCAAAGGTACAGAAATTGGGAAGTATACTGTGGGTTCAGGGAAAGACCAGTGTGGCCACAGTGTGGGCTATGTGGGGATGCACCAGACAAAGCAGAGCTGATTCTGTGCTTGAGCAGCTCTGTGCTGGGACTGGGTTCAGTTTGTTATAGGCACCAAACTAGTGGTTCTCAAAATGGTATCCTCGAACTTCCCTGGTGGTCCAGGGTTGAGACTCTGGGATCCCAAATGCAGGGGGCATGAGTTTGATCCCTAAGAACTAAGTCAAGAACTAAGTCAAAGAACTAAGATCCTTATGCTGCATGATGCAGCCAAAAAATGTTGTAACCTGGGAACTTGCTGTTTGTTTATCTCTGGCTGGGTTGGGTCTTCACTGCTGCGTGCAGACTCTCTGCAGTTGTGACAAGCGGGCTTCTCATTGCAGTGGCTTCTCTCACAGCAGAGCATGGGCTCTAGGGCACACACGCTTCAGTAGCTGCAGCACAAAGGCTCAGTAGCCCTGCACTCGTGGGATCTTCCCAGGCCAGGAATCAAACTCATATGCTCTGCATGGGCAGGTGGATTCTCAGCCACTGGACCATCAGGGAAGCCCCGGGAACTTGTTAGAAATGAAAGTTTTTGGGCTTCCCAGGTAGCTCTAGTGGTAAAGAAACTGCCTGCCAATGCAGGAGAAATGAAAGCTCTTAAGCCCCACTCAGATTTGTGGAATCAAAAACTCTGGGAGTAGGGCCTAGCAATCTGTGTTTTAGCAAGCCCTAGATGGTTCTGAAGCATGCTAATAATTGAGAATCATTGTACTGTACAATTTGATGCTTACAACAGTGCCATAGCTGGGCATTCACTGTCTATGCTGTACAGATGGGGAAGTTATCTCAGAGTGAGCAGGTAACTTACCAAGGTCCAGAGGGATGCTGGAGCCGGCTTGCATTCAGCTCTTGAGAGCAAATTATAAGCATCGCTTCCCAGCTCTAAATTTAGTGATGTCATATTGGTAGCTTGAAACTGGCCATAATGGAAGTATTAATACCATGGAAATTGGCAAATGCTGCAAATCAGGGCGTCAAGCCCACCTTGAGAGCCAGTTGTTAAACATTTACCGGCATAGCTCTCTCAGGGCACTCGGTCAGTAAGTGGTTGGTAGGCTTGGGTCTTGAACCCTGACAGCCTGGCTCCCAAGTGCATGCTCTTAAACCACTAGGTTAAACTTATTCTGAAAGTCTGGAAAGGTGGTCCGGGGCCCACAATGTGGAATCTTTAAGCGCATGTTGAAAATCTGGGCTTTATTCGGTACACACTGGATTTTTCAGAACTCTGAACGGGTAAGTGATATGATGGTATGTTTAGGCAGGAGAGTGAAATTGTTGGCTGTGGCTTCTCCTTTTGCAAATATGCTGAAAAGATGTGATGAGAGGGTGTTGTAAGGCAAATCAAAATACATAGTGGCACTTCATGGCGAAGGGCCTCAGCAGCCAAGGGTTGCCCATTCGCAGAAGAGGTCGTGAAGCCCTGCAGAGCAGAGGCCTCTTGCCTCACAAAGCCTCCTTGTTCTTCAGGAGAAAGGTCCCCTGTCTCTTAGTCCAAACATCTGCCACAGCACATACTGGGCTTGACGCAGCCCTGCTGGCCAGACGTGTCCCAGGAGTCCCTGGTCCAGGGTGAGCATTCCCTCTGCAGCCACGGTAGCTGGCCACATGGTCGCTTACGAATACTCACTCCTGTTTCCTCACAGAGCCTCGAGGGTTTCAAGGCCCCCCTCAAGTCAAGGAGCCGCCTGCCTCCTGGGAGGCTGGACAACCCTCGGATCCCAGAGGGTGAATCCCGATTGGGCTCAAGCCAGTAGTTCTCAAACCTTTTGGTCTCAAGACTGTTAAAAATTGGGCTTCCCAGATGGCATGATGGTAAAGAATCCACCTGCAATGCAGGAGACTGTCCAAAATGCAGGAGATGGGATTTCGATCCCTAGGTCAGGAAGATCCTCTGGAGAAGGAAATGGCAACCCACTCCAGTATTCTTGCTTGGGAAATCCCATGGACAGAGGAGCCGGGTGGGCTACAGTCCATGGGGTTGCAGAGTCAGACGTGACTGAGCAACTAAACAGCAACAAGCTTTTGTCTATGTGTTGTATCAATTGATATTCCCACATTAGAAATTAAAACAGAATTGTTAATATTTATGTATTTGGTGGCACTGGGTCTTAGTTGAGTCACCTGAGATCTTGGTTGCATCGTGTGGGATCTTTTCTTGCTGTGTATGGATGGACTCTTCAGTTGTGGCCTGGGGGCTTAGAAGTTGCAGTGCTTAGGCTTAGTTTTTCCTCGGCATGTGGGATCTTAGTTCCTCAACCAGAGATTGAACCCACCTCCCCTGAAGGTGGATGGGTTACCAACCACTGGCCCACCAGGGAAGTCCCCTGAAGCTGAGAATTTAAAATTTATTAATTCATTTACAAATGACTCATTTCATGTTAACATATGTTTATGACAGAAATATTAATAACCTCAGATATGCAGATGACACTACCCTTATGGCAGAAAGTGAAGAACTAAAGAGCCTCTTGATGAAAGTGAAAGAGGAGAGTGAAAAAATTGGCTTAAAGCTCAACATTCAGAAAACAAAGATCATGGCATCCGGTCCCATCACTTCATGGCAAATAGATGGAGAAACAGTGGAAACAGTGTCAGACTTTATTTTTTAGGCTCCAAAATCACTGCAAATGGTGAGTGCAGCCATGAAACTAAAAGATGCTTACTTTTTGGAAGAAAAGTTATGACTAACCTAGACAGCATATTAAAAAGTAGAGACATTACTTTGCCACCAAAGGTCCATCTAGTCAAGGCTATGGTTTTTCCAGTGGTCATGTATGGATGTGAGAGTTGGACTGTGAAGAAAGCTGAGTGCCGAAGAACTGATGCTTTTGAACTGTGGTCTTGGGGAAGACTCTTGAGAGTCCCTTGGATCCATCCAGTCCATCCTAAAGGAGATCGGTCCTGAGTGTTCATTGGAAGGACTGATGTTGAAGCTGAAACTCCAATACTTTGGCCACTTGATTTGAAGAGCTGACTCATTTGAAAAGACCCTGATTCTGGGAAAGATTGAAGGCAGGAGGAGAAGGGGACGACAGAGGATGAGATGGTTGGAGGGCATGACCTACTCAATGGACATGAGTTGGAGTAAACTCTGGGAGTTGGTGATGGACAGGGAGGCCTGGTGCGCTGCAGTCCATGGGGTCTCAAAGAGTCGGACACGACTGGACGACTGAACTGAACTGATGACAAATTAGCATATTTCTAACACAAAAATATTTCATGGGACTATCTAGGTGTAAAAGAGAGAAGTATTCATGTATAGTACAGCTGAAATGTGCTGAGGAAGTAAATCTCACCCCACATGAGAGATTGCTATGTGTGTTGATGGATGTGCTAATTAGCTTGGTTGGGGTAATCATTTTATAATGTAACATCTGTATCAAAACATCATGCTGTATAACCTAAATATATACAACTTATATTTGTCAATCATACCTCAATAAAGCAGGGGAAGAAAAGAAAGAAGGAAAAAAAGGAGTATTTGAATAGCTTTTTCATACAATTGGATATTTTTCCTTGATACTACACCAAAACTCAACAAGCAGTAGTTTTGAAGAAGTTAGCTGTAATTTGATATCTGAAATGAGGTCAATGAACTTTTCATACCCTCTTGTGAGAAAATCTATTGGTGTACTTTTTACTTTGGGTGGATCGTCTACCCATCTGTGATCATTTGGAAAATACTGGTATGCACATGTTCCAAATATTGACACATTTTGTTATACAGCGTAAAAAACAAAAATCGTATTTGTTAATATCACCACCAGAAAAGTTTTTATTGGAAAGCTGCCAAAGTCATGGTGTCAACGCAAGTTTTACAAAATTTGAATTTTTGTTTGAATGCTTGAATGTCATCATTGGCTGCAAACACTGTCAGTTGTTTTTCTTGAAATGACAGGCTCCCTTTGTTCATCTTTAAGAAAATGTCTATCAAATACACAAATCTGAATAACTATAGTTTGGCAGTTGTTGTTCCACATAAAAATTATGTTCTCTGCAAAAAGTGGCTAGTTTAGTTTACAACTCAGTTGTACAAATGCTTTTTCTCTAGATAAGCATTTTCGTACATCAGTTATGTTTTTAATGCTTCTTGCATTATTTTCATTTCATCACATAGGCTATTAAAATATGATGTTAAAAAAGTCATGCTTAGGTGTTTAGAGTTAATAAAATTAATAGTTCTCATTGCTTCATCAAGGACATCCTAAAGTGAAACTGGCTTTTTTTAAAACTGGGAAAGCATGATACCAAAGTATACAATGATAGTACAGTTTGCCACCGCCTGGTTGCTATGACCTCAGCAGTTTAACCCACCTTGCTTTTGCTTCATCAGTGCAAATGTCAACATGGTTGATAACCCTTAAGATAATCCATAAGATTCAAAAAAGTTCCTCAATGCTGAATATTTCAGCACCACTGATGTCTGTTGCCAAGCATCCATATGAAAGAAGATCTTCTTTGATGATTAGTTGGTGTTGATCCTGAACAAATACAAACAAAGCAGCTGATCTAGCCACCCCTTTGTATTCATCCATTTATAAGACAGACATACATTTCTTCCAATAAGAGATCAATTCAGTCTTCATGTTGACAGCTAAACTGCTCATTTGACAAACTGCTCTATCACCTGGAAGTGGAGCGCTGTGATTTTTTTTTTTTTAATTAACTGAGTTCTCATTCAGCAGACATCAGCAGTGTCCACTGGACAAGACTTTCTTCGTCTTTCCATTGATGCAGTTTGATGACTTACTCTGTCAGACGCTGCTGTGGCTTTTTCATTTCTAGTTTGAAAAGCTGTAAGAAAGCATTTTTGGCTTTTTGAGAGTTCATAATGTCTACATTTAAAATATTTAGTTGGAGACTTCCCTGGTCGTCCAGTGGTGGAGAATCAGCCTGCCAATAGGTTTGATTCCTGGCCACAGAAGATTCCACATGCCACGGGGCAATTAAGCCTATGCACCACAACAACTGAGCCCACGTGCCTGAACGTGTTAGTCGCTCAGTCATGTCAGTCTCTTTGTGACCCCATGGACTGTAGCCCTGCAGACTCCTCTGTCCATGGCATTCTCCAGGCAACAATACTGGAGTGGGTAGCCATTCCCTTCTCCAGGGGATATTCCTGACCCAAGGATCAAACCCAGGTCTCCTGCATTGAAGGCAGATTCTTTGCTGTCTGAGCCACCAGGGAAATCAACAAGAGAAACCACTGCAATGAGAAACCTGTGCACCACAACTAGAGTGCAGCCTTTGCTTGCTGCAAAGAAAGCCCAAAGGCAGCAACAAAGACCCGGTGCAGCCCAAAATAAATACATAAAAACAATTAAATTAAAAAGTGAAATATTTAATTTTTTTCTTTAAACTCTGATTTTAAAATGATGCCACAATTCAAATGACCCAGTTGGGGCTGGAGCAGGGGTGAGGCAAGTGAGTGCCAAGGACACAGGATTTAAAGGGGTGCCCACTCTGCCTCCCTGCGCTTGCAGGAGTCTGAGAGCAAGTGCCTCTTGATATTCTGCACCTGGGCACCTCACTAGCTTCTCCCTAGAACTGGCCCTGGGCCCTGTAACACTCTTCAGAAATGTTCTGTTGCATAAGACACAATGAGGTAAATAATTAATTTCTCTAAAGCAGAAAGAGAGATTACGTTCATCCTATATTTGCTTCTTACTCACAGTATCTCCCATTCCAGGTGGCACTAGTGGTAAAGAACCTACCTGCCAAGGCAAGAGACGTAAGAGATGAGGGTTCGATCCCTGGGTCAGGAAGATCCCCTCACGGAGGGCATGGCAACCCACTCCAGTATTCTTGCTCGGAGAATCCCATGAACAGAGGAGCCAGTCCATGGGGTCACAAGAGTTGGAAGTGACTAAAGCGACTTAGCCCGTGCAGAGCACACCAGTTGTCAGCAAACTCTTTGACATATTACTTTCATCTTCTTCAGGATGTTTAGATTTAGTGATGGGCTGAGAAAGGGAGTCTTCTAAGCATATCTTTTAAAGCTATTGATCAATGTAAGAAAATATATATTATAAATAAAACTTTAAATTCAGAATAAAATATTATTAAATTCTAAAGTAAGAGTTAGAGATCCAATTTAAAAATTAAGAAAACTTTTTGAACATTTAGTGAATAGTATTTCAAAATGAGGATTCCCTGGTGGCTCAGACAATAAAAAATCTGCCTGCATTGCAGGAGACCTAGGTTTGATCCCTGGCTTGGGAAGATCCTCTGGAGAAGGGAATGGCTTCCCACTCCAGTATTCTTGCCTGGAGAATTACAAAACAACAAATTGAACTTCTTATGCTTCTGTATAGGTGCAAAAGGAACTTTGGGATTTTGACATAATGATTTTTTGGATGATAATGAGGTCACAGTTATAACAATCATAACTAAAGATAGCCAATAAAAGCACAGAAATACTGAGAACAAACTGACTTAATCTCTAAAAATGCATGTATTTATGCCCTAAACTTACTTTTCTTAGAAAATTCTAGAAAACACAGGAATACACAAGTATATATTTCATGAACTGTTTGGGCAATGACATTATATATCATTATATATCATGTAGCCTTTGGAAAACTCTACTATATACTTGGAAGAGAATTAACATGAACAAGACATATGAAGTCATATATTATTAGGAAAACAGTTTTCACCTTACAGACCCACTTAAAGGGAACCCTGGATCACATTTGAAGAACCTCTGGCCTAGTGGCTCAGCTTCTAAAGAATCTACTTGCATCACAGGAGATGGTCTGCAATGCAGGAGCCTGGGATTCGATCCCTGGGTCAGAAGAGCCCCTGCAGAAGGAAATGGCAACCCACTCTAGTATTCCTGCCTGGGAAACCCCATGGACAGAAGAGTCTGGTGGGCTACAGTCTAGGAGATTGCAAAGAGTCAGACACGACTGTCACCAACTGGTCTAAGGTAGTGTTAATCTTCTTGCCAGTGACTGGTTTAGGCATAGTTATGTGACACAAGTGAAACCTGAAGAGAATTCTGTTGCATGGTTTCTGGGAACGTTTCCTAGTCTTTAAGAGAGAAATGCAGGAGATAATCTCTTTTTTCCACTGGTCATTGTTGGGATTGAATGTAATGCCTGAAATTATTGCAGACATTTCATGCCTTTGAATTTTGCTGATTTATGTCTATCTTTCATACTCCACATCTAATATGCTCAGAAAATACCATTAGCTCTACTGTTAAAATACATCCAGCATCTGACCTTCATCTGCCACCTCCATACTCCCCACTCAAGTCCAAGCCATCATCATTTCTCACTTGGATTATTATCAGTTTCCTAATTTTCCTGTTCTCTTTGTTCCCCAGGGCAACCAGGGTAAGTCTTTTTTTATTTTTCCTTCAGGGTAAATCTTTTAAAAAGAAATCCAGGTCATGTCACTCTTCTGTTCAAAACTTTTTGGTAGCTGTTCTTCTCTTAGGATAGAAGCCCAGTCCTTACTATGACCACAGGATGTACCTAATCTGGCTCCCAGATACATCTCCTGATGCTTGTCCCTTCCTTACTCATTCCATCTTCCTTACTTGCCTTCTGCGCATCAAATAAGCCAAGCATGCTCTTGTCTTAAAGCCTTTGCCTAATGCTCTTCTAGATATCTGCATGGCTTAGTTCTAACTAATTCTCCCTTGATTGTTCTAGGCATTTGCTCAGAGATGCCTTCCAATTACCCTCAGTCCCACCTGGGACCTCCTACCCCTTTATTCCTGCTTTATTTATGTTTTTCCATAGCATTTCCATCTTTGACATATTACACTGGAGCTTGTTTGTTGTCTACTTTTCCTACCATAACGCAAGTTCCATGAGGGCTTTGCTTTGTTCAGCACTGTAACCTCATCACCTAGAAAAGGGCTTGGTATTTAGTAGAGATCATTAAATGAGATTTCCAGAAAGATAGAAAAAAAACTGTATGGAAAAGAGGAAACAGTGACTAAGAATTTCATAGAATTGAAAGGAAGAGCTTGGATTTTAAAAGTTCACAGAGTATTAAATGGGGGCAGACTGACTCAAAACAAATGAATAGTCAAGTTAGGGGCATCACAGAGAAGTCTTAGAACACTGAACTGAAAATTTTGAGAGTTTACTTTCAGAAAAAACAAAAGAAAGAGCAGATCATGTACAAATATAAGAATCATATTGACATTAGATTTCTCACGAGGAAGGAATGAGACGTGGGAAATGAGGACTGGTAAATAACTTACTAAGATTTGTCATTCTCTAAAAATAAAATTTTAAGTCAAAACAGGAAAATTGTCTATAATGATCAAGAACCAATTCTGGGTGATACCAGTGTGGCGGGGTGGGGATGATGCTGAGGAGATGTAGAGACTGGAAGGAGGTGAGTTAGGGCCAAGGGAAAAGAAATTGGTAATGAAAAATAAACAGAAGTATCATATTTAAATAGGGGAAACAGATAAAAGAACAAAAATAGAATATACAACTTTCAATCTAGCATAAGAAAATCTGATTCCTGCAGTGGAAAATAGGAGAGAAAAAACAGAATAAATACAAAGTATGGTAAATGCAGTAAGCACAAAGTGAAATGGCTGAAATAAGTCCTAATATTACAGCAACTAAAATAAATGGAAATGAATTAAACTCAGTGATCTGACTGGATAATAAAATGAAAACAAAACATGACTAAGCAATATATTGTCTTCCAGAGACTGTGGCAGATAAAGTATTATTCCCCCTTTCCTTATTGCTTTTCTCTGTAGAGGTTGAAACAGTAAACTGTTACTCTCTTAGTCTCCATTCCAAGTGAAGTGACCTTGGGACCCAGTTCTATCCCTTGAGACGTAAGTGGAAGTCAGTAGGACCAAACTGCCACAGGAAACAATAGAAAACTTGCATAGACCAATAAACATTAAAAAAAATTGGAATAGTAACCAAAGACTTTCCTATATCAAAAAGCCCTAGGACTAGATAATTATATGGACCTTTTAAGGGACAATAATCTCCATCTTGTACAAGTTTTCCAGAAAACAGGAATGACATTAATAAAATGATTTCCTGAGGTTAGCATAACCTTGATTTCAAAACTGATAAAAGACATCATAAGAAAAGAAAATGACAAGCATGTTTAATTTATAAACATATCTGTGAAAAGTAAGATATCAGCTTAACTAATCTAAATATGTATTTTTTTAAAATAAGGCATCACAGTCAAGTAGAGTTTATCTCAGGAAAGCAAGAATGGCTCAGCATCAGGATAAAAAGTCAATTCAATGCAATTCACTGTATTAATGACTAAAGGAAAAAAAAACACACCAGTGACAGAGAGACGATCCATTCTGTTCAATCAGTATATACATGGTTTTTGATAAAATGCACACCTATTTAAGATTCTTAAAATTCTTAGAAAATTAAGGATAGACAGAAACTCTATTGATAAAGGTCATCGACCCAAAATATCATATTTAAAGAGAAATTTTAGAGGCATTCCTTTTAATATTAGGAATTAGACAAGGATGCTTGCTGTTTGAGATAGAAATTGAGGTGCTCTGAGTAATAAGACAATAAAATAAAATAATAGGCAGAACAATTAGGAGGGAAGAATTAAAACAGTCATTATAGATAAGATGATCAATTACATAAAAATCCATTAGAATCAACAAACCCCTGGCACTACTAAGACAGTTGAACAGATTTATCAGATTCAAGATCAACTTGAAAAAAAATCAGCAACATTTCCGTACTCCAGGAAAAACCAGCCAGAAAATAAGGTAACATTTACAACGGTAATAAAAATTTTAATGAAAAAATGCTTGAGATATTTATAAATGAAATTTTAAAAATAAAATTAAGGTCTTAAATGAATACAAGAATAAATGAAGAGAGAGATGTATGCTGTCCAATCCATAGCCCCTAGTCACATGTGAGCACTTAAAATGTGGCCAGTTCAAATTGAAATGTGACATTAAGTGTAAACACTGGTTTTCAAAGAATTAGTATAACAAAATGATGTAAAGAATTTCATTTGTTGTTAGTTTAGTCACTAAATCGTATCCAACTCTTTGCGACCCCATGGACTGCAGCATGCTAGACTTTCCTGTCCTTTGCCCTCATCCGAAGTTTGCTCAAGTTCATGTCCATTGAGTCAGTGATGCTATCTAATCATCTTATCCTCTGTTGCCCTCTTCTCCTTTTGCCTTCAATCTTTCCCAGCATCAGGATCTTTTCCAATGAGTCAGCTCTTCCCATCAGGTGGCCAAAGTATTGGAGCTTCAGCATCAGTCCTTCCAGTGAATATTCAGGGTTGATTTCCTTTAGGATTGACTGGTTTGATCTCCTTGCCATCCAAGGGACTCTGAAGAGTCTTCTCCAGCAACACAATTTGAAAGCATCAGTTCACATGTGGAAATGTCATTTTTCTTTTTACTTCTTAAAAAAATTTGCTACTAAATTGTTAAAATTACATATGTGGCTTACATTTCTGTTACACTGTGGTAGATCATGATCCTGGATGGTATAGCTTAACATAGTAATGATATAAATTGTCTTTTAGTTAATGTCTATCCAATGCAATTCCAATTACAACTCCAGCAGAGGTCTGTGTATGTAACTTAGAAAAATGGTTAAGAAAAGATAGTAAGTGAAAATTTATAGAAGGTGAAACCAGAACTTTTTGAAGAGATACCTCGCCTCAGTAGCCATGAGAAAAATAATTTTTAAAAGCAATATTTTAAACTCAAATATTGGCAATCAGAAAATTGAGTAATATCAAGTGCTGGTAAGTAAGATGATGAGGAAATGGGAACTCTGTTGCCCTGTTGGTGAAAGTGTAAACTGATTACAGGCATTCAGGAAGCCTATCCAGCAGTACTTAGTGAAACCAAGGGAGTGTGCAACTTGCAAGTCAGCAATCCAAATCCTGGACATGTAGGTCCCAGAATTTCTTGCAAAAGATTGATACGGGGATATATATGGCTTGGGCTTCCCAGGTGGTGCTAGTGGTAAAGAACCCACCTGCCAATACAGGAGACTTAAGAGACGTGGTTTTCGACCCCTGGGTTGTGAAGATCCCCTAGAGGAGTGCATGGCAACCCACTCCAGTATTCTCGCCTAGAGAATCCTGTGGACGGGGGAGGCTGGTGGGCTACAGTCCATAAGGTCGCAAAGAATTGGACATGACTGAATTGACCTAGCATGCATGCACACACATGGCTGTTCACCTTTATGGTATTTGTGGTGGCTAGGAACTGTAAACAACCCAGCTATCATCAACAGGCAAATGGACCGACGTAGTCAGGGCGTGTGCTGGGCTTTAATGCGGTGGTCCTATACAGCAGGGCTAAATAGCAACCCGATAAATCTTCCAAATATAGGACCATAGTGAAAAAGTTAGAGTGAATTTCTAACAGTACCACTTACAGAAATTAAACTCACAATACTATCTTTTCGAAGGCACATACATGTGAAAAAAGCGCATTAAACAAATTTGAATGCAGTTGTCAGTGGAAAAGGATTGGGAGTGAGGATGTGGGGCGAAGAGGAAGAAACGGAAGCTAGAGAAAGTGACTATGTATGGACAAGGCTGCCGTATGACCTTCTTTTGGCTACCTGACACCCTGCAATAAAATAGTAAAATATGATATAAAATAAAATGATCAAAATTTCACCAAGGGGCAAACAGATTTGACTGAATCAGGAGAACAGTTCCTTGTCTTCTGGGGCAAAGCTCTCTGCCCCACATTCTCTCCTGAGAACCCACTTTTTTTTTCAAAGAGGCCTTTCCTGTGGCCTCACAATACAGCAGGCCTGTGTGAGGCTCCTGGAAACCTGTGAGGAGAGCGGAGAACAAACTGAAACCCACTCTTTCCCCTGACTGGGGGGTGGACCGCTTCCCTGGTCAGGCCTGGGAGGCACCTTGGCCAGGCGGGCAGCTTTGCGAAACACAGCGGGGTCTCTGTGCAGGCCTGAGGTAACCCAACAGGAGCGAGACCGCTCCTCCTGGGCCGCAGAGAATGGGCTTCTCTGTGTGTGCTTGTTTGCTTTGGTTTCGAGCTAAAAAAAAAAAAAATGATTTCACACATAATTAGGGCTGTGGCAGCAAGATTGTGTTCGAGGTGCTTTTACTGGAAATATCAAGAGGAGGGACAAGGCAGGACTGTGTTCCTCTTCCAGCCGGGGCTAGGAGCGGGAGGAGGAGCCCCGGGCTGCATGGATGGGACAACAGGCAGTGTTCAGGACAGACAAGCAGCTTTCACGGAGGCAGGCCCAGCTGCGAGGGGCTGAGGTTGACCGTGGAGGTGGCAGTGTGTGGGGTGTGTGGTGCGTGCCTGTGGTGTGTTGGGGTGGGGAGTGCACCACTCCCCACCCCTGCCTCTCTTTCCCCTTCCCCTTCCTCATCTCCCAGCTGCCTGTGGAGGAGACAGGCGCCCTCAGAGGAAGAGGTGGGGGGAGCTAGGAAGGAGGTGAGGAGGAGGCCGGGGCGAAAGGGGCCGGCCCAGGAGAGGCTGAAAGGGTGAGGAAACAGATGCCCCATCACACTTCCACTTGAGTCTGCACAGCCCATGTGCCCAACACCGAGCTGGCCCAGTGGCAGCAGCCTGGCAGCGGGGAGCCAGCCCTAAGCCAGGCACTGGGTGACCTGGCTTGTGGTCCTGCCTCTGCCTAGGACTGGACAGATCTCTGGAGCCTTCTGGGCCTCTAAGGGCTTCTCCATGCCATTAGGGCTGGACTGTCAGCCTTTTACAGAACAACAGCTCATTTAAAAGAAAAAAAAACCTTTCGGGGGGCTGGTGGCTCATTGGGGAGGGGTCTGCCTACCGATGCAGGAGACATGGGTTAGATCCCCGGTCTGGGAAGATTCCACATGCTGCGGAGCAACTAAGCCCCTGCACCACAACTACTGAGGCTGTCCTCTGGAGCCTGGGAACTGCAACGGCTGAGCCCACATGCGCCGCAGCTACTGAAGCCCCAGCACCCAGAGCCCATGCTTCACGACTGGAGCAGCCACCGAATACGAAGCCGGTGCACCGCAACAGAGTAGCTCCCACTCGCCGCAGCTAGAGAAAAGCCTGCGCAGCAACGAAGACCCAGCGCAGCCAATAAGTAAATTAAAAAAAAAAAACCTTTTGGGAACACCAAATACCATATCTCCCTCTTAGAGATTCACAGTACATCTTATGAATTAAAAGCTGTCAGGGAGGAGGCCTGCAGAAAAATAAAAGCCTGTTTCACTTGGAATTTGTGTAACAGAGCACTTTCCAAAACATTTAATTATAAGGATCCCTCTTCCTATTTTGCATAATGTCTATTAACATCATGGGTATTCAGTTACTACTGATGTATAATAAATCATGTCAAAACTTAGTGGCCTAAAACAACCATTTATTATGCTCCCCAGATTCTGTGAGTCAGAAACTTGAATAGGACACAAGCAAGGATGGCATGTTTCTACATCATGCTGTTTGGGGCCTTGTCTGAAACGCCTTGATGGCTGGAGGCGACTGTGGGTGGAGGCTGTCTTCACTTGTGCGCCTGGCAGTTGATGCTGGCTGTGGTTGGGACCTCAGCCAGGGCTGGGAGCTAGAACACCTCTGGTGTCTCGTCTATGTGCCTCAGGCTTAGCAGCCTCTGGGGAGTCAGACTTCTTACCTGGTGGCTCAGGGCTCCAAGGAGAGTGTTCCAAGGACCCAGGCAGCAGCTCTAGACTTTTTATGACTTAGCCTTGGATGTCAAGGTTGCATTAGTGATAGTTTGGTTGGGAAGCTTTGGGAAGGGCAGGATTGACCAAACCCTTCTGCTTTGGGGAGATCATTTCTCCATGACCAACTCATAGTCTTCGTCATGTTTCTCCTACTTCTAAATCCACATCCTTTATCGCAAAATTCTTTTCCTGAACCAGTCAACCCAGACACAGGTATAATGACCAGTGTATTTTGTGTCAGTTAATTAGTGCAGAGAACACTGAATACACAAGAGGAGAAGGCGGCTTAGAGTTGAAGGATGAATGGATGTTAGCTGGATCGAGATGGGGACAGAAGGAGGGAGGAGGAGAACCTTCCAGATGCAGGGAATGGCCCCTGGGAAGGTGGCCCCAGGGATGGGGGAGGCATTGGAGAGGGAAGGGACTTGATTTTCATTTTAAAAAGCCCCCTCTGGCTGTTCCTGGAGGATGGATGTGAGGGTGAATGTGGACAGCTGGGCGTTATTGCCGTGCTGATGTGGAGATGGAGAGAAGCGGGTGACTTGGGCAGATGTTTTGGAGGCAGGGCGTGGCTTTGGCACCTGTGTGGTGCTTTTTCTGTTGGAAGAAACCCTGGAAAAGGATGAATTTAGGATGACAAAATGAAAAGTTTGCATCTGGGAATGGTGACACTGGGCTACCTCTAAGACACCGTTGTTAAGGAAGGGCAGTTGGATATGCGGGTCTGAAGTTCAGAGAAGAGGCTGGGGGCAGATACACAAACCTGGGAATCAGCTCCCTGTAAGTGGAGCTGTGGAGCAGATGACCTTGCCTGGGAAAGGGTATAGATGAGGAGGCAGGGAGCCGGCGATGCAGAGGTGATGTGTAAGAATTCTAGTTTAAGAACCTTACCAAAATCCTGAGTATCTCCAGCTTATCAAAATCTGGATAGAGTCAGCTGAGCCTCTGTCTTTCTGCTGGTGCTTGAGATGGCCCACTCTCCCCAAGGGGTCTCTGCTCCTCCCTTTCTATAGAAACATAGGATGTGGCATACGGTGACAGCTTCTTGGAATTAAAAGATTGAGAGGGATCTGGGGCCGTTCTGTGTTTTTGGAGACTTCTGCTATATTAAAAATAAATAAATTCCAGGTCTTCCCTGGTGGACCAGTAGTTAAGAATCTGCCTGCCCATGCAGGGAACAGGGGTTTGATCCCTGGTCTGGGAAGATTCTACATGCCATGGGGTAACTAGGCCTGTGTGCCACTACTACTGAGCTCTAGAGCCTGTACATCACATCTACTGAAGCCCACGCACCTAGAGCCCATGCTTGGCAACAGGAGAAGTCACTGCAGTGAGAAGCCTGCGCACCATAGCTAGAGGTAGCCCCCACTCGCCACAACCAGAGAAAGCCCATGCAGTAATGAAGACCCAGTGCAGCCAAAAAATAATGAATAAATAAATAAATTCCAAAATATAGAAACTGACAAATTTTAAAAGCTTTTTATTTGGAAATAATTCCAAACTTACAGATAGTACACAATAATAAAACCTGTACAAATATACCTATAATCCTTTACCCAGATTTACCTCCTGTTACCATCTAACACATTTGCTTTATCATTTGCTTCCCCTCCTTCTCTCTCATTATCATCTCTATCTGTCCACCCCCGCAGCCATCCATCTATCTACCCATCTATCACCTATCTATTTTCTTTTCTGAACCATTTGAGGGTAAGTTATATACATTATGACCCTTTACCCCTACATATTTCAGGATTTACTTCCAAAGAATAGGGATATTCTTGTACATAACCATAGTACAATTATAAATGTCATTAATTGAATATTGATGTGCTGTGCTTGCGCTTAGTAGCTCAGGCATGTCTGACTCTTTGCAACCCCATGGACTGTAGATCGCCAGGCTCCTCTGTCAAGGGGATTCTCCAGGCAAGAATACTGGAGTGGGTAGCCTATTCCTTCTTCAGGGGAACTTCCTGATCCAGGAATCAAACTGGGATTTCCTGCATTGCAGGCGGATTCTTTACCAGGTGAGCTACCAGGGAAGCCCTTAATATTGACATAATACTTGAAGTTGCGGTGTATTTAAAATATTGACATAAATTGATGTTTTATAAAAACACAGTATAGTAGGATTGTACTATTTGCAAGAGAATAATGGGATTGATAAAACCACATTGTCTTACAGCGCTTGGTGGTTCTGTCTTGGGACCTTGAAGCCAAATGATGATCATTCTCTGTGTCCATCCTGGCAGCTGATATGTGTGACTGTACCAAAAGCCTTACTGGGGAGAATTTGAAAATGCTAAGTTTGAAGCACTTTGTGAAATTTGAAATTCAAGTCAATCAACCCTTCTCTGCCACACCCTGGGTCCCCTATTCCATCCACATCCTAGATACAGTATTAGCATTTGAATAGTTTGGTTACAGAAGTACTTCTTAAGCTGCAAATGCCTGGTATTGTTTACCTGAGGAACAAGCTCCTCTCTGTGACCTTACTATCCTGGCCTAGGGCTGACCAGAGATGCTAACCTCCCTAATTTGGGCACCTCGGTCCATCTGGTCTCCCAATAGTAGGCCTTTCTTTGGTTCCTCAGAGCTTCCCTTTTTTCCCCTATAAACAGTTGTAAAACATTCTGTCCCTCCTGAACTGAGCCCAATCAACACCAGAGAAAAGCTCAGATTGGCTCTGATGCCAAAGATGGGCAAAGTCTTGTGTTTTGAGAAAAAACATTCATGTTTAATCTTTTTATTATTATAGGGTATTCTGTGTTTAAAGCTGTGGCCTCACCTTCTGACCCATATTACCCTGGGTTTCTGGGCAGCTAATCTTCTGGAGGTTTCCCAAGGAGACTGGGGCCACTGTACCCCAGATCTTACCCCACCAGGGAGAGGTTGGATATTGGCTCTTGAGGAATGGAGCCTTGGAGCTCAGGAAGAAGGTGTTTAAGCAGCCTGTTACAAGTCAACCCAAGAAACCTTTATTCAATTAGAACTCCCTGCAAGGGCCTGTCTGATGCAAAGAGCTGACTCATTGGTAAAGACCCTGATGCTGGGAAAGACTGAAGGTAAAAGGAGAAGAGGGCAGCAGAGGATGAGATGGTTGGATAGCATCACTGACTCAATGGACATGAGTTTGAGCAAACTCCTGGAGATAGTGACGGACAGGGAAGTCTGGTGTGCTGCAGTCCATGGGGTCGCAGAGAGTCAGACATAACTTAGTGACTGAACAACAGCAACACAAGGAGCCTGCCTCAAGGAGCCTCAAGGCCACTTCCTGCCTCAAGGAGTCTCAGTTTAGTGGGGAAACCGGCTCAACCAACTGGAATATAGTAGGCTGTGGCTTCTGCTCAGGAGAGAGCACAATTACTGTGTGAATCCAAGGAAGAGAGAAGTTCCTTCAGCCAGGAGGAGGCTTTCAGGAGGGGGTGGTGAGCCAGCAGGACACTGAAGGATGAAGAAGAGGATGAGGTGAGGGGAGGTGAGGTTGAAGGCAAGCCTGGGGACTCAAGATCCACCTCCATAGACCTGGCTCCTCCCCAGAGTCTCCCTTGCTGGCTTCTGCTGAGCCTGAGAGGCCTGGTATTAAATGGAGAGCATGTGGGATAGAGTGGCTTTATGACTGTGAGAACAAAAATCCTCCTGCTGTGGGTACTCGCTGGCACCCTGGACAGGGCCTATGCTCTGGGAGTGTCCACTGCCCAAGGCAGTGACCTCAGGGTGAATTCAAAGTCGAGAGTCCCAGGAGAGCAGTTGCCACCACTCACCTCTGTGAGCGCAGATAGTAGGAGAGGAGTCTGTACGCAGAGGGGATTGAGGTGGGAGCAGGCCAGACTCTTTGCTCCCCGGGATGTGTACCCAGCCAATTCAAGAATAATTGGTCTGTTCTCAGAGGAGAGTTAGCATGCATGCACGCATGTGCAGAGGAGAGGTGCTTTAATTTAAAAGCAACTTCTCAGGCTTCCCTCATGGTCCAGTGGTAAAGAATCCACCTGCCAATGCAGGATACATGGGTTTGATCCCAGATCTAGGAAGACCCCACATACTGTGGGGCAACTAAGACCGTGCACCACAGCTACTCAGCCTGTGCTCTGAAACCTGGGAACCGCAACTACTGAAGACTGCTCACCCTGCAGCCTGCGCTCCACCACAAGAGAAGCTACCACAATGAGAAGCCTGCATTCCGCAGCTAGAGTAGCCCCCCACTCACCATAAGCAGAGAAAAGCCCTCGAAGCAGCGAAGACTCAACACAGCCAAAAGTGAATAAAAAAACAAACAAAAAGCCCAACTTCCTGTCTTCAGTCTTGTTTAAGAGCAGGCCTGTCTGGGCCCAGGCTCTGAGAACAGGAGTTTGTTTCTTTTCAGCCTTGTTTCCACCTCAGGGCTTTTGCACTTCCTGGCTCTTCATCTTGAATTACCCTTTCACCACACACACACAGCCTCCCTTCTTCATCCTCTCGAGTCCTTGATTATCTGGTCCCTTTTCAGTAAGGTGTCCCTGACTTCCCTGAATAAAGATGCAGCACATTCACAGTGAAACATCAATAATTGCCGGGCGTCAGTGGTGAGAACCTAGACCACATATTAAAAAGCAGAGACATTACTTTGCCAACAAAGGTCCATCTAGTCAAGGCTATGGTTTTTCCAGTGGTCATGTATGGATGTGAAAGTTGGACTATAAAGAAAGCTGAGTGCTGAAGAATTGACCCTTTTGAACTGTGGTGTTGGAGAAGACTCTTGAGAGTCCCTTGGACTGCAAGGAGATCCATCCAGTCCATCCTAAAGGAGATCAGTCCTGGGTGTTCATTGGAAGGACTGATGTTGAAGCTGAAACTCCAATACTTTGGCCACCTGATGTGAAGAGTTGACTCATTTGAAAAGACCCTGATGCTGGGAAGGATTGAAGGCAGGAGGAGAAGGGGACAACAGAGGATGAGATGGCTGGATGGCATGACCGACTCAATGGACATGAGTTTGAGTAAACTCTGGGAGTTGGTGATGGACACAGAGAGGCCTGGTGTGCTGTGGTCCCTGGGGTCTCGAAGAGTTGGACACGACTGAGAGACTGAACTAAGCTGAGTGGTAAGAAAAGGGATGGGGAGCAAAGCACAGAGGGTTTTTTAGAATGGCGAAACTACATTGCAGGATACTATAATGGCGGATATCTATCATCAGAATATTTTCCATGGCGTGTACATCAAAGAGTGAGTGTGTTAGTCGCTCAGTTGTATCTGACTCTTTGTGACCCCATGGACTGTAGCCCATCGGGCTCCTCTGTCCATGGAATTCTCCAGGCAAGAATACTGGAGTGGGTTGCCATTCCTCATCCAAGGGATCTTCCCAACCCAGGGGTTGAACCCAGGTCTCCTGTACTGCAGGTAGATTCTTTACTGTCTGAGCCACCAATGTAGGTTCAGTGGCAACAAATGTACAACCTTACTGGGGAATGTTGATGTGGAAGAGGCTATGCTTGTGTGGGGGCAGGAGGAGTATAGGGGAAATCTGAATACCTTCTGCTCTATTTTGCTGTGACCTAAAATTGCCTTTTTTTTTTTTGCTCTAGAATCACTGCAGATGCTGATTGCAGCCATGAAATTGGAAGACTCTTACTCCTTGGAAGAAAAGTTATGACCAACCTAGATAGCATATTGAAAAACAGAGACATTACATTGCCTACAAAGGTCCATCTAGTCAAGGCTATGGTTTTTCCAGTGGTCATGTATGGATATGAGAGCTGGACTGTGAAGAAAGCTGAGCACCGAAGAATGGATGCTTTTGAATTGTGGTGTTGGAGAAGACTCTTGAGAGTCCCTTGGACTGCAAGGAGATCCAACAAGTCCATTCTAAAGGAGATCAGCCCTGGGTGTTCTTTATTTTATTTTATTTTTTAATTTTAATTTTTACTTTATTTTGCTTAACAGTACTATATTGGTTTTGCCATACATTGACATGAATCAGCCATGGGTGTATATGAGTTCCCAATCCTGAACCCCTCTCGCACCTGGGTGTTCTTTAGAAGGACTGATGCTGAAGCTGAAACTCCAATACTTTGGCCACCTCATGCGAACAGTTGACTCATTGGAAAAGACCCTGATGTTGGGAGGGATTGGGGGCAGGAGGAAGAGGGGATGACAAAGGATGAGGTGGCAGGATGGCATCACCGACTTGATGGACCTGAGTTTGGGTGAACTCCGGGAGATGGTGATGGACAGGGAGCCCTGGTATGCTGCAATTCATGGGGTCGCAAAGAGTCGGACACGACTGAGCAACTGAACTGAACTGAACTGACTGGAAATTGCTTGTTTTCTTCAGTGTATTTTGAAAAAGGCATCCTTGGACTTCCTTTTCTCTGGAATCTCTGTTCTTAGTTTCATGTGTATCTTTTTAATTGTTCTTCATCGCACCTGCACCCCAGTAAACATTTGTATCCCCTCAAAAAGTGCCGCACATTTCCACACTGTATCTCCTCTTCCTTCCGCTGTTTTCTCCATTGCACTTATTGATACTCAACACGCCACATATTTCATTTACTTATTTTGTTAACTGTCTGTCTCTTCTTCTTTCCCTGCTGCACGCAATAGAATGTAAGCTCCATGAGAGCAAGGATACTTGTCTGTTTTGTCCATTGCTTTATGCTTTGTGCCTAGATCAATATTTGGCCCAAATACATCCCCAATAAATATTTGTTGATAGATAGAGAAACTTTCTGTGCAAAAAGGCCAGGCTGGCCTGTCTGAGTACTGCATTTAGCAGTAGCATCTGGGTGACAATATGATCCTGGGAGTGTGGGTGGCCTCAGAAACCTTGGCAAAAGGCCTCAGGAGAAAACATAGTAGAAAGTCTTTTTCCCGGTGGTTGATGCTTAACACTCAGTAAATTTCCATCTTGGCCTCTTGTGAGAGCTGTTTGCAAATAAAGCTGTGTTGTGAGGCATCTCCCATCCTCTCTGGCTGATGCTGGGTGGTGGGGAGATTTGGCTGGACTTGTGCTTCTTGTCAAAGCCCAACTCTCAGGGTGGGGGTTCTTTTTTTTTTTTTTTTGCTAAGAGAGCTCTTTATTTCCCCTTGAATTAAAAAAAAACCTTTTTATTCTGTATTGGAGTATAGCCGATTAACAATGTTGTAACAGTTTTAGGTGGACAGCAAAAGGACTCAGCTATACCTGTACATGATCTATTCTCTCAGGGGTGGGGTGGGTTCTGTCTCCTACAGAATGGATGCTTTGCATCCTCAAATGTGGGCACAGATTTTATAGGCAAGCCACAGCTCTGCAATTGATTATTATTCTAGATTGTTGAGTCCATGTGTGAAATGTACATTTCCAAGTAGTGATTGATGAGGCTGGTAAGAAACTCACCTTCAAAAGTCCATCATCGTACCCTATATGCGAGACACTAAAAGAGACACAGGTATAAAGAACAGACTTTTGGATTCTGGGGGAGAAGGTGACAGTGGGAAGATTTAAGAGAATAGCACTGAAACATGTATATTACCATATGTGAAATAGATCACCAGTCCAAGTCTGATGCAAGAAACAGGGCACTCAAAGCCGGTGCACTGGGACAACCCAGAGAGATGGAATGGGGAGGGAGCTGGGAGGGGAGTTCAGGATGGGGGACACATGTACACTCATGGCTGATTCATATCAATGTATAGCAAAAACCACTATAATATCGTAATTAGCCTCCAATTTAAAAAAAGTCTGTCACTTATACCGGTGGTCTTGGGTAAACTAGGGCTTCCAAAGAAGCAAAGGCAGACTCTGTAGACCATTCTAAGCATCAGCTCAGTTTAGTTCAGTTGCTCAGTCGTGTCCGACTCTTTGTGACCCCATGAATCGCAGCACACCAGGCCTCCCTGTCCATTACAAACTCCCGGAGTTCACCCAAACTCATGTCTATCAAGTCGGTGATGCCATCTAGCCATCTCATCCTCTGTTGTCCCCTTCTCCTCCCGCCCCCAATCCCTCCCAGCATCAGGGTCTTTTCCAATGAGTCAACTCTTCGCATGAGGTGGCCAAAGTACTGGAGTTTCAGCCTCAGCATCAGTCCTTCCAATGAACACATAGGACTGGTCTCCCCTAGGATGGACTGGTTTGATCTCGTTGTAGTCCAAGGGACTCTCAAGAGTCTTCTCCAACACCACACTTCAAAAGCATCCATTCTTCAGTGCTCAGCTTTCTTCACAGTCCAACTCTCACATCCATACATGACCACTGGAAAAACCATAGCCTTGACTAGATGGACCTTTGTTGGCAAAGTAATATCTCTGCTTTTTAATATGCTATCCAGGTTGGTCATAAGTTTCCTTCCAAGGAGCAAGTGTCTTTTAATTTCATGGCTGCAATCACCATCTGCAGTGATTTTGGAGCCCAAAAAAATAAAGTTTGACACTGTTTCCACTGTTTCCCCATCTATTTCCCATGAAGTGATGGGACCAGATGCCATGATCTTGTTTTCTGAACGTTGAGCTTTAAGCCAACTTTTTCACTCTCCTCTTTCACTTTCATCAAGAGGCTTTTTGGTTTCTCTTCACTTTCTGCCATAAGGGTGGTGTCATCTGCATATCTGAGGTTATTGATATTTCTCCCGGCAATCTTGATTCCAGCTTGTGCTTCTTCCAGCCCAGCGTTTCTCATGATGTACTCTGCATAGAAGTTAAATAAGCAGGGTGACAATATACAGCCTTGACGTACTCCTTTTCCTTTTCCTATTTGGAACCAGTCTGTTGTTCCATGTCCAGTTCTAACTATTTCTTCGTGACCTGCATACAGATTTCTCAAGAGGCAGATCAGGTGGTCTGGTATTCCCATCTCTTTCAGAATTTTCCACAGTTTATTGTGATCCATACAGTCAAAGGCTTTGGCATTGTCAATAAAGCAGAAATAGATGTTTTTCTGGAACTATCTTGTTTTTCGATGATCCATCGGATGTTGGCAATTTGATCTCTGGTTCCTCTGCCTTTTCTAAAACATAGCATGCTTCATTTCTGTTCTGATATCACTATTTTCTTTCCTTGAAATAGAATAAAATATCTCAGAAGAGGAGAGTGAGAGACAGGAAATCTTTGACGTTGTCTTCAAAATGTATGCAGAATCCAACCACTTCTCACCACTCCCAGTGTTATCACCATGGGCCACACCATCATCATCTCTCCTTTGAATTGCCTCCTAACAGGTCTTCCTCTATTTTGTCCCCCTTTGGTCTTCATATGGAAGCCAGTATTAAAACCCACATCAGATCATGACACTTCTCTACTCAAAACCATTTATCATCTCCCTGCTTCACTGGCTGTTCTCTCCTTCTCTGTCCTCATCTCTGTTCCTCTCTTCCTCACTCCATTCCTCTCTTCCTCACTCCATTCCTCTCTTCCTCACTCCATTCCTCCATGATGTCTGGGACATACTAGGCACACACTTGCCACAGGGCCTTTGCATATATTGTTGCTCAGAGCTCTGTCTCCATTGCTTTCTCTCTCTCTTTTGAGATTTGCATTCAAATACCACCTACTCAGGGTTTTCCCAGGTGGTCCAGTGGCCAAGACTCCACACTATCAATGCAAGGGGCCTGAGTTTGATCCTTGGTCAGGGAACTAAATCCCACATGCCATAACTAACAGTTCACATGTTTCAACAAAGATCAAAGGTCCCATGTGCCGCAACTAAGACCCAGTACAGCCAAATACTTAAATAAATGTTAAAAAAATTCCGCCTACTCAGATCATGCTATCAAAAGTTCAGTTCTCTTGTAAATACCACATGCTCCCTTTGCTTCTTCATTTTCTCCTTTGTATTTATCACTAACATCCTAATTATTTTTTGCATTTTTCTCTTGCTTATTGTCTATCTCCATTACTAGGGTAAAAACTCTCTAGTGTCTTAGTCTGTTTGGGCTGCTATGACAAAATGCCATAGGTTAGATGCCTTAAACAACAGAGGTTTATTTCTCACAGTCCTGGAGGCTGCGAAGATTAAAGCATTGGAAGATTCGGTGTCTGGTGACGACCTGCTTCCTGGTTCACAGAGGACTCTCTTTTTGTACTGTCTTCACATGACAGAAGGGGCAAGGAAACTCTCAGGAGTCCCATTATAAGGGCACTAAACCCATTCAGGAGGGTTCCACCCTTGTGACCTAAGTACCTCCAAGGGCCCTGCCTCCTAAAACCATCCCCTTAGGGGTTATAATTTCAACATATAAGTCCTATATGTTGGGGAACAAAAACAGTCTATAGCAGTGGTCCCTAACCTTTTTGGCATGAGGGCCTCATCTCATGGAATAATTTTCCATGGACGGGGACAGGATGGTTTGGGGATGATTCAAGTGCCTTACATTTATTGTGCACTTTATTCCTATTTTGTGGCACTCTCAGGATATTCCACCTTGATTTTAGGGTTAGGGTTCATGCTTCCATGAGAATCTAATGCTGCTGCTGACCCGAAAGGAGGTGATGCTCAGGCGGTAATGAGAGTGATTGGGAGTGGCTGTAAATACAGATGAAGCTTCACTCAGTTGCCCGTCGCTTACTTCCTGTTACACAGACCAGTTTCTAACAGGCCAAGGACCAGTACTGGTCTGTGGTCCAAGGGTTGGGGATCTCTGGTTTATATCACTGAATATTTTAGTCTGGTTTCCCAGAAACAGACCCTGAGGTGAGGATTTGTGGGCAAGTGATTTATTAAGAAAATTCTCCTTGGAGAAACAAGGGGGGAGAAAGAAGGGATGGAAGAAGATGGAAGAAGTCAAGCAAGGATGAGATTTGAAATGAGATTCCAATCTCAGTCTGATCCGCAGGGGAGCTCTAGAGTGTGCATCACATCTCAGAGTTTTCCTCCTACACACCAGCTACCTCCAGGTAGCTGCTGGCTACCTGGGTGTGCATGTGAGTCTGTGTGTGTGTGTGTGGTGGGGTTAGGGGGATGGACATTACTTCCTGGGCACTTTCTGTTTTGAAGCAGTAACTGTTGGAGAGGAAATGCCTCCAATAGCCCAGAGCAGCCCTCTGAAGATCACAGATGCAAGCCTTCAAAAGCAAAGCACACAGAACCTGGAGAGAACTCACAGAACCAGTGAACAGGATCTGAGCTAAAGCATTTATAGCAGTAGTCCAGGTGGCGCTAGTGGTAAGGAACCCATCTGCCCATGCAAGAAAGACAGGAGATGTGGGTTCAATCCCTGGGTCAAGAAGATCCCCTGGAGAAGGAAATGGCAACCCACTCCAGTATTCTTGCCTGGAGAATCCCATGGATGGAGGAGCCTGGTAGGCTATGATCCATATGGTTACAAAGAGTCGGACATGACTAAAGTGACTTAGGACACAGGAAGACCAACTTTTTTGGCATCAGGGACCAGTTTCATGGAAGACAGTTTTTCCATGGATGGGGTGGAGGGATGGGGGTTGGTTTCTGGATGATTCAAGTGCATTATATTTATTGTGCACTTTATTTCTATTATTTTTACATCAGTTCCACCGCAGATCATTAGGCATAGATCACGAAGGTTGGGGACCCCTGATTTATAGTGTCAGCTATGATAGGCAAAGTTCCATTCAGATTCCTGGGCTGCACTCCTCCTCCCCTTGTGCTACTTTGTCTTCATTATCTGTCTTCATTCATTGGGTACCAGGGGCTTACACAAAAATACAAGATCATTTCTGGAAGGATACACAAGAAAATGACAACAGAGACCACCTCTTAGTCCTGAGAGAGAAGAATCAGGGGAATTTTGCTTTCTACCTCTATCTCCTTTGTCACTGTTGGAATATTTGCCATGAACACGCCCTTAACATATAGTTTAAAAATACATATATGAGGGGATCCGAACTACATGGATGAGGGGATCCAAAAATACATCCTGAGGATCCAGTGGTTAAGACTCCACGTTCCCAGTTCAGGGGGCCCTGTTTCAATTCCTGGTTGGGGAACTAAGATCCCACAAGCATGCTGCAACTCAGAACCAGTGCAGCCTAAATAAATAAATAAAATATTTTAAAAAGACATGTGTGTTTTATACTCATCCCTTCATTGTTTCTTTCTCAGTCACCTCCGAAATGGGAGGGTCTGTGCCATGCCGTGTGAGGTCAGGGTGGGCACAAGGAGGCTGCCTGGTAAGGGAGGTGATAGAGGCTCTGGTGACAAGAGTTCAAATAAAGTCACAAATATGGCAACAAATGCCCCCAGTGGAAGGCAAATCAGAGAATTGGGAACCATCTCATGGAAGAAATGGAGCTGGAAGTGAGTCTTGAAACAAGAGCTCCATTTAGCTCAAGATAAGGATGGACTTAAAATAAAAGAACAACAACATATATTTATTTTATTTATTTATTCACCCATTCATTTGACTGAGCCTGGTCCCAGTTGCGGCCTGTGGGATCCTTGATCTTCATTGAGGATTTTCACTGGGGCTTGTGGGATCTAGTTCCCCGACCAGCAATCAAAGCCAGGCTCCCTGCATTGGAAGCATGGGGTCTTAGCCACTGTACCACCAGGGAAGTCTCAGCGTTGAGTATACATCCTCTCTGTTTCTGGCACCGGGCTGGGCCTGGGGGTCTGGGCACCTGGACCTAGGTGAACTTGGGAAATGTGTGGTTGCTGAGGGAGCTCAACCCAAGGTCAGGTCTACAGGTAGTAAGGAGGTGGTTTGTGAGGACAGGTGGGAACAAGGGTGCTGAGCAGGATAAATGATTGTGCTTTAAACAATGGGTGGTAACCTTTTCTACACAGTGAGACTATAACAGTCACAATAACTTGGAAGGGGTGAAGAGGGCACTTTAAATTCTCACTTTATGCCTAATGACATATTCTAGGCCTCCTTGGACTCCTTGTATACTCCCTGTGCACCTACCTGGACTCCCGCCTTTGCATTCCCTATGTATTATGAAATGATATCCCAACTTGAGTTCTCTAATCGTTTTATGTGTCTTTGTAATAATAGTAATTATAATGATCGAAATTCCTTCACATGCCTTTTATTAATATACCCGATACCTAGTGAGTTAGTGCCATGTGCCAAATTTATAGATGAAGGACCTGGAGCTTAGATTATTTTGGAAAGTGGGGGAACTAGTTTTGAAATCAGGCCTTATGTATGACCTTGCACACCCTACACCCTGGGTTCTGGCTGTTATAGCATAGTTGTCTCCTTCTTGGGTTGGTAGTAACTTGGAAACAGGATCCATATTTTGTGATTTCAAAAAAATGTTGTATAAAATTTGGACTCCCCTGGTGGTCCAATGGTTAAGAATCAGCCTGTCAATGCAGGGGATATGAAGTTGAACCCTGGTCTGGGAAGATTCCGTGTGCTGCGAGCAATTGAGCCCACGTACCACAGCTACTGAGCTTGCCTGTAGAGCCTGGGAGCCGCAGCTACTGCAGTCTGAGTGCCCAGAGCCCATGCTCCACAGCAAAAGAAGCCATCACAATGAGGCCTGCACATCGCCTCTAGAGAAAGCCTGGGTGTAGCAACAAAGGCCCAGCACAACTCAAAAGAAATAGATAAATTAAAAAAAAACCTAGTGTACAAACAACGTGCAAATTTCAATCCACAAACTACAATGTGCAAAAAGAGTAACTTTATCTTTTTGAGACTGATCTCTGCTCTGAGTTCTGATTACCCTTCATGGTGGAGATACTCTCAGTTAACCTGTGGTTTCTGTTGCTTCCCCCTTGAGTTGTGGTGCCAGGGGGCTGGGCTTGGGGCAGTGAGCCCCTCCTGTGTCATTCTTATCTCTGTATGTGAGGTCCTTCAGGTTGAATAACTGTCCTGGTCCTTCAGGGCAACCCTTGTGCACAGAGATGCTTGCCTGCTCTGCTGGGCCATGGGAACTTGGTGATGTCACTGAGTCCTGCCTGCCTGCACAACCCACTCCAACATGTCTACTTTGGGTTGTTGACACCCCTCCACTGCTCTCAGATTTTCTGAACTGGCTCTGTCATCTCCATATGGCTCTGTCATCCCTGTTTGACCAGGTTCTTGTTGTTCGGTCCTAAGTCATATCCAACTCTTTGCGAACCCATGGATCACAGCACACCAGGCTTCCCTGTCCTTCACTCTCTCCTGGAGTTTGCTCAAACTCATGTCTGTTAAGTCGATGATGCCATCTAACCATCTCATTTTCTGTTGCCCTCTTCTCTTCCTGCCCTCAATCTTTCCCAGCATCAAGACCTTTTCCAATGTGCTGGCTCCTTGCATCAGGTGGCCAAAATATTGGAGCTTCAGCTTCAGCATTAGTCCTCCCATGAATATTCAGGACTGATTTCCTTTAGGATTGACTCGTTTGATCTCCTTGCTGTCCAAGGGACTCAGAGTCTTCTCCAACACCACAGTTCAAAAGCATCAGTTCTTCAGCTTTCAGCCTTCTTTATAGTCTAACTTTCACATCTGTACATGACTACTACAAAAATTATAGTTTTCACTATACAGACCTTTGTCAGCAAAGCAACATCTCCGCTTTTTAGTACTCTGTCTGGGTTTGTCATAGCTTTCCTTTCAAGGAGCAAGCATCTTTTAATTTCCTGGCTGCAGTCACTGTCCGCAGTGATTTTTGAGCCCAAGAAAATAAAATCAGTCACTGCTTCTACTTTTTCTCCTCCTATTTGCTGGGTGAAGGAGATGGACAAAATAGGTTCCACCTCCCGTGGACACATCTGTGTTTCAATGCTCTTTGCTTCCCATCAGTCTCTTACGCTTCTCTTACATGGGCCTTGTCTAGTCCTGGGCTCCAAGTCTTGCTCTGACATTGAACATTCTCCCAGACTGATGGTCTCTGCTAAAATCCTTCCCGTTAGCTCTAGGGCCTCAACTCAGAAGCCAGGAAAAAAGATTCATTTTCTTATTTTCCTCTGTCATTCTGCCTCATTATCCCTTCTCTGAGGCAAAAGATCCCACACGCTATGTCTGCTGGAACTGAGAAAGAGCCACAGTGTTCTTAGCAATGTAAGAGTCAAAACAAACAAAAAAACCCCACAGTTGAGATTTCAAAATATTATCTAAGCACAGTGGCAATATGCTCATCCCATAGTAAAATGTCCTAATTTTATGGATTATAAATTGTGCCAACATGTGTTGTGATAAACCAGCCTGAAAACAGAGTGCTTGGGTTTGAATCTCAGTTTTACCACTTACTTGCTCCCTTGTACAAGTTACCCACCCTATCTGTGTCTCATTTTCTTCATATTTGAAATGGGAACAATAACTGTACAGAGTTGTTATGAGGATTAAATAGGCAAATGTATGGAAAGCACAGAGATTGGCACCTGCACATAATAAATGCTTAATTAGCATTATTATTATGTGGTGTTGAGTCTTTGGGTTCATGGAGCACCTTGGAAACCCACTTGGAAGATGATTCAAAACCTGGTTGAGGTTTGGGATGATGTCCTGATACAGTCTGGCTTAGTGCCTCTTCCACCCTTTGCATTTATCTCTAATAGCTGTCATCAGGAGAGTAAAGCTGCCACTTTTTTGGGTCATGGAACAGGCTCTGTGGTTTGGCATGGAAAATAAAATCCCCCTGGGGACATATAACTTCATATTCACCAGCATTTATATGGAGGAAGATCAAGTGTTTATAATAAGAAATCAGATTGATATGCTTTCCAAAAGCATAAACCATAAAGATCCAAATACAATGAAAATGAACAGAAAAATCTATATCCTGGCGCCAGCCTGGACCTTAGAAATTGTCCACTTGGTTTTCCAGGATTAAAGAACAGGAGGTCTTGGATGGGAGAAGGGGGAGGGATTTTCCCAGCATCACGTTGGCCAGTAACTGAGCTGGATCTAGAACCATGTAGATGATCTGCTTTTCATTTATGGCACTGACTTTATCCGGTCACTGCAGCTATCCAGAATGCTCCAGCAAAGGTACACATCTTGGGCAGGATTTTCCTCCATATCCCCTTGTGTTGGTACCTTCTTCCTCTAAGAAACTGAATGTAAAGAAACTCTGAGATCCATTTACCTCCCAGCCTCAAGGTTTAGGGCCAATCTTAGCATAGCTTCCAGACCTTGGGCCCTGGCGCAATTCATTTTTTTACTCTAAGTATTAAATTATTTTTCTTTTGAATATGCATAATGCAGCTTGCTCTACTGACTTTGAAGTATCAGGGTGTGATAATGTAGGTTAAAGGGCTTAGCATTCAGTTCAGTTCAGTTCAGTCACTCAGTCGTGTCCGACTCTTTGAGACCCCATGAATCGCAGCACACCAGGCCTCCCTGTCCATCACCAACTCCCGGAGTTCACTCAAACTCATGTCCATCGAGTCGGTGATGCCATCCAGCCATCTCATCCTCGGTCGTCCTCTTCTCCTCTTGCCCTCAATCCCTCCCAGCATCAGAGTCTTTTCCAATGAGTCAACTCTTCTCATGAGGTGGCCAAAGTACTGGAGTTTCAGCTTTAGCATCATTCCTTCCAAAGTATACCCAGGACTGATCTTCTTTAGAATGGACTGGTTGGATCTCCTTGCAGTACAAGGGACTCTCAAGAGTCTTCTCCAACACCACAGTTCAAAAGCATCAATTCTTCGGCGCTCAGCTTTCTTCACAGTCCAACTCTCACATCCATACATGACCACTGGAAAAACCATAGCCTCAACTAGATGGACCTTTGTTGACACAGTAATGTCTCTGCTTTTGAATATGCTGTCTAGGTTGGTCATAACTTTCCTTCCAAGGAGTAAGTGTCTTTTAATTTCATAGCTGCAGTCACCATCTGCAGTGATTTTGGAGCCCCCCAAAATAAAGTCTGACACTGTTTCCACTGTTTCCCCATCTATTTCCCATGAAGTGATGGGACCAGATGCCATGATCTTGGTTTTCTGAACGTTGAGCTTTAAGCCAACTTTTTCACTCGCCTCTTTCACTTTCATCAAGAGGCTTTTTGGTTTCTCTTCACTTTCTGCCATAAGGGTGGTGTCATCTGCCATTCTGAGGTTATTGATATTTCTCCCAGCAATCTTGATTTCAGCCTGTGCTTCTTCCAGCCCAGCGTTTCTCATGATGTACTCTGCATAGAAGTTAAATAAGCAGGGTGACAATATACAGCCTTGACGGACTCCTTTTCCTATTTGGAACCAGTCTGTTGTTCCATGTCCAGTTCTAACTGTTGCTTCGTGACCTGCATATAGGTTTCTCAAGAGGCAGGTCAGGTGATCTGGTATTCCCATCTCTTTCAGAATTTTCCACAGTTTATTGTGATCCACACAGTCAAAGGCTTTGGCATAGTCAATAAAGCAGGAATAGCATTTAAATGGACGTATGTAAGAAGCAGGCATGGTTGACCTCATTTCAAGCTAGGATAACTTAAGAAACAAAATGTTGCATTATGTAGTGGACTCAGCCTTCCTTTTCCTATTTGTTCAAAGATGAAAAGAGAAAGGTTTGGATGCATTTTTCTACCTTACCTATTCTTAGGCGATTTATCATTTTGGAATTGATTAGAGCAAAGAGAAAATACTATTTAAAAAATTTATACATGATGTTCCTACTCTAAAAAGACTTTGAAGGATGCTTGCTATTAGAATTCCATGAATGGAGGTTGGAGTCACACAGTCAAATGTGCACAGAGACTGTGCAAGAAAACCGTGTAACCTTGATATTAAATAATCCCTGGAATTTAGTGTTAAAGATTTAGTAGGGAGTGCTGGAGACTGTGGAAAACTGGAAAGGATCGTCTGTGTCTAAAAGGGAAGGCAGTTTTCAGGATCAGTATAGCTTTTTTTTTTTTTTTTTATGAGTAGCCAGAAATCTGTATTTATGTTATGTTTCTCAAATCTTAAATGTTGATGTATAATCCAGTAGTATGTGGGTCAAGCAAAACTGATTTGTGGGCAAGGTTTGGTTCTCAGGTTGACAACCTGAGACATCTTGTTAGACAGGAAAAACCGAAGTGGAGTGTTGGCAGAAGAGGCAGAGTGCACACTGTGTTCTGGAGGAAGATTGGTGGTGGACTGGGTGCAAGGAGAAGAACAGCTTGAAGACCTGGGAGAACTCAGGACTGTGACCTGAAGGAGAGCTTGCTTTGGTATAAGGAGAAAGAGAGAGAAAGAGAGAGAGAGAGAGAGAGAGTGTGTGTGTGTGTGGTAGGTTGGGGTAGGAAGATGAGTTCAGATGGGAAACCAGAGGAAAAATTAGTTTTGTTTTAACAAGTTGCATTTGAGTTCATGGCTGGGCATATCCAAGAGGCAAGGACAAGGAGGATGTAATTAACCTTGAATTCAATACGCACTTACAGCAATAGGCAGCTGCAGTGTTACATGATCAGAGTTAGTGTCTGGCATCATCAAGGAGGCATTTATCTGTAGTGTCTTGCTCTCTGAACTTATCAGAAGATTATACTCTGTTCCAAATACTATTTTAAAATATATTATTTTTCTCTTAAATTACAAAAGTAATATATTTCAAAACAGAAAAGTAGGAAAAATGTTGAAATTGAGAAAAGGAAAATTGCCTATAATCCTGCCGTCTATAATAATTAATGGCTTCATAGATATCCTTCTGGTCTTTTATTTCTATACATATATCTTAACTAGTTTACAGAATTAGAGCTATATGGTAAATACTATATTCTACAGTAAGCCCCCTACATGCAAACCTTCAAGTTGTGAAATCTCAAAAGAGGTAAATATGTTTTCTATCAGTGTCAAGCATGAGTGAAATTGCAGCTTGCCCTCCGTCTCCTGTTGCTGGTGATCTTTCAGCTCTCCCATCTCCCACCTCCAGCTTCTCCAGTCAGTAACTCTTCTACTCTTCTTGCTTGATCACTTGATTCCAGTTCCTGTATGCCAGCTGTTGTACAGTGCTACTGTATTTTTCAAGGTACTGTACTGTAAAGATTAAAAATTTTTTTTGTGTGTGTTTGTTTTTAATGTATTATTTGTGTGAAAAGTAACATAAACCTATTACAATACTATATAGCCAATTACGTTAGTTGGGTACCTAGGCTAACTTTGTTGGACTTAGGAACAAATTGGACTTAAGAGCATACTCTTGTAATGCAACTCTTTGGTATATAGGGGACTTACCGTAATATGGTTTTTTGCCATATCTTAAACATATCAATAAAATGTCAATACCATATTAATTAAATAATCTGCTACAATATGATTTTTAATGACTATTTAGTATTTATTCCATTTGATGAAGGAATCAAAATTTAGAGCTAAAAATGCTTTTGCACACATGCTGCTTCTTCAAATTAAACAATGTGATCTTTAATGCTTAATCTTTGCACACATTCTGGGCTATTTTCTTAGGATAAACTCCCAGAAAATGGAATTATTAGGTATGCCAAGTCACGAAAGCATTATTGAAAACTTGAAACAGATCTATTTTCTGTGAAGCAAAGGAAAACTGCCTTGAGTCACTCTTCCTAAACAAAGTAAAGGAACTCAAGGATTAGCTGAAATTTCAGAAGTAAGGATGTTGAGGATTGGTTGACCTTTAGCTGTGGAGGTGTGGTTTACTGAAGTGCAACTATTGCTGATTGGCTGACAGAATCACAGGGCTGTTTTTGATTGGCTGGCTATCAGAACTGTGGGTCATTCACTGATTGGCTGACTCTCAGAAGCTTGAATTCTGGTTTGAAGCCTGTGAATGGAAAAGGTTTCAAAGTCTCATGGCACTTATTTCTTACTACGGTTGAGGAACAATTAGTCATGACCTACAAGAGAAGAGGAACTTTTTATTCTCAGGTCAAAAGGCCAAATTGCTGAATATATATGTACACACACACACATACCCATATATCCATGAGATCAATCCTCTTCACAAAATTTCAAGTGTACAATGCAGTATTGTTAACTATAAGCATGGTATCGTTTAGCAAATTTCTAGGGCTTTTTAAAAAAAAATCTTAGATAACTGAAACTTTATACCCATTGAAAGCAACTCCCCATTTCCCTCTCCCCTCAGACCCTGGCAGCAACCTTCTTACTTTGTGCTTCTGTGAGTTTGATTACTTCAGATACCTCATATAAGTGGAGTCATGCAGTATCTGTCCTTCAGGGACTGACATTTCAATTAGCATAATGTCCACAAGCTTCACCCATGTTGTAGCATACGACAGAAGGTTTTTTTTTGTTTGTTTGTTTTTCATTTTACAGCTGAATAATATTCCATTGTATGTATATACCACATTTTCTTTATTCATTTCTTTATCCGTTCATCCCTCAGTGGACGTTTAGGTTGCTTTAGTCTCTTGGATATTGTGATTAATCCTGCATTGAGCATGGGAATGAAAATATCTTTATGGAATCCTGATTTCAATTCTTTTTGATAAATATCTAGGAATGGGACTTCCTACGGTTTTCCATAGATGCTGCACTACTTTACAGTCCTAACAGCAGTGCACAAGGGTTCCAGTTTCTCTGTAACCTTACCAGCACATGTTATTCTCTGTTTGTTTTTTTTTTTCAATAGTAGCCATCGTTACAGGTGTGAAGTGATATTTGATTTTCATTTCCCTGATGATTTGTGATGTTGAACATTTTTCATATCATTGTTGGCCATTTGTATGTCTTTTTTGGAGATGTATCTATTTAAGTCCTTTGCCCAATTTTTAATTGGGTTATTTGTTTTTTGTTAGTCAGTTTTGAGCTCTTTATATATTCTGGATGTTAACCCCTACAAGATATATGGTTTGAATAATTCGTTTTGAGTTGATCTTTATTTCACGTAAGATAAGGATTCAGTTTCATTATTTTACATGCAGATATTCATTTTTTGTAACACCATTTGTTGAAGAGATTATGTTTTTCCCCACTGGACATTTTTGGCATCTTTGTTGAAAATCTGTTGACAGTATATGCATGGGTTTTTTCTGGGCTCTCTGTTCTGCTCCATTGGTATATATGTTTGTCTTTATGTCCGTATCATATTGTTTTATTACAGTAGCTTTGTAATATGTTTTGAAATCAGGATGTGTGACACCTTCAGCTTTTTTCTTCTTTTTCAAGATTGTTTTGGCGATTCAGGTTCCTTGTAGATCCATGTGAATTTTAGGATTGGTTTTTCCAATCCTAAAGATATACCATTGGGATTTTGATAGGGGTTGCATTGAATCTGTGGGCTGCTTTGGATAGTATGGACATGTTAACAATATTAAGTCTTAATCTATGATTAAGTTATGATCTATCATCTCTGATCACATTATGACTTTCCATTTATTTGTGTCTTCTTTATTTCAGCGATGTTTTGTAGTTTTCAATGTACAAGTCTTTTGACTCTTCAGTTAAATTTTAATTAAATTTAACTAAAATTTAAATTTAGTTAAATTCCCAAGTATTTTTTTATGTTATTGTAAACAAGATTATTTTCTTATTATTTTGGATTATTGTTTGTTTTTTGGCACCTATTTTAAGCCATATATGCACATACTAAAATATCAAGTATGATATATCATACTATTTCATACTATCCCTATGAAAAACACAGGGTTAACTAGCCTTGAATAGAGAAGACCAGGGTGGATGTAACTAGTTTGATAGTCAAAGTCAGTGACTATCAAAATGCATGGTTCGCTTTTCTCTAACAATGGAAGCACTTCAACTTTGGAAGAGAAGCATTATTAAAGTAAGAAGCTTCTATATTTGCTGGACACTCATCATACAAACTGTTCAGGAGTTTGGGTTGAGACACTTAAGACTTGTGAGTGAGTCCTAGCTGGGCCATTTGTCAGGACACCGTGTGACCTGGGGCAGGTTATTTAAACTCTCTGAATCTGAGCTTTTTTCACTTATCAAGTGAGAAAAATAACAGTATCTTCCACATATAATGCCATGTCATAATTCTGAAGACTTGGAGTGTTCCTTGGCGATTTTGGTGAATATTATTAAGAATTTTAATGAACATTATTGAAAGCACATGCTGTGTGCAGGTGCTGTGCCCTCAAAAGGATTCAGTTCAGTTCAGTTCAGTCACCGAGTCGTGTCTGACTCTTTGCGACCCCATGGACTGCAGCATGTCAGGCTTCCCTGTCCGTCACCAGCTCCTGGAGCTTGCTCAAATTCATGTCCATTGAGTTGGTGATGCCATCCAACCATCTCATCCTCTGTTGTCCCCTTCTCCTGCCTTCAATCTTTCCCAGCATCAGGGTATTTTCAAATAAGTCAGGTCTTCACATCAGGTGCCAAAGTATTGGAACTTCAGCTTCAGCATCAGTCCTTACAATGAATATTTAGGACTGATTTCCTTTAGGATTGACTAGTTGGTTCTCCTTGCAGTCCAATGGACTCTCAAGAGTCTTCTCCAACAACACAGTTCAAAAGCATCTATTCTTCAGCGCTCAGCTTTCTTTATAGTCCAACTCTCACATCCATACATGACTACTGGAAAAACCATAGCTTTGCCTAAATGGACATTTGTTAGCAAAGTAATGTCTCTGCTTTTTAATATGCTGTCTAGGTTGGTCATAACTTTTCTTCCAAGGGGCAAGTATCTTTTAATTGCATGGCTGCAATGACCATCTGCAGTGATTTTGGAGCCCCCCAAAATAAAGTCTGTCACTGTTTCCACTGTTTCCTCATCTCTTTGCCATGAAGTGATGAGACCAGATGCCATGATCTTAGTTTTCTGAATGTTGAGTTTTAAGCCAACTTTTTCACTCTCCTCTTTCACTTTCATCAAGAGGCTTTTTAGTTCTTCTTCATTTTCTGCCATAAGGGTGGTGTCATCTGTGTATCTAGGTTATTGATATTTATTGATATCAAAAGGGTTATAGAGAGACAAAGATATGATCCCTATCTTTGAAGAGATTTCATAGAGACAAGATGGAAGGAAGTAGACTGGACACTATGAACTGGGGATGGGACATTTTCCAGAAAATAAAGAATGAGGCAAAAAATGTATGTGACATGTATGTACAGACCATGTAACAAACATACAAAAATATATTTGCAAACTAACAACAGTAACCAAAAAAACAAACAAAAAAAGAAAGAAGAAAGAAAAAAAAATAGAAAGAAAGAAAACCACAAAAATGCTTTGTTTTATTTTCCAAATTCTGTGCAATATTAATGTAACCAAAGTAAGAAATTGTATTTACACTTACTGGTGAAGAGTTCATAGAAAAGAAGAGGAAAGAATGAGAGGGACTGGGGACCGTTGACATTTGGGTTACATTACATTTAAAAATAACTCTTATTTTTCAGTACTATAGAGAAACCCATATTTGGTGACGAGTAGATTTTAAGGATAAATTTAGCATGCTACCGTCTGCAAATAACTTTTAATCCGTTAGTTGCATCAGTATTTTTGTAGCCAATAAAGTCATGCTGATTTATGCCTGCTTTTAAAGAAGCCATTTAGAAAAATGTTGTTTCCACTCATTGAAACAACAAGCTTGAGAATTTTTAGATTCACAAAAAGCTATTTTTCTGTGGGTGGTTAGATTTCTAAATGTAACCCTTGTGTAAATATATAGAAATATCATTCCAAGTCACAAAATAAAGCTAATAGGTCAAAGACCACATTCAAATGAAGCTTTTAATAAATAGTTCAGTACATTAAAAAAAAATCACATATTTGCTCAGCAGATATTGATTGAATCTGGCGGCTGACCATGTCTCCTGCTTTATGTTGCAGATACCCAGGCCTGGTGTTGTCAGACTTTACCTCTGTCTCCATGGACAGATTAAGCAGAGTTCACTGACCCCAGGTCAGGAGTCATAGAGAGCATTACTGCCATGGGTGACAGCTTGAACTGGATAACTGCCAAGCTTCTGTGTTCCTGAAACATGGCAGCTGACTCTTGCCAGTTCCATGACATGGCTTCACTTACAGCCAGATAAGAAAGAAGCATGTATTTCTTGAATGATTTTATTCTCATACCTGAATTTCTTAATAGAGGCATAATGCTGGTGTGGCAGGTACGCTCAGTTACATCCAGGATGCAGTAAAGATCTGTTGGCAGGAGGGCATGCTTGAGATGTTATCAAAGCTTGGTTATTCTAAAGGTCTTTGCTTTTACATTCTACCTTGATAAAAAAATTAGCAATTTTTAACCTAGAGCCTATTATACAGAGTGAAAAAAGTCAGAAAGAGTAAAACAAATACCATATATTAACATATATGGAATCTAGAAAGATGGGTACTGATGAACCTATTTGCAGGGCAGGGATAGAGACATAGAGAACAGATTTATGGACTGTTCCCTCTCCTTATGGGGGAAGGAGAGGGTGGGGCGAATTGAGAAAATAGCATTGAAATATATATACCACCATGTGTAAAACAGATAGCTAATGGGAAGTTGCTGTATAACACAGGGAACACAGCTCAGAGCTCTGTGACAACCTAGAGGGGTGGGATGTGGTGAGAGGTGAGAGGAAGGTTCAAGAAGGAGGGAACATGTGTATATCTATGGCTGATTCATGTTGATGTATGGCAGAAACCAACACAACATTGTAAAGCAATTATCCTTCAAGTAAAAATAAGTAAAAAATTTAAAAACTAGCAATTTTTACCTATCTTGGAAAAAATATTACCATGAAATATGTTTCACATTCATTGATATTGATGGGGACTCGGTAGACTTCTGGGAGTGATCCCAGATTGTGTCCACATGTGGGGGTTCAGACACACAGGAATGGAGTGTAGAAGCCAACAGACACTTAATTGCAAGGGGGATGAATATTTGAGGACCTGGAAGAGAAAGGAGGACACCACAGGGAAAGGAGGGCAACCCATGGTGAGGCTGACTCAGCAAAGGGGTTGAGGATTGAAGGGGACCAGCATTTCATTAGTCACAGTATTTCGCTGTGTCTTGAACCTGCCCAAGCCCAGTCTCCCTGGAAATGTATATGTGGACTGAGGAAGAAGGGACTGTGTGTGTCTAAGCCCCTGGGGACCTGAGGACCTGTGTAGCTCTAAGAGAGTGGGGCACCGGGCAGGAGACAGGTGAGCTCTGGCCCCTAGGAAGGCAGTTGAGAGCATCAAGGTGTGGTGAACCCTGAAGGTGAGTGGTTATAGGAGCATGATGGTGAGCATGGTGTTGATCCCCTTGGGGTGGGATCTGAGGTGTAAGGTTAGAATTTTAATTTGCATCCCCCCATCTCCAGAGCAATAGAGCATTTTACAAGTATGTTAGTCATTCATTCTACCTTCCTTTTCTTTAAATTGGATCTCCATATCCTTTGCTCATTTTTACTGTTGAGCTTGACTTTTGGTGATATTTAAGAAGTCTGTTATAAATTGTGGGACCAATCCATGTCAATTAAATCTGGTAAAAAAGTCTTCTCCCAGCCTGTCCCTTGTCTCTCTCTCTCTTTTTCTCTTCCCTTGTCATGCAGGAAGCTTTAATTTTATCATTTTTATCACATTATGGTTTTTTCATACCTTTTATGTCTTATTTGGGACATTCTACCCAGCCCCAAACATAGGATAAATATGTTATTCTATGTTTTCTTGAAATATTTTCAGAAATATGAATTCTTCTGTTACTAGCAATTGTTGCCCAATGCTATGGTTTTGAAATTCATCTATGGTCATGAGTGTAGCTATGGTTCATGCATTTACTGATCCACAGTATTTCATTTTATTAATAGATTATGATTTGTTTATGCATTTTATCAAGGGCCATTTCATTTGTTTTCCTTCTTTTACTATCATAAACAGAACTGCAGTAGCATTCTTGTACTGGCTCTTGGGGCATATGGAAAAGTTTCTGAGAGTGGAATTGTCGGGTCATAGGTTATGCCCATCTTTTCCCCCCACATCTTAAACTTTACTAGATGAGGAAAATTATTTTCTAAATTGATTGTATCCAGTTACATTCTCTCCGTAGACGTAGAAGCGTTGACATGACCTTATGATGTTGCCAGCACTTATCTTTATTATTTCCTTCCTTCTGCTTTCTTCAAGTTTACTCTGTTTTTTCTTTCTTAAATGTCGCGGGTACTTTGCTGGTTAATTTTTAGTCTGCTTTTCTTATTTGAGCCTTTAAGTCTACAAAATCTCCTTGTGTGGCTTTAGCTGCATCCTGTAAGGTTTTTTAAATGATTTTTTAAACACAATCAACTTATAGAAAAGTTTCAAGCACAGTATAAAAAAATCTGTCATGGGATGTCAGAGACCAGCCAGGGTAAGAAGGATGTCTTTCTGTTTAGCAGAGAGGCGGCAGCAGTAGTGGGGGGTTGGTTTCAAGGGGAATGGGTCAAAGGTGTCATTATATTAAGGTATTAAGAATAATGGGAGCCAGGTTTCTTACTATTGGAGAAAGGAGTTACATTAATGGAGAAAGAGAGAACTAGAACGAACCCTTGCTGTTGGATTGGAGCTGGAGGCATAGTGTGAGGTCTGTGGGTACCCTTCTTCACCCAGCTTGGGCTCTGACACCTGGCACTAGTCTGCTGCTTTGTGTGGTTGCCCTCCTCACCCTACTGGGACTCTGGCACCTCCCATCAGGCACCCCCCTAGCCTAGTGGATGCCGTGCTTACCGGCTTTGGGCCACACCAGGCTGCTTCCTTGCACAGACGCCCTCCTCTCCTGGCTCAGGCTCTGACTCCCCACGCCACGCGGCACCCTCTGCATGGACGTGCTCCTCATTCTACTTGGGCTGCGACATGGGCTCCAGGTCACCCCTCTTAGTGGGCACCTATCTTGCTTTGTCCACCTAACAGCTTAAAACTGAATGGGTCAGGAAGGGAAGTACAGGAGAAAAGCATCCCATATGTTTTGATACATAAGACTTTCGATGTCATTCAGTGTTAAATAATTTCTAATTTCCCATTTTAATTTTTCTGTAATCCATGTGTTGTTTAGAAGTTTGTTTTGAATTTTACAAAAAATGTACAGTCATCTTTTTGTTTCTTGATTTCTATCTTAATTTCATTGTGTTCAAGGGATATGGTTTTATATGCAACTGATTCTGGTTTTTATTATGATTTGCCTCATGCCTAGCAAATAATTAGTTTTTGCACATGGGGTATGTGTTCTTAAAGTATCTCTAGGTGTTGGATACATGGTTCTATACATGTTCATAGATTAAACTTAATTGTATTGTTTAAATTCATTATCTTTACTATGTTTTTGTCTGCTTGATCTATCAGTTACTGAAAGAAGTGTAATAAATCTGCCATTATTATTGAGGATTTATAAACTTCTCCTTGTAATTCTATCACATTGTTTTACAAATTTGGATCTTAAACTTATGTTATTAGAGTTGTCATAGGTTTGTGGTGAATTGCACCTTTTACAATTATGTAGTTGCTGATATTCTTTAAAATGCTTTTTCTTCTTAAAATTTAATATAGCCATAGAAGTTGGGCCTTTTTTTGTGTGTGGGGGGGACTGGGATTAGCATTTTTTGGCATATCTTTTTCAGTCTTATTTTCAACCTTTCTGTTTCATATTTTGACTGTTTCTCTTATAAATCTTACACATATAGTTGTGAATTTATAAATTTCTATCACTTTTTGATTTGTGCACGTATTTTTAAAACCAAATTTGGCAAACTTTTAAGTGCTGATTTTAGACTTCTACCATTTGTTATAATTCCTAATATAGTCATTATTTTCACCATCTTACTGTATGTTTTAGATTCATCTTGCCTTTCTGATGCTTCTTTTTAAACCTTCTCTTCTGCTTTTCTATCTTTTTCATCTTGTTTTTAAAAATTTCCCTCTGCATCATAAGCATTTGGTGACTGCTGACTAGTGTGATTTGATTTGCTGGTCAAGAAAACCCTGTGCTTTATGTTATTTGGCATGGATGTATACCTGGAAATCATGGATTTGCTTTATTTTATCTTTTAGCTCTAAATATTCAGAACACTGGCTTCCTCTGAACCTATCTGAGCTCTTAAACTGAAAGCATCCAGTTTTGTATCTTCCATTTTCTCCATTTAATGATATGGTGACAATTTTTCTCCTGTCTATGCCATGTGACGTCTGTATAACTCTATTGTTGTCTGTGAGTTGGTTTCCAATTGCTTTATTATAAGTAACTATGCCTTGAACATCTTTGTGCCCACATCTAGCTCCTCCCTTAGGAAAAATTCCTTGAAATTGCTGATCAGAAGGAAAGAACCCTTTTAAAGGCCTTGCCTCCTGAAATACCACACTATTTTGTGCGGACATTTTCCAGCAGAATATAAGAATGCTCAGAGAACATTTCAACAACTGGGTTCCCAAGGTCACACTGACCCCTGGAAGGGGAGTAGGGACAGTTAGGCTTCAGACAGAGCCCCACTCAGTTGCAAGACAGAGGCAGGGGTGTGGTAGGCTGCTGCCCTGGTCTGGGATCACTGGGTGGGTGTGGCTTGGGACTGGGATCTTGGGATGAGCCCCTTCTCCCTCCCACCCGTTGTCCGGGTTGGGGAGGCTGCACTCAGACCCTGCAGCAGATCCAGGCAACGGATCAGAGAGGGCAAGACACAGTGTCTGCGTTCTGCAGGCCACCCCTCCCCCCGCCCCAGCTCCAGAGGGTCTTGGGGAAGCAGGCCCTGGGATAGGAGGGACGAGCCCTTGGACACCCCCCGCCCCGCAACCTCCGCCGCCCTGGATGCACTTTCCGCCCTTCCAGCGGGTAGAGCAGCCAAGTGCACCGGCGCTGTGTTAGCCCTAACGCCTGCTGGGTGAAAAGCCAGCTTGTGCTGCGATCACCGCCGTCGGTCGACTCCGTGGCGGATTTGGGTCCCCCGGAGGTCTAAGGGGAAGGTTCTCTCTGCTCTGGAGCTTTTCTCCCCGAGTGGGAGGGGAGGGCGAGGGGGCCGAGGCTGAAGTCTCCGCCGGCCCGCCCGCCGCCGCCGCCGCCACTGCGGAGCTGCCAAGACGCCGCGGCCGCAGGAATCCGCCGGGGAGCGGCGAGGAGACCTAGGCCGGGAGGGGCGCGGGGACTCGCCGTCCTGCCGCCGGCCCGCGGCACAAAGCCCGCCCTTGTTCGGCTGCCTCGGATGCGTGCCCTGGGCCCAGACCTCCCGGGGTCCCTCTCCGTCCGGACCACGCCGGGAAGGGGACGTGCCGCCTGCCGCAGACTCCTGCGGGGGATGGGGGCGGGGATGAGGAGGTGGAGCCTGGGGGGGCGGTGGACAGCTCTGCTCGGGATCCTGGGGCCCAGTCTCGGGCTGTGTTCTGCCAAGGAAGGCCAGGCCCCGACCCTGGCTGCTTGGCCCCCAGTGGTGGGTTGCTCCCGCTGAGTCATGGACATTCGCCACCTACCGAGGCAGTAAAGGTGCCCTTGTCACGGTCACCCTTGCAGTGGGCAGGATGAGGTGCTGAGTGGTAGTGGACTGAGGTGGACACAGGCGCCAGGCGCCTTCTCCTGTGCTGTTTTGACAGAGCATCATTCTGGGCAAGCCTTGGCCAGACTCATCCTCAGAGGTGGATCTGCCTCCCCTCTCTGCCCTCCTCCCCCCATACAGCCTTATCACCCACTGCCCACCATTCCCCAGAGGGAGTGGCCCATTTTTCCAAAGCCTGGCAGATGGCAATGAGGTACTCTCCAGCTTTAGTCCCTTGACCCAGCCTGGCATTCCTTACACTTGCACCTCTCATGATGAGCAGCCATCCCTCCATTCACTTCTCTACTTAGCATCCACTTCTCTACTTAGCATCCACTTCTCTACTTAGCATCCACTTCTCTACTTAGCATCCACTT